>NC_057809.1:166594887-166902501 GCF_018294505.1 Triticum aestivum | reverse complement strand
GGGAATGAGGGTGTCGAGGGTCGCCGAGGGGTCAAGGGTCGGGAACTAGGGTAGACGGTCGAGGGTCGTTAAGGGGTCAAGGGTCGAGGGTTCGAGGGTTCTATAGGGTCTAGGGATCGAGGGTCGAGGGTTCCAGGGTCGTCTAGGGGTCGAGGTTCCAGGGTCGTCGAGGGTTCGAGGGGTCGAGGATCGCCGAGGGGTCGAGAGCAGTTTCCTAGTGTCAAAGTATTGAAGAAATCCATGGCTTGATCATTAGCCGGAAGTAACCAGGGCATGAAAAAGTCCTCCAAAGTTATTTTGGAATGGTGTCCCGGATAGGATAATTTGCCTTTTTGTATGAATTTCAGCAAAGGCCTTCCAAATAACAATATTTGGAAGGTGTTGCTGAACTTTGTACCAAAAAGCGAATTATCTTATCTGGGACTCCATTCCAAAATAACTTTGGAGAGCTTGGTACCATCATGCACATGTTACTTTCGCCTAATGATGAAGACATGGTTTTGTTGAATCCTTTGACACTAGGAAACCTTCTGACCCCAATTCTTTCTTCTCCTCTATTGTCGAACATGAGAGGAAGAACGGGATAAAAAAAGAAGAGGAAGAACGAAAAAAAAGAGGAGAATAAAGAATAGAGGAGTTCTTCTCCTCTATTCTTTCTTATCCTCTTTTTTTCTTCTTCTTCCTCTTTTTTTCTCGGGAACGAGGGTCGTCGAGGGACATATAGATGTAGTGTCGTCGTTGTCGATATATACCCCCTCCCGATAGCATCAACACGTGGGGGGGGGTCGAGGCCACTAATTAATATATATGATTCCTTACTATGATTAGGTAGCTAGTTCTACGTATGGCACTAATATATCCATCTGTCATGTTTGAATAATAATTGCCATGTTGTAAATATTTATAGAAACTGTCACGACCGGGTTTTCCGGGTAATAAATTTCCAGAAAAGACCGTCGTGCTCATCAGCCCCAGGATTACTGTTAGCTGATGAGGCTCCAACTTGATACAGAAATTCCAAGCAAAAATACAAAAAAATATGTAGTACAAAGACCATTCTGGCCTGTGAGTACAACAAATGGTTTCTAGTGGTTGATGGCGGAAGCGGGTTGTGAAACATCAGGGTCTATGGGACTCCATTTCCCACGGGAACAGCTGACCAGGTTAATTCCTATCTTCGCGAGGCTGCTATCTCCATTGAGTGGGTTCCGGGGCTGGCATCGCGTCGCTCCTCTCCGTGCAAGAAAAATCTGGCCAAGACAATAGCCAGGGACAAGCCAGTGAGTACTTTGAATGTACTCGCAAACATTATGAACACAGGTATAATATAACCATGATGTGCTAAAAATATTTTTATGCTCATGACGTCAGTCAAAAATAGTAAATAAAATACTGATGCGTGAAGGAGGTTATTTATAAAAAATGCAATACATAGCAGTATTAAAATTTATGAAATAAATAACAAGCAATGCCACAGTCGGGCGTCTGAGCGATACCACATAAAGAGCTTTAAAAGAAATGCCACAGTCGGGCGTCTGAGCAACGCCACATAAAGGGCTTTAAAAGAAATGCCCCAGTCGGGCGTCTGAGCGACGCCACATAAAGGGCTTTAAAAGAAATGCCACAGTCGGGCGTCTGAGCGACGCCACATAAAGGGCTTTAAAAGAAATGCCACAGTCGGGCGTCTGGGCGACGCCACATAAAGGGCTTTAAAAGAAATGCCACAGTCGGGCGTCTGGGCGACACCACATAAAGGGATTTAAAAGAAATGCCACAGTCGGGCGTCTGGGCGACGCCACATAAAGGGCTTTAAAAGAAATGATCATAGTGAATATCCCGGAGGTAGAACAATCCTAGAGATATTCGGTAATAATATCACGGGTTAGTCAACAATAATAATAATCATAGATATCACAAGTCACGAGTAGTAATTCCATTTTTCTGGTTAACGGTTTCACCTCCGAAGACCGACACTAAGACCGACACCTGACCCATCCCAGACTGTAATCCTTAACCATAGACACGGCTATTCGAATAGGTTTATTCTCTGCAGAGGGTGTACTCTTTACCCACGAGTAACGGATTTCTCTAGTCCAGCAGGACTAATTCCGTCTACGGTCTTTTTGTTGAAAACACACCTAACTTGCACACACCAGCTTATCTCACACGTGTCTGGAATCACCCACGACACCTGTTAAGCAAACTCTAAGTGGGGAGGCTACAACCTCGCGTAGCATGGGATGAAATTTATATCGCGCGCTCTAAGGGGTGGCCTCCCCTCTCGGTCCCAACCGGAAACACCCATGCCCCCGGACCAGGTGGCCTGCCTACCAGCTACAACCGGTATCTTCCACCATGGCCTCTCTGTATGGTGTGTGCTGGAAAGAGGTTGACAACTTACTGAACCGTACTCTACTTGCTATAGAGACGAGTGGTAGTACGAAACAAGTATGGGGGTTACTGGAACAAGACTCGATCTATGGTCGACTCAGGAGGTTCAAGTATTCCCTGCATGATTAGCATGACGAATATATTTCATCCATCAGAGTCACCTCTCATATCGCCTTACCATGCCATACCAGACATAACCGTCCCGACGGAGACCGGCGACAAACTCAAGCCTACCCAAGGCAGAGGTTTTCCCGGGTTCCTGCCGGTATGCATGTAAGGCATATGAGGGTGATTATCATCACAAGTGTGTCCATTTCCAACAGCATGGAAGTCAGCAACATGTACCCATGCATATGATCATATCACATGAAATAACAAGTCCTTCGAAATGCGGTGGTGTTATAAATGTATCAACGATCACACCAAAAATATTATGCCGGGATTCAGAATGCTTGCCTTCAATGTTGTGGAGGGGTGAGATGCTCTCCAAAACTTTTGAAAGCTTCTTCTCTCTCCCAAAATCCTATTTAAAAATATATTTGAATTAACACACATTTCAAAAACAGAACCAAAAAGTTCTTTGAAATTTTTTCAAATAAATCTTAAAATAAACTAGACCAAATTTAAGGAAGGTAGGAAAAAGAATCAACTCATTTGGAGTTATATTTAAAAAGTTATAGCCAGTCAAAGATTTGGTCAAATCTGTTATTTAAAATAAAACAAAAAAGAAAACGGTTCAGATAGAAATACGCTTTCGGTACAGAGGAGGCGTACTTGAGGCTTTACGCCTCCACTTAACCACGTGGACGGTGCGGGGTGTCACTGACAGTGGGCCTGCCTGGCCCACTGGTCAGGTTTGACCAGTCGCCGCGCGTCGTCTCCCTCCTTTGCCCGAGTGGAGCGGGGCTCCGGTGATCGTCGCCGGTGTTTGGCTGCTCCTCGCGGGCCCCCGAGGGTGGGGATGGATCCGTAAGGTTGGGGCGGTCCTCCTGGTAGTCGTTGGGTCGGCGGGGACGGAGTGAGCTGCCGGCGGCGAGCTCCGCGGCGGAAGACGGCTTCGGTGGCGAAGTGACTTTGTGGCAGCATTGGCTCCCGATCAAAATCAAGTAGGGGAAAAGGCTCACGTGAGGATGAGGAGGTTCTTGGTGGAGAGAACGGAGAGTGGGAGATACTGGAGGTGCCGGATTGGCCGGGGCGGTGGCGGCGGCAGGAGTTGCCGGAGATGAGGAAGGAGGCCTCCCCGGGTCGAATGCGAGCTAGGGGAGTGCCATAGGGGTGGTCTGAGGTTGCGTGCGTGCTCAGAGGGGCTCGGGGTGTCCATTTATAGCGCGACGAGGTCGGTTCCGCGGCGGCCGTGGATAAGCTCTCCGGCGAACCGCCTCTCTGTGGCTAGGGCGACGTGGCGGCGATGAGCGCTAGGGGACGAAGCTGCGGATGAGCACGCACTGCTCACAGGGGCAGGTGGAGAGCCGGGGTGGCTTGGGCGGCGCTGCACGGCGCAGGGCTGTCGGGCGGCGGCGGCGGCTAGCGTTTGGCCTGTCGGGCGCGGCGGGGGCGGCTTGGCGCGTAGCTGAGAGAAGGGGAGCGCGTGGTGTGATGCTGCTGTGTGGGCCAAAGCCAGGGGAGCCAGCGTGTCGGCTCGGGCGCGCGGCTGCAATACGCGCGCTCTGGGCGCGCTCCGGGTGTGCACGGGATGTGTTCGACACTATGCCAGAGCACGCTAGAGGTCGCAGTAGAGGCTGGCAATTAACAGACCCAGGTTAGGAGCAACTGGAATCCTAGTGGACATGCTAGTATGATCCGAGGTGCAAGGTCACAATGCAAAGACAAAATCATGTCAAAACTGGCCATGCACACCAGGTGTTTGACAAAATGCTAAGGGCACTCAGGCAGGTCTTGGAATGGTCAAAAACTCCAGATCAAGATCTCCTTAGATGCAAGAGAGAGTGATGAGGTTAGTTGGCCAAAAGCAGAAACTTGTTAGTGCAAGTTTCACAAAACTTCAATTCTGGACAGGAAATAAATGACATTATTTCATGAACCAAAAATGACCCAAAAGGTGCATGCTCCTGGACTTAAGGGTTTAACATGGGGGACTACAAGTAGGAGAAATAATCAAGGGTTAAAGAGCAAGTAAAAACATGGTTGCTGTACAAACCATCCAGTTGGTCCAGAATGAAGATGAGGTTGATTCACTCAAATTTTTCAAAGAACATAAATAGGTTTTTGCACAAAGTGAAACAATAGGCTCCTACTGACCTCCCCTAATTTTTGTAGAAGTTTTAAAGAAATATTTAAATAGGTTGTAGTGCAAAAAGCACTCTGGACCAGAGATGAAAAATTGAGTGTAGGGCTCAAAATATTTCATGAATGAAATATATTTTAGCATAAAAGTGATTTAAAAACATCACATGACATCTCCAAATTTTTGTGGAAATTTTAAGTGAATTTATCAAATGGTTGTAGTTCAAATATGGCCATGTAACCTAGAAAACCCTTTTCAAGAAAATAAAGATCAAGCAACCTAATTATTTAATTAGTTACACTGATAAAAGGAAAGTTTTTCTTGAGAGGTTAAACAAGTCCAACAACATTTTTGAAAAGTTTTCTCTTTGGAAAAACTCATCATAACAGGGAAGGAAATGATTTAAACAAAATCAAAATGGAGCTCAAAAATTCAAAGTTTTAAATCCTGGCAAAATTTTATTCCATTAAAACAAGGCCAAAATTTTGGGGTGTCACAATACTAACCCCCTTAAAGAAGATCTCGCCCTCGAGATTTGCTAAAAGCGGTGTTAAGAAAATAATTTACGCAATAAAGATGTAGCTACAGTGAGAGGGCAATAAGTGGTGAAAAACCACAGTGTGAAAAACTGGGGCTGCGCGGAAAAGTCTATGGTTCGGGACAAAAACGGGTGATTTCTACGCTGGATATAAATTTAGGATAACTCCTAAATTTAGATATACGCTGGTTGTACCCGAGAGCACAGTGCTCTCTCTGGCCGACAGGTGGACCCGGGGTCCTCTGTCAGTCTCCTCTCCTTCTCCCTCTGGCCCTTTCTTCTTCCTCTCTCCCGCGCGCTTTCTCCGCCGGCGACGCCTAGTGTGTAGGGCATCTAGGCCGTACCGTGGTAGTGCGCGGCGTGCTAGCTGCCGGTGCAGCGTGCACTCACCTCGCGGGCCAGCGCGCTGTCGGCACTGCTCGCGGATTCGACTCCGAACACCGTCGATCGGCGACGAGCGGCGTTGGTGGACTTCGCCCACCGTACACCGAGCTCGAGCTATAAACACGACCGGGGTGCCTCTCTCTTCTTCCTCACACCTGGCCTCACTTCTCCTCCTCCTTCTTTCTCCGTTACTGCTTACAGAAGCTCGGTCGAGGCTCTAATGGTGGAGGCGATGCCGGACTGGTTTGTGATCCTGATATGCGGAGGGCTGGCGACGCTGCTGGGGCTCTCTGTGCTCCTGTGCGCGATGATCTTCGACGAGTATCGTGACGCTGCGGCTCGGGTGTTGGCTCTCCGCGGTGGTGGTGATCATGAGGAGTAGATGGGGTGTGTCGGTTGCTAACTGTTGTTAGGGGGTGATTTGCTGGATGTAACACCGTTGCAAAGTTTTGCAAACAGTGTATGTGTCCGAATGATTATGGTTGTGAGTCTGCTCGTGGTGCTGAGTGAAATTAAATAATCCATGCCGTGAGAAAGTGTAGATGTAGCAACTCAGGGAAAAGAAAATCTCACTCCAGGGTTTTGCGAGGGAAAAACAGTTAATTTAAAGGAGCATAAACCACAACAAAAACTACACACATTAGCAGAAGCCAAATAATTGACTCCTCGTACAAACTCAGGGTATTACGCATAAGTCACACACATAAATAAATGCTGCAAAGAACAAATACAATAGCGACGTCTAAAATGAAAACGGTAACTGGGCGGGGTCCTGATAAAATGTCTCTGGTAAAGGGATACATTCTTCTTCTATCGGAGGAAGTGGATTGACCAGTCGATGTATGCGTCTCTCTGTGTCGGGTCTTAGTGGTCTGCCGATGGCAATCTGAGGATTTAAATCTGCGAGGCTCTGGAGATAATCCATCACTCGCTGGTTTAAATGCTCTTGAGCAATGATGTACTGGATAAGGTTGGCCAGAACTGGGTCTCTCTCAATACGTCCACCGGAAAAAGATGTAACTTCTCCGGGTGCTGCACGACTCGGAAAGTAATAATATCCTCGTTCGCGGGCATAGGGTACTGCGGATCGAAGACGAGCAATCGCTTCTTTCGCAGCAGCTTCTATGGCCAAGTGTGGGGTTGGCATAGATTTCCCCACGAAGGAAACTTCTATTGGATCTTGGTTGGGGTATACAGGGGGAATGTGTACTGCTGCCCAATATTCCGAGGTGGATGGGGTGATCCTCGATTTGAACAGCTCGTACTGGGGTAGCTGGGTAGAACCCATGGTACTGCGGGTAAAATCACACAATATTTTGACAAAGCTACCTGGAGTTGCATCTGGGGTTCTCAAATGAATGCTGGGGCTCGGCATGACAGGAAAAAGTGTGAGTGTTGTGCACAAAGTGAGGGTTGCTGGGTAAGGTCACAAGGTGGCCTTTATATAGCAATGGAGCCGGGTCGTTTTACCGTGGTGAAAGGTAAAAATTTGCCAGCTTAGCTCCAAAGGTCGGGTCAGTGTCAGAGATACACATATCTCATAAAGAGACGTGTTACTGTGGTTGCCGTCGGGTTGGTTTTGGGTAGTTGTGCCCGGAAAAATATGCAGCTATGCGCTGACCAAATATGCAAGGCTATTATTAAAACAGAGGCACAAAGACAGGCTGCGTTAATATACGCGGTCGCATGATTACAAAACGAGGATACATTGAAACTTGGTGCTACTCATATGGCTTAGTCTACATCGTTTATGTCTAAACGGGCGTGCCTGGTGGATGTCGAGGCTTCTCCACGTGTCTCTCTGCCGGGATTAGTCGGAGATGGCAGAGGAACTGCAGGGTCGGGGTAGTGATGATGACCATCGCGGGGATTGTTGGCCACAACCCCGTTGGAGTGTGCTCCCAAAATGCGTCGAAGCACTTCTAGGGTTATCGCAGCACCTTGGCCGATGGCTGGGGCAGATCTCGGGGTCTCGATCGGTTGTCCAAACAGCACGACTGGGTTGTCGGTGTTGGGCTCGTTTTCTTCTCTCGTCGGGGCTCGACGAACCAGCTCTCCACGAGCTGCGATTAGATCAATAGTGATCTGGTCGAACAGTGCCTCTAGTGCACCTACATAGCGCACTAGGTGCAACAATGCGGGGTCCATCTCGTGATCTCCATTGGCAACTTGGGGTGGTCTACCATACCCATCACGTCTGGGATAGTAGTGGAACGAGCGACAGTTAACTCTGGGCGACAAGTGCCTAAGATGAACTATAGCCTCTCGAGCGGCTAGCTGGATGGCTTGTGGCTCAAAGGATGTTGTTCTTCCGGTGAACCGGTAGGGGCGCTCGGGTGCTAGACTCCTACCGTAAATGTGCACAGTGGCCCAGAATTGGCGGTCTTCACCGCTCATGGGTCCTTGATACACAACATATTCTGGTGGCTCCTCTAACGCGTAGGCACGACGGGTGAGGTTTGCGAGGATGGTCACAAAACCTCCAAGGTTGGTTGCTGTGGTTTCGTTGTGCACTATAGGTCCAGGCATTGTGGCTCGGTTTGGGGTAGCGGCTGTGTTGTGCTGGTTTGGTGCTAGCGCACCCTTTTTATAGGAAAAAGGGGACGGAATCTTCCTTCGAACGCTTGCGGGAAAGGATTATTTAGGGGCCGGTCACTGGCGCATGAGTGACAGGTTAGGTTGATAGGTTGGGCACCGACTGCCAAAAGTGTTGGGTCACTGTGTGGCTATCTTGCACGAGAAGCTTGGCTGGGGTTTGGTTAAGGTCTGGTGGGTTGGTTTGCCTAGTTTATTGACCTGGTTAAGATAGGATTAGCCAATGGTCAGCCTGGCTCTGATACCAAGTCTGTCGCGACCGGGTTTTTCGGGTAATAAATTTCCAGAAAAGACCGTCGTGCTCATCAGCCCCAGGATTATTGTTAGCTGATGAGGCTCCAACTTGATACAGAAATTCCAAGCAAAAATACAAAAAAATATGTAGAACAAGACCATTCTGGCCTGTGAGTACAACAAATGGTTTCTAGTGGTTGATGGCGGAAGCGGGTTGTGAAACATCAGGGTCTATGGGACTCCATTTCCCACGGGAACAGCTGACCAGGTTAATTCCTATCTTCGCGAGGCTGCTATCTCCATTGAGTGGGTTCCGGGGCTGGCATCGCGTCGCTCCTCTCCGTGCAAGAAAAATCTGGCCAAGACAATAGCCAGGGACAAGCCAGTGAGTACTTTGAATGTACTCGCAAACATTATGAACACAGGTATAATATAACCATGATGTGCTAAAAATATTTTTATGCTCATGACGTCAGTCAAAAATAGTAAATAAAATACTAATGCGTGTAGGCGGTTATTTATAAAAAAAATGCAATACATAGCAGTATTAAAATTTATGAAATAAATAACAAGCAATGCCACAGTCGGGCGTCTGAGCGATACCACATAAAGGGCTTTAAAAGAAATGCCACAGTCGGGCGTCTGAGCGACGCCACATAAAGGGCTTTAAAAGAAATGCCCCAGTCGGGCGTCTGAGCGACGCCACATAAAGGGCTTTAAAAGAAATGCCACAGTCGGGCGTCTTAGCGACGCCACATAAAGGGCTTTAAAAGAAATGCCACAGTCGGGCGTCTGGGCGACGCCACATAAAGGGCTTTAAAAGAAATGCCACAGTCGGGCGTCTGGGCGACGCCACATAAAGGGCTTTAAAAGAAATGATCATAGTGAATATCCCGGAGGTAGAACCATCCTAGAGATATTCGGTAATAATATCACGGGTTAGTCAACAATAATAATAATCATAGATATCACAAGTCACGAGTAGTAATTCCATTTTTCTGGTTAACGGTTTCACCTCCGAAGACCGACACTAAGACCGACACCTGACCCATCCCAGACTGTAATCCTTAACCATAGACACGGCTATTCGAATAGGTTTATTCTCTGCAGAGGGTGTACTCTTTACCCACGAGTAACGGATTTCTCTAGTCCAGCAGGACTAATTCCGTCTACGGTCTTTTTGTTGAAAACACACCTAACTTGCACACACCAGCTTATCTCACACGTGTCTGGAATCACCCACGACACCTGTTGAGCAAACTCTAAGTGGGGAGGCTATAACCTCGCGTAGCATGGGATCAAATTTATATCGCGCGCTCTAAGGGGTGGCCTCCCCTCTCGGTCCCAACCGGAAACACCCATGCCCCCGGACCAGGTGGCCTGCCTACCAGCTACAACCGGTATCTTCCACCATGGCCTCTCTGTATGGTGTGTGCTGGAAAGAGGTTGACAACTTACTGAACCGTACTCTACTTGCTGTAGAGACGAGTGGTAGTACGAAACAAGTATGGGGGTTACTGGAACAAGACTCGATCTATGGTCGACTCAGGAGGTTCAAGTATTCCCTGCATGATTAGCATGACGAATATATTTCATCCATCAGAGTCACCTCTCATATCGCCTTACCATGCCATACCAGACATAACCGTCCCGACGGAGACCGGCGACAAACTCAAGCCTACCCAAGGCAGAGGTTTTCCCGGGTTCCTGCCGGTATGCATGTAAGGCATATGAGGGTGATTATCATCACAAGTGTGTCCATTTCCAACAGCATGGAAGTCAGCAACATGTACCCATGCATATGATCATATCACATGAAATAACAAGTCCTTCGAAATGCGGTGGTGTTATAAATGTATCAACGATCACACCAAAAATATTATGCCGGGATTCAGAATGCTTGCCTTCAATGTTGTGGAGGGGTGAGATGCTCTCCAAAACTTTTGAAAGCTTCTTCTCTCTCCCAAAATCCTATTTAAAAATATATTTGAATTAACACACATTTCAAAAACAGAACCAAAAAGTTGTTTGAAATTTTTTCAAATAAATCTTAAAATAAACTAGACCAAATTTAAGGAAGGTAGGAAAAAGAATCAACTCATTTGGAGTTATATTTAAAAAGTTGTAGCCACTCAAAGATTTGGTCAAATCTGTTATTTAAAATAAAACAGAAAAGAAAACGGTTCAGATAGAAATACGCTTTCGGTACAGAGGAGGCGTACTTGAGGCTTTACGCCTCCACTTAACCACGTGGACGGTGCGGGGTGTCACTGACAGTGGGCCTTCCTGGCCCACTGGTCAGGTTTGACCAGTCGCCGCGCGTCGTCTCCCTCCTTTGCCCGAGCGGAGCGGGGCTTCGGCGATCGTCGCCGGTGTTTGGCTGCTCCTCGCGGGCCCCCGAGGGTGGGGATGGATCCGTAAGGTTGGGGCGGTCCTCCCGGTAGTCGTTGGGTCAGCGGGGACGGAGTGAGCTGCCGGCGGCGAGCTCCGCGGTGGAAGAAGGCTTCGGTGGCGAAGTGACTTTGTGGCGGCGTTGGCTCCCGATCAAAATCAAGTAGGGGAAAAGGCTCACGGGAGGATGAGGAGGTTCTTGGTGGAGAGAACGGAGAGTGGGAGATACTGGAGGTGCCGGATTGGCCGGGGCGGTGGCGGCGGCAGGAGTTGCCGGAGATGAGGAAGGAGGCCTCCCCGGGTCGAATGCGAGCTAGGGGAGTGCCATAGGGGTGGTCTGAGGTCGCGTGCGTGCTCAGAGGGGCTCGGGGTGTCCATTTATAGCGCGACGAGGTCGGTTCCGCGGCGGTCGTGGATAAGCTCTCCGGCGAACCGCCTCTCTGTAGCTAGGGCGACGTGGCGGCGACGAGCACTAGGGGACGAAGCTGCGGATGAGCACGCACTGCTCACAGGGGCAGGTGGCGAGCCGGGGTGGCCTGGGCGGCGCTGCACGGCGCAGGGCTGTCGGGCGGCGGCGGCGGCTAGCGTTTGGCCTGTCGGGCGCGGCGGGGGCGGCTTGGCGCGTAGCTGAGAGAAGGGGAGCGCGTGGCGTGATGCTGCTGTGTGGGCCAAAGCCAGGGGGGCCAGCGTGTCGGCTCGGGCGCGCGGCTGCAATACGCGCGCTCTGGGCGCGCTCCGGGTGTGCATGGGACGTGTTCGACACTATGCCAGAGCACGCTAGAGGTCGCGGTCGAGGCTGGCAATTAACAGACCCAGGTTAGGAGCAACTGGAATCCTAGTGGACATGCTAGTATGATCCGAGGTGCAAGGTCACAATGCAAAGACAAAATCATGTCAAAACTGGCCATGCACACCAGGTGTTAGACAAAATGCTAAGGGCACTCAGGCAGGTCTTGGAATGGTCAAAAACTCCAGATCAAGATCTCCTTAGATGCAAGAGAGAGTGGTGAGGTTAGTTGGCCAAAAGCAGAAACTTGTTAGTGCAAGTTTCACAAAACTTCAATTCTGGACAGGAAATAAATGACATTATTTCATGAACCAAAAATGACCCAAAAGGTGCATGCTCCTGGACTTAAGGGTTTAACATGGGGGACTACAAGTAGGAGAAATAATCAAGGGTTAAAGAGCAAGTAAAAACATGGTTGTTGTACAAACCATCCAGTTGGTCCAGAATGAAGATGAGGTTGATTCACTCAAATTTTTCAAAGAACATAAATAGGTTTTTGCACAAAGTGAAACAATAGGCTCCTACTGACCTCCCCTAATTTTTGTAGAAGTTTTAAAGAAATATTTAAATAGGTTGTAGTGCAAAAAGCACTCTGGACCAGAGATGAAAAATTGAGTGTAGGGCTCAAAATATTTCATGAATGAAATATATTTTAGCATAAAAGTGATTTAAAAACATCACATGACATCTCCAAATTTTTGTGGGAATTTTAAGTGAATTTATCAAATGGTTGTAGTTCAAATATGGCCATTTAACCTAGAAAACCCTTTTCAAGAAAATAAAGATCAAGCAACCTAATTATTTAATTAGTTACACTGATAAAAGGAAAGTTTTTCTTGAGAGGTTAGACAAGTCCAACAACATTTTTGAAAAGGTTTCTCTTTGGGAAAAACTCATCATAACAGGGAAGGAAATGATTTAAACAAAATCAAAATGGAGCTCAAAAATTCAAAGTTTTAAATCCTGGCAAAATTTTATTCCATTAAAACAAGGCCAAAATTTTGGGGTGTCACAGAATCTATGGACACCTCCCTAGACGACACTGCAAAAGAAGCATTGTTGAGGGACACAATCGAAGAAGGAAGTGATGTCGTCTCGTTGTTTCTCAACGACACCGATGGTCTGGAAGGAGAGGGTGAACAAGCTGGCTACGGTGACCTAATGCCGGTGCAAGAAGAAGAACATGAGGACGGCTCCAGTGACCCAATGCCGGTGCAAGAAGGAGACCGTGATGAAGGCTCCGGTGACCGAACCGAGTCCGGCCAGGTATATATATTAGTTAAGCCTGTGCTGACTAGCTGATTGATGGATTCATTGTTTTGGTATGTACACATATTAATTAAGTCTTTGTTCTTTTTTCTAGCCCTCCGGATCGAGCACAACTTCGGTAAAGAGACGAGGCCCGAAGAAAAAGTTGAGCTTGGATGAAAAGTTTGAGATCATAGCAATTGCGCCCAACGGCCAACCGATTGAACCCCTCCAGACAAAGAGCGCATTTGTTGCTCAGTGCGGGGTTCTGGTTAGGGAGAAGTTCCCGATAAGCATCCAACAATGGTTTAAACCGGCTACAGAAGACCCTGATGTGTCTTATGTCAATGATATGCAGAAACATGATCTTTGGACTGAGCTGATGTCAAATTTCACCCTACCGCCAGAGGATAATCCAGACAACCCAGTTAAAGAGCGATTAATCAAGTCTTTTGCTCTTAAGAGGATGGCAGAACTATTCAGGAGGTGGAAGAAAGAGCTGAATAAGTTTGTCGAAAATAATGAGACACCAGAATTCAAGGGCAGATATGAGAAGATCAGAGATCACTAGCCCACATTTGTGGCCCACAAGACATCGGAAAAGAGTAAGAAGATGTCGGCGACAAACAAGCAAAATGCTGCGAAGAAGATGCTTCACCATCGCACGGGGTCAGGTGGCTACCTCGTAGCCCGGCCTAAGTGGGCCAAGACTGAGAATCATCTGGTTGATAAAGGGATCGAACTAGAGACAATTAGCTGGCCAGACCGTTGTCGAACTTGGTTCTTCGGGGCTGGCGGAACCTTGGACCCTGTAACAGGGAAGTGCATTTGGACGAACGATCAAATGGACATACCAGTCAGGAAGCTTAAGAAGTATATCGAAGCAGCGCAGCAAGGGAAGTTCTTTCCAGACAGAGAGAACGACGAGCTCACAATGGCCCTCGGGAATCCTGAGCACCCTAGACGGACAAGAGGCACGCCAGGCTCCATTCCGTGGAAGGTTGGGTTTCCAGACGCAGGCGGTTACAAATCCCATGAGAGGAGGAAAAAAGTGCAGCAGACCCAAATGCAGGCGCTGCAAGCAAGGGTACACGCGATAGAGGAACGAGAAGCAAATTGTAGCAAACGTACTGCCGAAGACTCCCCCGAAGCTACCCCGCCATCTCAGCGCAGAAGCAGCGTGGCTTCCACCGAGCTGCTTCAGCCGGAGCATGCCTTGCTGGCTCCTGCCAGCTATCCCGTGGATGCTATCACGGAGTCTCAAAATTGCCACCTTATGGTGCAATTGATGAATTTGAAGGTCAAGGCGGCTGTTGGCTCTGTTTATCCTACTGAACCCGGCGCAACTTTCACTGCCGGCCGATTCTAGAAGGATATGCTAGGGTGATGGTGGATGAAATAAAGGAGGGATTTGAGGACCTCCAGCTTGACCACCCTACCGGTGAAGGGGAGACTCGGCTGGGGTCTGCTCTGAAGACTCCATGCCTATGGCGGAAGGAGCTCATCAACCTTCCAAACTGGATGCCTCCGCCTCCTCCTCCTCCTCCGGCGAGTCAGGGCACTCTGCCTCCTCCACCGCCTCCTCCTCCGGTGAGTGACGATCAGGGCCCTCGGCCGGCTCCTTCTCCGACGCGTGGCGGCACTCTGCCTCCTTCTCCGCCTGCGCCGACGCGTCCGAGCAGCCAGCCTCCTCCTTCTCCGCCTCGCCAGCAAGGGCAGAAGAGACTTGCCGCCGCTCCAACTGCTCCGGCGCGTCGTAGTCCTTCTACTCCGCCTCGTAAGCAAGTAAAGAAGACAACCGCTTCGTCTGCTCGGTCGGCGTCTAGCAGTACAACCAGAGGCGGGAGGACATACAGATTCGGTCCTTCTTTGAAGAATCCAGAGAAGTTACCATATGAGAGGACCCCGGAGGAGAACGCCGAGATCGCGCGAACCGAAGTGGATGACTGGTTTCAAGGGTTGAGAGCAAAGAGACATCCACCTCCGAAGGAGAAGGTAGATTCGGTGAAAGTGAAACGCACTCTGGCTGCCCTGGCAAAACCACCCAAGTCTCCGCCGAAAGGCAACTATGAGCGCATTATTGCAAAGACATGGGCCGAAGCGGAGCGGTCGGGAAGTACAGTCAGTGATCAAAGGCTGAAAGAACGACATGCAGCTGGGAAACAAATTGCCCAGCTCGGCGAACAAGCAAAGCAATCGTGCCCCCCCCCTCAAGGTGCCTAGCGACATCGTCGATCCAAGGATGGTGCCTGGTTATGGCAATGTTGACGATTACCTGCCCGACGATGTACATTATGATACCATACGAGTACGGGAAGACTCTCATCAAAGATGAAAAATCTTTAACAATGATGATGCGAAGATTACATGATTAGTACTTGAAAATCTGCAGAGAGTCTGGGGGGAGGAGTACTTTGTATGCGAGAGCTAAACCGGAGCATGACCTCGTTGGAATTGAACTGTTGCCTATTCCATTTGAGGAGTTCTATCAGTTTTTCAATCAATTGGCCCTCGATAAAACAATGATCACCTGCTACTGTCTATAAGTACTACTACTTCTGTCATTAAGTCTCTCTATATAGCTCATCTCTTTCATTGCATGTATTTATAATTATCCTCACTATATTATGCAGAATGAAGATCGCCAAATTGAAGAAAAGACAAATCGGTGATATTGGGTTCGTTAACACATATCTCATAGATGCAACTGAGGTTCAACATCGTCCCAGAGATACCGAGGCCAACTTGCTACGATCATTCAAAAAAAAATTAAAACAAAGATATAATACTCTTTCCTTACAACTTCAAGTGAGTGTTACTGTCTTGTGCATATTCGGTTTCCCTTATATATTAGTCCAGGTTATAGTAATGTAATTGATGAGTTATGCATGTGTGTGCAGTTTCCACTATATTCTCCTAGAGATTAGGCTTGAGCAGGGAGTAGTAACCGTCTTGGACTCTAAACGAAAAGATCCCCAGGAGTATGCGGACATGACTGAAATCCTCAAGAAGTAAGTTAAATCGATCATTATCCACCATATCAGCAACTTTGTTCATTTCCTGATATCAAGTAATTGTTTTCTTTGTCCGGCAGGGTTTGGAGAAAATTCACCAGAACAGTTCCGGGACTGCCGAAGGAGCTGGAATTTAGACACCCGAAAGTAAGTACTATAGTAGCATGTTCCGCGCATCTCCTAGTGATTCAAGCGCTAGTTTCATCAATACCATTTAGCATTCTTGCTTATCAGTTTGATTGACCTCTATTTCTTGTAAAGTGGTTGTGGCAGGAAAAAGGGAATGATTTCTGTGGATACTACGTCTGCGAGTCCATCCGCCACACGACCTGTGAGCGGGGCAGGTACTCTGACGAACAATATGAAGTATGTAAATACCAACATTCACAATTTTATTTTATTACCATCATTTGTATTGAGTTTCATTCATTCATATATATATATATATATATATATATATATATATATGTATTGACCCCCTTCTTCAAATTAGATGTTTTGGAAGTGGGATGAACTCCTAGCACCAGCTCGCATGCGAGCAATTCAAGAGGAATTGGCGGCATTCTTTCTTGACCAAGTGATCGCTGAAGACGGAGAATACTATGTGGACCATGAGTCCGTATGATTATATTTGTAAGAGATAATTATTGTATATATGTAGCCGGTAGTGTTGGATAGATATACGAGAACTTGTTGTTCGACCAATCTCTCGGAGAAGGAGAGGTGGTCGATATCACTTCTCTCTGTATGCATATATGTTCATGACGATCTTCTATTTCCTTCGTTTGCTTACTAGCTAACTAGTGTGTCTACTCCTCTCTATACGTATGTATAGTACGTAGCGTCGACCAAGCACGGACGTAAGAGAAGACACTTCTCTCTATTAATTATAGCTAGCTAACACAATATATGAAACACCTAAATTAACCCCCCAAAACCCCCAACCCCCCCCCCCCCTTTCAAAAAAAACAAAAACCCCAACCACAGAAATGCTGACGCGTGGATGCCTATTGGTCCCGGTTGGTGCCACCAACCAGGACCAAAGGGTCTCCTGCCTGGGCTCTGCGCACTGCCCACATGGAGGCCCATCAGTCCCAGTTCTGGATTGAACCGGGACTAAAGGTACAGGGCATTAGTACCGACACTTTAGTCCCGGTTCAGGAACCGGGACTAAAGGCCCTTACGAACCGGGACTATAGGCCCCTTTTCTACCAGTGAGTCTAAGCCTTCCTATCAATTTCAGGCCTAGATCGACATAGCGGAGTAGACTAATTGTCCCGCTCCACTTCCCTAAGACAAGGAAACCCCACTCCTAACGAAGATGCTATTCTCGGTGCCTTATGATGGCGGGAGAAGAAGGCCAAGAAGACGACCAAAGGGAGCAGGAGCGGCCTTCGCCGAAAGGGTGCTTCGCAGCTTCGGACATGTGGTCCAAAGACGAGACTAACTCTTCGGTCGTCGAAGACGACGGAGAGGAGGAAGAAGAAAGCGGCTTCCCCCCGGAGGGGGAAAGAAGAAAAGAGAGGCCTCCATGAATCTGGAGGCGAAAGCGCCTAAGAGTGGGAAGGGCTCCCTTGCGGATAACTCCACATGGGATGTCGAAAGCAGTCCGGAGCGAATGCCCCAGACCAAGCCTTGGGTTGCCTCGTAAGTACCAAAACTCTATGCACCTCTTGATAGAGGATTCACTAGACTCGAATGAGATGGCTAGCATTTCTCCGCCGCCCGCTCATTCTGCCTCACCCAAGCGTGATGACAAGGTGGCGTCCCAAAGGATCTTCCAGACCAGGGGGATATTCTAGAAATCGTTAAGGCACCACAGGTTGACTCCTCGGCTGCTGGTAGTGGGGGCCAAGTTCCCTTCAGCCCTCAGCCGGATACCATTCCGGAGACCTATACAGCTCCGGAGTCCAGCGAACGGCCTTCCCCAAAAGGAGGAGGCATGTCAGTTCCACCGATGACCTCTGTCCAACCAGAGGCATCGGACAACCTGCTGGAGGCGCCGACATTGTGGATGAGCACCGTGTCCTTATGGGTACAGTGATCGAAAAGGTTCAGTCCGCCAAAAGCGGACTGATCGAGGCCTGCACTAGCCTTTTAACAGGCTTTGAGGTAACAATTATAGAAAAAATATCACAATGTGGACAATAGCCCCTGATGCTCTGTTCGGTGTCCGGAAAGGAAAAGCCGAACAGGGGATCAAAATAATTTTCGCAGGAGTCTAACATAATATGTCTATGTGAATAAGCAGGCGTCGCTGCTGGCTGTTGCCGCTCATACTGCGGAGGTCTCCGGACTAAAGCAGGACCTAGAGCGGACCAAGAAAGAGCTCGGCCTCGTGAAGAAGCAGCTGGAGGACAACAAAGTTATGCGGTAAGCTGCGTGTATGTTTAGGAAGGATGAATGGTTCGTGCTGACTAAAGTGCCATGAACTTTATTAGGGGCCACGACCGAGGTGGCGGCCCTCAAGAAGGCATTAAAGAAAGCCGAGGACAAAGTGGCCAAGGAACACACCGCGTGCGAGAAGCAAGAGTGAGAGAGTCCTCGATTAGGGGGTATCCGGACAGCCGGACTATATCCTTTGGCTGGACGATTGGACTATGAAGATACAAGATTGAAGACTTCGTCCGTGTCCGGATGGGACTCTCCTTGGTGTGGAAGGCAAGCTTGGCAATATGGATATGTAGATCTCCTTCCTTGTAACCGACTCTGTGTAACCCTAGCCCCCTCCGGTGTCTATATAAACTAGAGGGTTTAGTCCGTAGGACCAAGAACATACAATCATACCATAGGCTAGCTTCTAGGGAATAGCCTCTTCGATCTCGTGGTAGATCAACTCTTCTACTACTCATATTATCAAGAACAATCAAGCAGGACATAGGGTATTACCTCCATCAAGAGGGCCCGAACCTGGGTAAACGTCGTGTCCCCTTCCTCCTGTTACCATCCGCCTTAGACGCATAGCTCGGGACCCCCTACCCGAGATCCGCCGGTTTTGACACCAACATTGGTGCTTTCATTGAGAGTTCCTCTGTGTCGTCATCGTTAGGCTTGATGGCTCCTTCGATCATCGATAGCGATGCAGTCCAGGGTGAGAGTTTTCTCCCCGGACAAATCTTTGTATTTGGTGGCTTCGCACTGCGGGCCAACTCGCTTGGCCACCTAGAGTAGATCGAGAGTTACGCCCCTGGCCACCAGGTCAGGTTTGGAAGCTTCAACTACACGGCCGACATCCGCGGAGACTTGATCTTCGACGGATTCGAGCCCTTGCCGAGTGCGCCGCACGGTCACGATGAGCATGATTTAGCTCTACCATCGGGCAGTGTTCGGGTGATCGCGCCGGCGACCGCTCCGACCCTCAATTCGGAGCCAATTGCACCATCCATGGACGCGTGGATAGACCCTGCCACGGAGGCCGCATTCTCAGCGGCGATCGATCCGAGTATCGTCCTTACCCTTCACGGGATCCGGGACGCCAAACTACCGGATTTTTCCCCGGCCACGGACTCCGAATCGCCTGCGCCCGTGCCTATCGAATCCAATTGGGTGCCGATCATGGAGTTCACCTCCGAGGATATCTTTCAACACTCACCCTTTGGCGACATACTAAACTCATTAAGGTCTCGCTCCTTGTCAGGAGAGTCCTGGCCGAACTATGGCCGGCAGATCGGGATGCGGACAACGAAGAAATTCGCCGCCCACCCACCACCCACTTAGTAGCCGCTGTCGACGATTTCACCAACATGCTGGCCTTTGACTCTAAAGACATCAATGGTATGGACGAGGATGCAGGAGACGAATAGGAGCCACTGCCACTTCATCATATGATGTATACATGGTGGACACACCCAAACAAAACGACGATGAGGAACAGAAGGACACAGCGAAGGATCGTTCCCTCGAGAAGCAGTCAAAGCGGCAGCGTAAGCGCCGCTCCAAATCCCGCCTCGGCACAAACAACGATCATATAGACCCAGCGATGGAGCAGGGTGAGCCAGCGGACGACGAACACGGCATTGAACCACCGTCCGACCACAGAAACACGGAGAATCAAACCGAACAACCCGTCTCCGGCGAAGATAACAGTCCATATGACATCACATCGGACAGGCACCCGGAGCAACAAAATACCCATCAAAGGCTTGTCGCCACTGTGAGGAGTCTGAAAAAGCAGAAGCAAAGGCTCAGGGCTGCACAAGACACACTCAGAATTAGTTGGAGTAAAGTACTCAACACCGTAGCAAAGTACAGCGGCAGTCGCGACACAAAGAGCTACCCAAAGCGAAAGCTGCTACCTGAATTCGATGATGAGGCCTTAGAGCCGCCGCAATCAAAAAACAAAACATCCATCCGGTCGGATAGACGACCTCGTGGCCAACATAGAGCGAAAAACGATGCCGCACACAAGCCAGTAAGAGATCCATGTGAGGACGTGCATCAAAAGGACGGCGCAACCAGATCCATCTACGGGCCAAGAAAGCGCGCTCCAGCACGCAATGCAACACAACAAAAATCCGAACACCACGGTACACCAAAATACAGGGGTGTCGCACACCCCCTATGTTTCACCGACATAGAGGCGTATGATGGAACAACAGACCCTGGGGTCTGGATTGAGGACTACATCCTCCATATCCACATGGCTAGAGGAGATGATTTCCATGCCATCAAGTACTTACCCCTCAAGCTCCAAGGGCTAGCTTAGCACTGGCTTAAAAGACTCCCTAAAAACTCCATTGGAAGCTGGGAAGAGCTCGAAGACGCCTTTCGGGCAAATTTTCAAGGGACCTATGTCCAACCACCGGATGCAGACGATTTAAGTCATATAACTCAACAGCCCAGAGAGTCATCCTGAAAACTTTGGAACATGTTTCTCACTAAAAAGAACCAAATAGTGGACTGTCCGGACGCCGAAGCCCTAGCAGCTTTCAAACACAGCGTTCGAGACGAATGGCTTGCCAGACACCTCGGCCAAGAAAAGCCGAGAACAATGGCAGCATTAACAAGCCTCATGACCCGCTTTTGCGCGGGCGAGGACAGCTGGTTAGCCCGATGTAGCACCAGCGACCCAACTACATCCGAAGTCAGGGACAGAAACAGGAAGCCACGACGCAGCAAAAACAAGCGCCGGAATAAAGAAGATAGCCCGAAAAGCATGGCCGTAAACGTCAGATTCAGAAGCTCTCGGCCAGGTCAGCAAAAGCTGCCCTCCAAAGGCAACAGAGATGAACTTTCCAGCCTAAACAAGATTCTGGACAAAATATGTCAGATCCACAGCACCCCCGATAAACCTGCAAATCATACCCATAGAGAATGTTGGGTCTTTAAGTAGTCCGGCAAGCTCAACGCCGAACACAAGGGGCAGGATACACCAAGCGAAGACGAGGATGAGCCTCGCAAGCAAAACACTCCGGAATAGAAGAAATTCCAACCAGAAGTCAAAATAGTAAACGTGTTACACGTAATGAAGGGGACAAACAAAGCGGCACTCCTAGAGACACATGCCCCAGGGCCTATCACCGCGAAGTTCTGCCACTGATTGTCCCAACCGATCACATTCGACCATCGGGATTAGTCGGCAAGTATCCGACATGCAGGATGGGCTGCCTTGGTGTTAGACCCGATAATCGATGGATACCACTTCACACGAGTCCTGATGGACGGCGGCAGTAGTTTAAACCTAATATATCAGGACACAGTCCGCAAAATGGGGATAGACCCAACAAAAATCGGCCATAGCAATACTACCTTTAAAGGAGTAACGCCAGGCCCAGAAGCCCATTCCACGGGCTCCCTGCTACTAGAGGTTATCTTCGGCTTTCCCGATAACTTCCGCATCGAAAATTTAACCTTCCACATTGCTCCGTTCCAAAGTGGCTATCAAGCACTACTCGGACGCGAAGCTTTCGCTCGCTTTAACGCAATACCGCATTACGCTTCTCTCATGCTTAATATGCCCGGTCCACGTGGCATCATTACAGTAAATGGAAATATTGAGCGCTCCTTGCGCGCGGAAGACCGTGTGGCTGCCTTGGCAGCCGCACACTAGACGACCTCACCAACTAGAGCATCTGACAGGTCGTTAAGACCACGGATACGGTTAGACGAGTCCGGTGCAGCTATATATAATTGATATAGGTTTGATGGCTATACCCTTATAATAATACAAGGGGCTCAACACGTGTAAACAAGTGACAATTAGGCTCAACTTTACTCATCTTGAACTGTACATGGTTTATTTAGTATAACCTACCTTTTGCATGACAACTTTTCAACTAAGTTCCTCTCTTTTACAGATGACGATCGTGCTACACCCGTCCAGGATACGGCACAACGGTGACACAGGCACAGACGTGTAGCAGGGACCCGTTCCAAGGATTCTTTTTAGATTAAGACCCTGCGTAAACCTTTTTTTACTGTTTCTTGTTGATACACATCCCCTGGATTCTCAGTACAACTGAGAAGGGGGCTGACGTATTGGCATGTGGCCACGTCAGAATATTGCACGTACCTGGACACCAGGGGCTTATTACAAAGGGCAATATTTATCCCTGTTTACATCATAAAGACAAAATACCTTAGGGAGTGTTCGGCGTCGCGAGTTTGGCCTTATATGCATCAGCTTCGAATCATGTCTTTGGTGAAATGTTGGGTTTGCCCGGCTCCTGTGTTTTAGTGCATTATGTTCCGCTCTATCGGCTAGGGCGGCACCAGGAGAACTACTGCGATTGTGCCCTGGTTCATCCGGACGAGCACCTCAGTAGAGAAAGCCGAAAACTGACTGTCATGATATAGCATAGACTGGTCAACCACTCGATGACCTAGCAGAATCTTCGGGATTCCTCCACCTTAACGAAGGGCCATTTCCCAGCCAGGCATCTACGCGCCCCGAATTCGGATGAGCGCGGAGCCACCAGGGGCTATATGTAGCCCCACTGTCAAACTCCTCTGGCTAAGTGAAAGTGTTAAAGCATTATAGTCCGATTGCCTAGTACGCTGCGCTATCACCTCCTTAATGGACGAAGACGTTGGATCAAGTGTGAACATGCGTCATCTGCAAGCACCCTCGCATTATATGCGTGGGGGCTGAAGCCGACGACTGCCATCTTTCAGGTTATATACATATATACATAAACGGTCGCACAGGAGGCATCATAGTACTTTCGGGGAAAAGTATAAATACAACCTTGATAAACTCAATAAAACATCGTTTTTACAATGGGAATACATGTCACTAGAACATAATATTCTTCAAGCATTGAGCCTCTATCGAACGAGCGCCTTCAAGGGCTTCTTCAAAGTAGTGCTGGGCAGCCACTCGGCATACGGCCGAACCCTGTGTCGCAACAGTAGTGGCCTCCATCTCCGCCTAGTATGTCTTGACACGGGCAAAGGCCATCCGTGCACCCTCTATGCACGCCGACCTCTTCATCGCGTTGATGTGCGGCACAACACCAAGGAATTGCTCCACTAAGCTAAAGTAGATATTCGGCCTTGGCCCTCCCGGCCACAGATGATCCACAATGGACCTCATGCCAAGTCCAGGTAATCTATGGAGCTCGGCCCACTTGGCCATTTTCTCATTCAACAGCAGCGGAGGGGCTGGAGCATGAAACTTGACCAAAAGAGTTTTTCCATTCTATGGTCTTTCCGATCGTTGAAGTACTCAGCCGCATCAGCGGCACTTGCAGCCAAATCCACGTAGGCGTCCATAGACCTCCATAGCCGGTCCAGAGGCGCGTACTTCAGATCCCCGAATTTAGTCCGCAACAAGAAGGGCTTCCCAGATATAATATCCGCAGCTTGATGCAGCTCCTCCTTTGTTGCTCTAATTTTGGAGCAGGCTTCCTTGGCAGCCACCTGGGCCTTTTCCAGGTCCGTCGCCTTCGCCCGGTTTTCTTCTTCAAGAAGCCGGTAACGGTCAGCGGCATCTTTTAACTCTACAGCCATCTTGGCTATTTTTTTCTTTGCTCTCGCAATGCGCGTCCTGTTCAGCCCTTAACTCTTCGGCCGCCTTTAAAGCGGCCGCATTTCTACTCCGTGCTTGCTCCTTGGCTTGGGCAAGCTCCGCCCGAAGGGTCTCCACGGTGGCAACTCCATCTGCAGTCACAACATATTAAAGATACTGGCATCATGCTGCTCTTATTATGTGACAATCACCAGAAAAATCACTTACCATGTGCCTCGTCAAGCCGCTTGTTAACAAGCACAATGTCGGCGTCTGCCGCATCCAGTTGACGCCTTAGTTCGGCAAACCCATCAGTCCGGCTAGCCACCGGAGCTTCAATCACCTTCACATAAAGGCGGCCTGGTTATTACCTGGGACTATGACCTCTGTTTGCCGCTGTTTTCGATGACAACCAGAGTCTCAGGGGCTGCTATCTACACAGGGCACATCTAAAAATGTGCGGTACTGTCAAAAACATACATCATTTCACGTACCTCAAAACCCGCCAGTAGACACATGAAGGCTTCATGCAACCCGCTTTCGTCACACGAAATCCTTTCAATCACCATACCCATCAACTTGTGGTGCTCTTCTGAGATAGCCGCTTGCTCTAGCAGATCCCTCAGTATGTCCGACCGCACACTAGACGGTGTCGGACTCTTTCGATTGCTCTCTTCAAGAGCCGGATACTGAGGACTTCGGGTGGCCATAGGATTACCTTATGGCCTTGCCGGATCAGGAGAAACCTCGGCAACGACACCTCGGGGTTGCCCGCCTCATGAGGCGGTATGGCAGGGGGAGGCGTTTCGCTCTCCATCATCTCTGGAAGAAGATCCCCTGAAGACGAGCTCTGCTGAGAAGGGCTAAGATCCAAACTGCAAGATAAATGCTTCAATTATTTTCCTCAGAAGTAAAGCAAGATATTTTCATTATTAAGTACCCTTTTACTTACAGCTCGGTGGAGGGCTGATCCCCTTGAGGGCATAGTACGGCCGGGGTATCCGCCAGGGCAGGACCCTCCGGTGAAGATTTCTTCCCCCGTTTGGAGATCATGGTCTCCGGGTCCTCAGATGCGGTCCTCTTCCTTCCCTGGGGAGAGGAAGTTTCAGTTCCTCCTCCCCGGTTAACCTACTTCACGGAGGCGCTAGCCTCCTTGTTCCCCCCTTTATCTTCTCCTGAGAGCGCTTGATAAGGCGCGATCTCCAGCATCCTGATTAGCACAGGATTTGGTGAGGTCTCAGGGAGGGGTCCGGACACCTGATCAACTTTGCCTTCGCTATCCAATCCTAGTCAAAGAGCGCCTTTTTAAGGGCAACATTGCGATAAATAAATGGACAGTGTGTTCGGATGCGGGGCAACTTACTTGGGTATCCGGGCGATTGGAGCTGAGACCTGCATCCTCAGTGATGTCCGGACACATTATTTGTGGTCCGAAGAACAATTTGTACATCTCTTCGTGTGTCATGCCGAGGAAATGTTGAATAGCTTGCAGTCCTTCTGGGTTGAATTCCCACAGGCGAAGGGGCCGGTGTTTGCAAGGCTGGACTCGACGAACTAGCATAACTTGCATTACCATAACCAGACTGAAATCTCTCTCAAAGAGATCTCGGATATGGCTTTGCAGTATTGGCACGTCCTTGGCTGGACCCCAGCTCGGCCACCTGCTGATCCATGACATCAGTTGTGGTGGGGTGCCTGAGCGAAAGGTGGGGGGAGCTACCCACTTGGCACTTCGGGGAGCTGTGATGTAGAACCACTCCGCTGCCACAATCCGGACACTTCTGGGAAGCAACCCTCAGGCCATGGAGCGTCATCGATTTTGCTTATTAAAGCGCCTCCGTGTGCTGCGTGCTGCCCCTCGATCATCTTCGGCTTCACATCGAAGGTCTTGAGCCATAGGCCAAAGTGAGGGGTAATGCGGAGGAAGGCCTCACATACGACAATAAATGAAGAGATGTCAAGAAGGGAATCTGGGCCAGATCGTGAAAATCTAGCCCATAATAGAACATAAGACCCCTAACAAAGGGATCTATAGTGAGGCCTAGTCCCGGGAGGAAGTGGGAGACGAACACGACGCTCTCGTTGGGTTCGGGAGTAGGGACGACCTGCCCTCGGGCAGGCAGCTGATGCAAAATTTCGGCGGTCAAATATCTGGCATCTCTCAACTTCTTGATGTCCTCCTCCGTGACGGAGGAAGGCATACACCGACCTTGAAGGTTGGATCCGGATATAGTTGAAGGTCCGACGCACCTGGCCTGAGTTTTGGGTGTTAGAACTCGAGGCGGGGGAAGGATTTGATTGAGCACGAGAGGAAAAAAAAGAAAAAGCCTTGTCCCCTTTATAAAGAGGGTGAATATCAAGCACCCTCCTCGTGGCCGTTTGGGACTTGCCTAAGATCTAGGAGTCCTACCAATAGGCACGGTTGGGTTACCCACGTCTATATTGATGAGAATCTCGTAATAAAGGGGACACGATCTATGCTTCGAAAAGACATGCCAAGGAAACCGCCTTGTGAAACACGCTGAGATGGTTTATGAAAAACGATTCGAATAAAGACCTGGCTGTGGTGTGATGTCGCACTACGGGGTACGTCAGCAGATTAGATTTGTGGAAATATTATTCTCTCTACGGTGGTATGTGGAACTTGTTTTGCAGAGACGGACACGATCCTTGTGTTCAAAATCTTCTATGAAGTGTTCGGAGGAGGAACCCGCCTTGCAATGCCGAAGACAATCTGCGCGCCGGACTCGTCGTCATTGAAGCCTGGTTCAGGGGCTACTGAGGGAGTCCTGGATTAGGGGGTATCCAGACAGCCAGACTGTTGGACTATTAAGATAGAAGATTGAAGACTTCGTCCCGTGTCCGGATGGGACTCTCCTTGGCGTGGAAGGCAAGCTTGGCAATACGGATATGTAGATCTCCTTCCTTGTAACCGACTCTGTATAACCCTAGCCCCCTCCGGTGTCTATATAAACCAGAGGGTTTAGTCCATAGGACCAAGAACATACAATCATACCATAGGCTAGCTTCTAGGGTTTAGCCTCTTCGATCTCGTGGTAGATCAACTCTTGTACTACTCATATTATCAAGAACAATCAAGCAAGACGTAGGGTATTAACTCCATCAAGAGGGCCTGAACCTGGGTAAACATCGTGTCCCCTGCCTCCTGTTACCATCCGCCTTAGATGCACAGTTCGGGACCCCCTACTCGAGATCCGCCGGTTTTCACACCGACAACGAGGCCCGGGTTGGCGAGGTTCGGCAAGAGCTCCAGGACGCCGTCAAGAAGTGCGAGTACTTGGAGCGTGATTCCAAGACACGAGCGTCCGAACTTGCGAAGGCCCTCCAGAGCGCGCAGGAGGCTCGAGCCAAAGCCTAGAGCACCCTTCAGGAAATCCAGGCGGCCCGGAAGATTGCGGCGGGTAAGGCTTTTGTTAAGCAAAGCAAGTATGTGAAGGAAACGTTCCTATTACTTACCCGAATTTGGAGTTCTCCAGGGGCGTTTACAGATTTGCCGCATAGCATATCAGATGCTGCCGAGTTATATTGGGCTGAAGAAGGGACCTCTATATCTTGGACCAGAACATCCGTTGTCCTTCAACGACCAGCTAAAATAGCTGGTCGAGCTGCACAAGGCGGTTGAGCTGGCAATGAAGGATCTTATAGTCCGACTATGGCCTGCCGCGCCGATGCCCAGCAGCTACTTTGGACTTTTGAAGCGGCTTGTTGATGCCTGCCCACGTCTTGAGGTGATAAAGCGGTCGGTCTGTATCGAAGGTGCACGGATGGCCTTTGCCCGCGTCAAGATGCATCGGGCGAAGATGGATGCCAAGAAGCTAATGACCGAGGGGCCACCTGAGGGCAAAGAGCACCGCCGACCCGAGTTATATTTTGATGGTGTCCTGGAGGGATCCCGCATTGTTGCGGATCAATGTGTGAAAGACACTATCTTTGAATGAATGTATGCGAGTTCCCTCTGCCTTGTATGATAAAACAAAGTGTTTATGCAATATAATGCTTTCTTATATTTTTAATTTTTTACTTCCTGTGCGGCCGTGTTCTATGAAATCTGAGGGTTAACCAGTCGTCGGCGGTGTTCGGGATGGAATCTAAACAATCTTGATCCAATTAGATGGTCCTTGAAGGAGTTGTTTAGCGCAACGAACCATGCAACCAGACTATGCGGCTGTAATGCCCTCACTTAGCCATAGGAGTGCGAGAATAACATAATGGGCACAGCCCCTAGTATCCGAACTAGAGTGCTATAAGTGTCTGATCGGGAAGTACCAATCCTTCGCGTGTTGCAGAAGAAATCTCCAATGATTTGCAGCCTCCGAACAGCTGACCGGCTCTCGCCGCATCATGACAGTCAGTTTTCGGCTTTCTCTACTGAGGTGCTCCTTTGGATAAACCAAGGCACAATCACAGTATTTCTCCCTTTACTACCTTAGCCGATACAGTGGAACGTAAGGTAGCAAGCATAGGAGCCGAGCAACCCAACTATTTACCAAAGACATGATTCGGAGCCAATGCATATAATGCTAAATTCGGGGTGCCAAACTATACTTATAAAAAGTGTTCGGACTTTTGTTGCCGTAATGTGGGGTGCTATGAAGCCCATGTCAAGCATTGAGCGTACCAAAGTGTACGGGTTCTACCTGATAGGATTATCCACAAGGGAGCTGGAAAAAAGAAAGAAAACAGACAAGGTACAAAAAAGCTGGAGTCCTACACCTCCAGCCGCAGACTGTTCTCATTGTAATTTAATTAATATGTCAAGGCGCATTGACACAAGTAGTGCGATAGGCAACAGGCTATTTGACATGCCGAAACCAAGGGAGAGCCACATGTGGGTCCTGAAAAATAGGTAAAGTTATCGTTAATGGAATCACCTAAAAAGTCCCACATATGTCTGCGTTTCTCGCCGTCTTGGTGAGTTTATCCTTCAAGAGGACAGATGACCAGGACATCTGATGGTGCCCGTGAGATTGAGACCTGAAAAGGAAACAAGTAAAAATGAAAGTATATGTGTATCCGACGTTGGTTGAGCCGTACTATGGACCACAAGCTAGCTATGCCTCCATCGATGCCCATGGGATTTTGAACGCGTAGTTATGTATGCACGGCACGAATGCCACCGCTTGATCGGAACGGCAACAGAGGCCGAATTGCTAGTCGAGCTCCTGATGAGCCGATCTCTCCTGCTGTAGAGTAGTTCAGACCCTCTTAACGGTGTCCGTGGGCTCGGCAGCCGAGTTAAGGTTCTGCTAGAGAAGGCCGCTCTGTACTTCTGCTGCTAAGGCAGTTGTGTGCTCTTCTGTATGAAGGAAGTGTTCCGTATTTTTGTGGACTATTATGACGCCGCCTGGACCGGGCATCTTGAGCTTGAGATAAGCAGAGTGTGGTACTCGGTTGAATCAAGCGAACGCAGTTCGTCCAAGCAGTGCGTGATAGCCGCTGCGAAATGGGATGATATTGAATATTAACTCCTCGCTTCGGAAGTTGTCCGGAGATCCGAAGACAACCTCGAGTGTGATTGAGCCCGTACAGCGGGCCTCTACGCCTGGTATGACTCCTTTAAACGTAGTCCTTGTAGGCTTGATCCTTGATGGGTTAATGCCCATTTTTCGCGTTGTATCCTGATAGAGCAGATTAAGGCTGCTACCTCCATCCATAAGGACGTGAGTCAGGTGGAACCCATCAATTATTGGGTCTAATACTAGTGTGGCTGAGCCACCATGCCGGATACTGGTCAGATGATCCCTGCGATCAAAAGTGATCGGGCATGAAGACCATGGATTAAATTTCGGGGCGACTGGCTCTATCGCGTAGACATCCCTGAGCTCGCGCTTGCGCTCCCTCTTGGGGATGTGGGTAGCATATATCATGTTCACCATTTTGACCTGAGTGGGAAACTTCTTCTGTACCCCTGTGTTCGGTTGCTGGGGCTCTTCGTCATCGTCCTCGCTTTGCGATCCCTTTTCCCTATTCTCAGCGTTCAATTTGCCGGCCTGTTTAAAAACCCATCAATCTCTATTTGTATGATTGGATGGCTTGTCTGGGGTGCCATGAATTTGGCACGGACGATCGAGTATTCGGTGTAAGCTGGATGGGCCTGAATTGTTCTTTTGGAACGGCTTCTTCCGCTGACCGGACATAGGGCCCCTGAATCCGGCATTGACTGTCATGTCCTCGGTGTTATCACTATTTTTTCAACAATTCTCTCTGTTCCGTCGAGACTTGTCTTTGCTAGTTTTAGCTTCGGGGGTGCCGACATCGCTTGCATTGTTTTTGCTACGGGCCTACCAACTGTCCTCGCTCACACAAAAGCGGGTCATGAGTGTCGTGAGGACTGCCATGGATGTTTTCTTTTCTAGGCCGAGGTGGCGAGCGAGCCATTCATCGCGAATACTGTGTTTGAAGGCTGCTAGGGATTCGGCATCCGGACAATCGATGATTTGGTTCTTTTTAGTTAAGAACCTAGTACAGAATTTCCTGGCGGACTCTCCGGGCTGTTGAACTATATGGCTTAAGTCATCAGCGTCCGGAGGTCGAACGTATGTACCTTGGTGGTTATCGAGGAAGGCCTCTTCCAAGTCCTCGCAGCTGCCAATATAATTTGTAGGAAGACTGTTGAGCTAGTGCCGAGCTGGCCCTTTGAGTTTTAAAGGGAGGTATTTGATGGCGTGGAGGTTATCGTCGCGGGCCATATGAATGTGGAGAATGAAGTCTTCGATCCACACCGCGGGGTCCGTGGTTCCATCGTATGATTCTATATTCACAAGTTTGAACCCTTCTGGGAATTCATGATCCAGGACCTCATCAGTGAAGCAATGAGGGTGTGCGGCGCTTCTATATCGGGTTGTATCGCCATGTAGCTCGGATGGTGTCCGTCTGCGGTTTTCGGCCCGCGCATGACTAAGTTTGTCACGTCCAAATAGGTGGCCGTCATCGCGTGTCGAGGCACGCCCTCGTGATCCGTAGATTGATCTAGTGTGTCCTGGTTTATTGTACAGGGTTTGCCGGAGGTCATATGTATGCCCATGGGCTAATTTACCTCTGCCTGTGCGCTGAGGCGGGGTTGACTGGTGTTCGGCGTGAGTTGCCGTTTTGTCGCGACCACGTGGTGCTCGGTTTGCCGCATTGTACGATGGAGGTATGTAGTTCGGCGCCTCCTCGTCAAACTGAGGTAGCAGTTTGTGCTTTGGGTAGCTTTTGGTTGGGCGCTTGAGGCCGTACTCTTCGGCTGCTAGGACATTGGTCCATTTATCATTTAGTAGATCTTGGTCAGCTTGAAGCTGCTGCTGATTCTTTTTTAGGCTCTGTACAGTGGTAATGAACTGACGCTTTAAGCGCTCCTACTCAAGAGGTTCCTCAGGCACGATGAAATCCTTGGTGCCGAGGCTCACCTCGTCCTCGGAGAGCGGAAGGTAATTATCGCCCTCTGAATCTTCATGCGTGGCCTGTTTACCAGGGCTAACCTTCCCGCCTTCCCGTTCGTCTTGTTCATTAGCTGTATCGATGGGGTCTTCATTGTCTTCGACACCTTCTGGAGTGTTGTCTTCTCTTGTGCCGATACTGTTGTCTTTGTTGCGGCGTGACTTAGAGCGGCGCCGCTGACACTGGCGCTTGGACTGTATTTTAGAAGGTTTATCCTCAGCATGATCTTCCTTATCCTCGCCGAAGTTCTCCTTTGGTGCATCCACCATGTATACATCATATGAGGAAGTGGTCGTCCAGCGTCCGGTGAACGTCAAGTTCTAGGGTCATAGTCAAGTTCGTCGATCAAATCCTCGACCGTGGCTATGAAGTGGGTGGCGGGTGGGAAACAAAATTCTCCACCGTCAACCCCTAGTTCGAGCCGGATATAGTTCGGCTGTGAGTCCTCTGTCAAGGACAGGTTTTTAACAAGTTTAGCACATCGCCCAAAGGCGAGTGCTGGAAGATGTCCGCTGCGCTGAATTCAAGGATCGATAAACGATCAAGCTCGGCATTCGCGGGCTCACATGGTGCGGAACTTACGGACGGATGGGAGTCCGGAGTATCGCTGATGACAGATTTAGGTCATGATCATCGGGGTGACCGGGAGCAGCGACCGCGGTCTCGAATCCGGCGAAGATCAAGTTTGTAAGGATGTCGGCAATGTAGTTCAAGCTCCCAAACCTGACCTGATGGCCAGGGGCGTTGCTCCCTCTTGAGCACTGCGTTGGTTTCCCCGAAGAGGAAGGGATGACGCAGTAAAGTAGAGTAAGTATTTCCCTAAGTTTTTTAGAATCAAGGTATCAATCCAGTAGGAGGCTATGCGCGAGTCCCTCGTACCTGCACAAAGCAAATAAATCCTCGCAACCAATGCGATAAGGGGTTGTCAATCCCTACACAGCCACTTACGAGAGTGAGATCTGATAGATATGATAAGATAATATTTTTGGTATTTTTATGATAAAGATGCAAAGTAAAATAAAAGCAAAGTAAAAGCAAAGGAAATAACTTAAGTATTGGAAGATTAGTATGATGAAGATAGACCCAGGGGCCATAGGTTTCACTAGTGGCTTCTCTCAAGAGCATAAGTATTCTTTGGTGTGTGAACGAATTTCTATTGAGCAATTGACAGAATTGAGCATAGTTATGAGAATATCTAGGTATGATCATGTATATAGGCATCACGTCCGAAACAAGTAGACCGACTCCTGCCTGCATCTACTACTATTACTCCACTCATCGACCGCTATCCAGCATGCATCTAGAGTATTAAGTTAATGAAAATAGAGTAACACCTTAAGCAAGATGACATGATGTAGAGGGATAAACTCATGCAATATGATGAAAACCCCATCTTGTTATCCTCAATGGCAACAATACAATACGTGCCTTGCTGCCCCTAATGTCACTGGGAAAGGACACCACCAGACTGAACCCAAAGCTAAGCACTTCTCCCATTGCAAGAAAGATCAATCTAGTAGGCCAAACCAAACTGATTATTCGAAGAGACTTGCAAAGATAACCAATCATACATAAAAGAATTCAGAGGAGATTCAAATATTATTCATAGATAGACTTGATCATGAACCCATAATTCATCGATCTCAACAAACACACCACAAAAAGAAGATTACATCGAATAGTTCTCCACAAGAGAGGGGGAGAACATTGTATTGAGATCCAAAAAGAGAGAAAAAGCCATCTAGCTAATAACTATGGACCTGTAGGTCTGGGGTGAACTACTCACACTTCATCGGAGGGGCTATGGTGATGATGTAGAAGCTCTCTGTGATCGATGCCCCCTCCGGCGGAGCTCCGGAACAGGCCCCAAGATGGGATCTCGTGGAAACAGAAAGTTACGGCGGTGGAATTAGGGTTTTGGCTCCGTTTCTGATCGTTTGGGGGTACGTAGGTATATATAGGAAGAAGGAGTATGTCGGTGGAGTAACAGGGGGCCCACGAGGGTGGACGGCGCGCCTGGGGGGGTAGGCGCGCCCCCTACCTCGTGTCCTCCTCTTTTGTGTCTGGTCATAGGTTCCAAGTCTCCTGGGTCTTGTTCCTTGAGAAAATCACGTTCCCAAAGGTTTCATTCTGTTTGGACTCCGTTTGATATTCCTTTTTCTTTGAAACCCTAAAATAGGCAAAAGACAACAATTCTGGGTTGGGCCTTCGGTTAATAGGCTAGTCCCAAAAATAATATAAAAGTGGATAATAAAACCCAATAATGTCCAAAACAGTAGATAATATAGCATGGAGCAATCAAAAATTATAGATATGTTGGAGATGTATCAAGAATCCCCAAGCTTAATTCCTGCTCGTCCTCGAGTAGGTAAATGATAAAAATAGAATTTTTGATGCGGAGTGCTACTTGGCATAATTTTAATATAATTCTACTTAATTGTGGTATGAATATTCAGGTACAAAAGATTCAAGATAAAAGTTCATACTGACATAAAAATAATAATACTTCAAGCATACTAACAAAGCAATTATGTCTTCTCAAAATAACATGGCCAAAGAAAGTTATCCCTACAAAATCATACAGTCTGGCTATGCTCTATCTTCACCACACAAAGTATTTAAATCATGCAGAACCCCGATGACAAGCCAAGCAATTGTTTCATACTTTTGACATTCTCAAAACTTTTTCAATCTTCACGCAATACATGAGCGTGAGCCATGGATATAGCACTATTGATGGAATGGAATGGTGGTTGTGTAGAAGACAAAAAGGGAGAAGATAGTCTCACATCAAATAGGCGTATCAACGGGCTATGGAGATGCCCATCAATAGATATCAATGTGAGTGAGTAGGGATTGCCATGCAACAGATGCACTAGAGCTATAAGTATATGAAAGCTCAACAAAAGAAACTAAGTGGGTGTGCATCCAACTTGCTTGCTCATGAAGACCTAGGGCAATTTGAGGAAGCCCATCATTGGAATATACATGCCAAGTTCTATAATGAAAAATTCCCACTAGTATATGAAAGTGAAGAAAATAGGAGACTCTCTACTATGAATATCATGGTGCTACTTTGAAGCACAAGTGTGGTAAAAGGATAGTAGCATTGTCCCTTCTCTCTTTTTCTCTCATTTTTTTATTTGGGCCTTTTCTCTTTTTATTATGGCCTCTTTTCTTTCTTTCTTTTTTTATTCTTTCGTCCGGAGACTCATCCCGACTTGTGGGGGAATCATAGTCTCCATCATCCTTTCCTCACTGGGACAATGCTCTAATAATGATGATCATCACACTTTTATTTTCCTACAACTCAACAATTACAACTCAATACTTAGAACAAAATATGACTCTATATGAATGCCTCCGGCGGTGTACCGGGATATGCAATGACTCATGAGTGACATGTATGAAAGAATTACGAACGGTGGCTTTGCCAAAAATACGATGTGAACTACATGATCATGCTAAGTTATATGACAATGATGGAGTGTGTCATAATAAACGTAACTGGGGAAAGTTGCATGGCAATATATCTCGGAATGGCTATGGAAATCCCATAATAATGGCTGTTTTGAGGAAGGTATATGGTGGGTGTATGATACCGGCAAAGGTGCGTGGTATTAGAGAGGCTAGCAATGGTGGAAGGGTGAGAGTGCGTATAATCCATGGACTCAACATTAGTCATAAAGAACTCATATACTTATTGCAAAAATCTACAAGTTATCAAAGCGAAGTATTACGCGCATGCTCCTAGGGGATAGATTGGTAGGAAAAGACCATCGCTCATCCCCGACCGCCACTCATAAGGAAGACAATCAATAAATAAATCATGCTCTGACTTCATCACATAACGGTTCACCATACGTGCATGCTACGGGAATCACAAACTTTAACACAAGTACTTCTAAAATTCACAACTACTCAATTAGCACAACTTTAATATCACCATCTTCATGTCTCAAAACAATTATCAAGCATCAAACTTTTCATAGTATTCAACACACTCATAAGAAAGTTTTATTATTCTTGAATACCAAGCATTTTAGGATTATTTAAGAAAATTACCATGCTATTTAAGACTCTCAAAATAATCTAAGTGAAGCATGAGAGATCAATAGTTTCTATAAAACGAATCCACCACCGTGCTCTAAAAGATATAAGTGAAGTACTAGAGCAAAATTATATAACTCGAAAGATATAAGAGAAGCACATAGAGTATTCTAACAAATACCAAATCATGTATGGCTCTCTCAAAAGGTATGTACAGAAAGTATGATTGTGGTAAACTAAAAAATAAATACTCAAATAATACAAGACGCTCCAAGCAAAACACATATCATGTGGTGAATAAAAATATAGCTCCAAGTAAAGTTACCGATAGAAGTAGACGAAAGAGGGGATGCCTTCTGGGGCATTCCCAAGCTTTGTCTTTTAGGTGTCCTTAGATTATCTTGGGCGTGCCATGGGCATCCCCAAGATTAGGCTCTTGCAACTCCTTGTTCCATAATCCATCAAATCCTTACCCAAGACTTGAAAACTTCACAACACAAAACTTAAAGTAGAAAATCTCGTGAGCTCCGTTAGCGAAAGAAAACAAAAGACCACTTCAAGGTACTGTAATGAACTCATTCTTTATTTATATTGGTGGTAAACCTACTGTATTCCAACTTCTCTATGGTTTATAAAATATTTTACTAGCCATAGATTCATCAAAATAAGCAAACAACACATGACAAACAGAATCTGTCAAAAACAGAACAGTCTGTAGTAATCTGTAGCTAGCACAATATCTGGAACCCCAAAAATTCTAAAATAAATTGCTGGAATTGAGGAATTTATCTATTAATTATCTGCAAAAAGAATTAACTAAATATCGGTGTCCAACTAAAAATGGCAGCAGTTCTCGTGAGCGCTAAAGGTTCTGTTTTTTACAGCAAGATTAACAAGACTTTCCCCAAGGCTTCCCAACGGTTCTACTTGGCACAAACACTAATTAAACATACAAAAAAACACAACCTAAACATAGGATAAATAAATTATTTATTACTAAACAGGAGCAAAAATCAAGGAATAAAAATAAAATTGGGTTGCCTCCCAACAAGCGCTATCGTTTAACGCCCCTAGCTAGGTATAAAAAGCAAGGATAGATCTAGGTATTGCCATCTTTGGTAGGCAATCCATAAGTGGCTCTCATAATAGATTCATAAGGTAATTTAATTTTCTTTCTAGGAAAGTGTTCCATCCCTTTCCTTAACAGAAATTGGAATCTAATATTTCCTTCATTCATATCAATAATTGCACCAATCGTTCTAAGGAAAGGTCTACCAAGAATAATAGGACATGAAGGATTGCAATCTATGTCAAGAACAATAAAATCTACGGGTACATAATTCCTATTTGCAACAATAAGAACATCATTAATTCTTCCCATAGGTTTCTTAATAGTGGAATCCGCAAGGTGCATGTTTAGAGAGCAATCATCAGAATCACGGAAACCTAACAAATCACACAAAGTCTTTGGAATCGTGGAAACACTAGCACCCAAATCACATAAAGCATATCATTCATGATATTTAATTTTAATTTTAGTAGTTGGTTCCCACTCATCATAAATTTTTTTAGGGACACAAACTTCCAATTCAAGTTTTTCTTCATAAAATTGCATCAAGGCATCAACGATATGTTTAGTGAACGCTTTATTTCGACTATAAGCATGAGGAGAATTTAGCACGGATTGCAACAAGAAAATACAATCAATCAAAGAGCAATTTTCATAATTAAATTCCTTGAAATCCAAAATAGTGGGTTTAGTAACATCTAGGGTTTTAATTTCTTCAATCCCACTTTCATTAATTTGAGCATCACGATCTAAAAACTCCGAATTCTTGGAACGCCTTCTAGGTAAAGGTGGATCATATTCAGTCCCATCATTATTAAGATTCGTATGGACACATCAATAACTTTTAGATCTTCATCTTTATTTTCGTAGCAATCCGGTTTAGCGGCCATCCTATTAACTAAGGTGGCTTTCTTATCCGAAATTTCAGCGGTCAACTTCTCAAGACGAGCAATTTGGGATCTTAAACCATCAAATTCTTTAGACATATCATCGAGCTCTTTATTCATAAAACTCATAAAACTTTTTTGTTCCTTAAGCTCGTTTCTAAAGAAACTATTATGCTCAAATTGCAAGACCATAAAACTCCTAACGTTGTTTTCGATTTCTTCTATCCTTTTAAGGTGAAGATCACCAAATCGGGCAAGAGCCGTTGAGACAAACAAGCAATCCAACACACAAGCAAACAAAAAGCAAGCGGACAAAAAGAGGCAAATAGAGAAAAAGAGGGACGATAGAGAGAGAGGGCGAATAAAACGACAAGGGTGAAGTGGGGGAGAGGAAAACGAGAGGGAAATGGCAAATAATGTAATGCGAGAGATAAGGATTGTGATGGGTAGTTGGTATGTTGACTTTTGGGTAGACTCCCCGGCAACAGCGCCAGAAATCCTTCTTTCTACCTCTTGAGCACTGTGTTGGTTTTCCGCGAAGAGGAAGGGATGATGCAGCAAAGTAGTGTAAGTATTTCCCTCAGTTTTTGAGAACCAAGGTATCAATCCAGTAGGAGGCTACGCGCAAGTCCCTCGTACCTGCACAAAGCAAATAAATCCTCGCAACCAACACGATAAGGGGTTGTCAATCCCTACACGGCCACTTATGAGAGTGAGATCTGATAGATATTATAAGATAATATTTTCGGTATTTTTATGATAAAGATGCAAAGTAAAATAAAAGTAAAGTAAAAGAAAATGAAATAACTTAAGTATTGGAAGATTAATATGATGAAGATAGACCCGGGGGCCAGAGGTTTCACTAGTGGCTTCTCTCAAGAGCATAAGTATTCTACGGTGGGTGAACGAATTACCGTTGAGCAATTGACATAATTGAGAATAGTTATGAGAATATCTAGGTATGACCATGTATATAGGCATCACGTCCGAAACAAGTAGACCGACTCTTGCCTGCATATACTACTATTACTCCACTCACTGACCGCTATCCAGCATGCAACTAGAGTATTAAGTTAATGAAAACAGAGTAACGCCTTAAGCAAGATGACATGATGTAGAGGGATAAATTCACGCAATATGATGAAAACCCCATCTTGATATCCTCGATGGCAACAATACAATACGTGCCTTGCTGCCCCTACTTTCACTGGGAAAGGAAACCGTAAGATTGAACCCTAAGGTAAGCACTGTTGGGGAACATTGCAGAAAATTAAAAATTTTCCTACGGTTTCACCAAGATCCATCTATGAGTTCATCTAAGCAACGAGTCAAGGGAGAGAGTTTGCATCTACATACCACTTGTAGATCACGAGCGGAAGCTATCCAAGGGGATGGTGATGATGGAGTCGTACTCGAACGTGATTCGGATCACCGATGTCCAAGTGCTGAACGGACAGCACCTCCGCGTTCAACACACGTTCGGGACGGGAGACGTCTCCTCCTTCTTGATCCAGCAAGGGGGAAGGAGAGGTTGAGGAAGATTGCTCCAACGGCAGCACGACGGCGTGGTGTAGTTGGTGCAGCAGTACTCCGACAGGGCTTCGCCAAGCATATACGGAGGAGGAGAGGTGTTGGGGAGGGGAGGGGCTGCGCCTTGGCTTGTCTTAAGCTCCCATGCGCCTCCCCACTATATATAGGGGTGGAGGGGCTGGTTTCTTGCCCTCCAAGTCCATTGGGGCGTTGGCCAAGGTGGGAGGAAAGAAATCCCATCATTTCCTTCCCCACCGATTGTTATCCCCCCTTTTTAGGGATCTTGATCTTATCCCTTCGGGATATGATCTTATTCCTTCTAAGGGGGGATCTTGGTGCGCCTTGACCAGGGGTGTGGGGCCTTTGCCCCACTACTCACGTTCATGTGGGTCCCCCCATGCAGGTGGGCCCCACTCCGGAACCTTGTAGAACCTTCCCGGTACAATACCGAAAAATCCCGAACATTTTCCGGTGGCCAAAATAGGACTTCCCATATATAAATCTTTACCTCCGGACCATTCCGGAACTCCTCGTGACGTCCGGGATCTCATCCGGGACTCCGAACAACATTCGGTAACCACATACAAACTTCCTTTATAACCCTAGCGTCATCGAACCTTAAGTGTGTAGACCCTACGGGTTCGGGAGACATGTAGACATGACCGAGACGTTCTCCGGTCAATAACCAACAGCGGGATCTGGATACCCATGTTGGCTCCCACATGCTTCTCGATGTTTTCATCGGATGAACCATGATGTCGAGGATTCGATCAAACCCTGTATACAATTCCCTTTGTCAATCGGTACGTTACTTGCCCGAGACTCGATCGTCGGTATCCCAATACCTTGTTCAGTCTCGTTACCGGCAAGTCACTTTACTCGTACCGTAATGCATGATCTCGTGGCCAACACTTTGGTCACCTTGAGCTCATTATGATGATGCATTACCGAGTGGGCCCAGAGATACCTCTCCGTCATACGGAGTGACAAATCCCAGTCTCGATCCGTGTCAACCCAACAGCTACTTTCGGAGATACCTGTAATGCACCTTTATAGTCACCCAGTTATGTTGTGACGTTTGATACACCCAAGGCACTCCTACGGTATCCGGGAGTTACACGATCTCATGGTCTAAGGAAGAGATACTTGACATTGGCAAAGCTCTAGCAAACGAACCAAACGACCTTTGTGCTATGCTTAGGATTGGGTCTTGTCCATCACATCATTCTCCTAATGATGTGATCCCGTTATCAACGACATCCAATGTCCATAGCCAGGAAATCATGACTATCTGTTGATCACAACGAGCTAGTCAACTAGAGGCTCACTAGGGACATATTGAGGTCTATGTATTCACACGTGTATTACGATTTCCGGATAATACAGTTATAGCATGAATAAAAGACAATTATCATGAACAATGAAATATAATAATACTTTTATTATTGCCTCTAGGGCATATTTCCAACAAGCACTTCTCCCGTTGCAAGAAATATCAATCTAGTAGGCCAAACTAAACTGATAATTCAAAGAGACTTGCAAAGATAACCAATCGTACATAAAAGAATTCAGAGAAGATTGAAATATTATTCATAGGTAGACTTGATCATAAACCCACAATTCATCGATCTCAACAAACATACCGCAAAAAGAAGATTACATCAAATAGTTCTCCACATGCAAGAGAGGGGGAGAAGATTGTATTGAGATTCAAAAAGAGAGAAGAAGCCATCTAGCTAATAACTATGGACCCGTAGGTCTGAGGTGAACTACTCACACTTCATCGGAGGGGCTATGGTGATGATGTAGAAGCCCTCCATGATCGATGCCCCTCTGGCGAAGTTCCGGAAAAGGCCCCAAGATGGGATCTCGTGGATAGAGAAAGTTGCAGTGGTGGAATTAGGGTTTTGGCTCCGTTTTTGATCGTTTGGGGGTACGTAGGTATATATAGGAGGAAGGAGTACGTCGGTGGAGCAACAGGGGGCCCACGAGGTTGGAGGGCGCGCTTGGGGGGTAGGCGCGCCTGGGGGGTAGGCGCGCCCCCTCCTCGTGGGCTCCTCTTTTGTGTCTTGACGTAGGGTCCAAGTCTCCTGGGTCTTGTTCGTTGAGAAAATCACATTCCCAAAGGTTTAATTCTGTTTGGACTCTCTTTGATATTCTTTTTCTTTGAAACCCTAAAATAGGCAAAAAAACGCAATTCTGGGCTGGGCCTCCGGTTAATATGTTAGTCCCAAAAATAATATAAAAGTGGATAATAAAGCCCAATAATGTCCAAAACGGTAGATAATATAGCATGGAGCAACCAAAATTATAGATAAATTGGAGACGTATCAGGCGTAGCTTTCGATCTGCTCCAGATGGCCAAGCGAATTGGCCCGCAGTGCGAAGCTGCCGAACACGAAGATCTGTCCGGGGAGGAAAGTTTCTCCTTGGACAATGTCATTATGGATGATTGAAGGGGCCATCACACCTTTTGGCGACAGCACAGTGGAACTCTCAATGAAAGCACCAATGTCGGTGTCAAAACCGGCAGATCTCGGGTAGGGGGTCCCAAATTGTGCGTCTAAGGTCGATGGTAATAGGAGACAAGGGACACTATGTTTACCCAGGTTCAGGCCCTCTTTATGGAGGTAATACCCTATGTCCTGCTTGATTGATTTTGATGAATAGGAGTATTACAAGAGTTGATCTACCTCGAGATCGTAATGGCTAAACCCTAGAGGTCTAGCTTATATGGCTATGATAATGAGTGTCTATCCGGACTAAGTCCTCCGGTTTATATAGACACCGGGAGGATCTATGGTTACATAAGGTCGGTTACAAAGAAGGGAATCTACATATCTGGTCATCAAGATTGCCTTCCATGCCAAGGAGAGTCCCATCCGGATTCGGGTGCAGTCTTCATATCTTCACAGCCCATCAGTCCGGCCCATGGCTAATAGGCCGGGCGCCCGATGACCCCTTAGTCCAGGACTCCCTCAGACACCTCGATGGAGAGCATGGTGGAAGGAAGCCCCGTCAAGCACCGTCAACAGGGCCAGCAGGACCCGGCAGGGCTAATGGAGCTGCAGCCCGAGAGGAAGCCTGCCGGGTGTCGTGGAATTGTCACGGCAGATGTCCTAGTGAAAGGACTTAGTCGTGGAGCCATCACAACTAGGAAGCTTAAAGGGGTTAATCGAGACAAAGGACACGAGAGGTTTATATTGGTTCGGCCCCTTGCGGTGAAGGTAAAGCCTAGTCCAGTTGTTGTGGTATTGCTAGGTTTCGATGACCAAGGAGCGAAATACGCTAGCTTGGATCTCGATCTGTTGTTTCTTTCCCTAAGACGCCGCCGGTTCATCCCCTTATATACACTGGTTGACGCCCTGCGGCCTACAGAGTCCCGGCCGGCTCATACAACGTGTCCGGCTTGGTGACATCTTTTTCATGCCTTACTTTACAAGTCTTAGTCATACATGGCGGTTTACACTTACGGGCCTTAAGCCGCCTCTAGGCTTGGGCCTACTACAAGCCTTATCATAAACCATCATCTTGTATATTCTTCGGGCTTCCTTTAAGTAACCCACCATTGTGATTGACCCGGCCCCTCTTGGGCGGGTCATTCCTGGTAGTCATATCCTCAACATTAGGCCCCAGGTTGATTTGAACTTTGTACATATCAATCTTTAACACTTAGAAAAAATCCATCTACCACAGCTGGGAAAACCTTGTAACCCGCCATGACGTCACTGTCAGAAAATTTGGAAAACCGCCACGACGTCATCTTTTAACGGATCCTTATCTTAAGTGTCTTCCAAAAATCGAGGCATCTGTTTAGTTGGATAATCATTATTTTGGCCTTCCTTGATTTTCACGCCTGCCTGTTCACCTATCCCCATATAAATAGGTACGACCGGTCTTCCTCAATCTTCTCCTTCTTCCTCTCGCAACCCCTCTGTCGCTCGAGCTCTGCCGCCGCCGCAACGCTCACCGTCGTCCTCAACCCTGGCCACTACATCACCCTAAGCTTGTCCAGAGAACGGCGGCGACCCTCCGCAGTAGATCTGCGTTCGTAAGTCCTTGCTTTACCATACCTTAGATCTGCATTAGGGTTTGCAAGTTCCTTCTGTGTTCTTCGCTGTTCATCGCGGATTCTTTGTAGTTTCTCCACCGCATCCTCCTTTGATCTAAAAGAAATATAGAAATCACGTGGTAGTTGTTTTGCATCCATTCCAGACGCTAGAAGATCCCTTTTTCTTGTACAAAGGCCTCCTTAGAACTGATGAATTCCTCTATGCTGGTTTTTTAGGTCTAGATTTATTTTTCTTTTTTGAACCATCTTGATCTAAAATAGTAGGAACAGCTTGTGAAACTTGTTTATCTCAGTACTTAGCCAATTCTGACTCAGGGAACCTTCAAATATCTTTAGTCATGGCGGCTTATCATGCCGGCTCATTTTTCCTTTATATATCATTAGCCCTTACTTAAACTTGTTTACTCATCTGTACTATAATCATTAACCTGTAACTACACCAATTAATTCAAACCGGCAAATTACTTTCTTTTCAGCTTGTCCTTTATCATTATGCCATCAAAGACGCCAACAGTCTGCAACTGGGTCCCTTCCACAGTCCCTAATGACACTTTGAAGGATTTTTTCACTGAGGGAGTCCTGGATTAGGGGGTCTCCAGATAGCCGGAGTATATCCTTTGGCCGGACTATTTGACTATGAAGATACCAGATTGAAGACTTCGTCCCGTGTCTGGATGGGACACTACTTGCGTGGAAGGCAAGCTAGGCAATACGGATATGTATATCTCCTCCTTTGTAACCGACCTTGTGTAACCCTAGCCCCCTCCGGTGTCTATATAAACCGAAGGGTTTTAGTCCGTAGGATAACATACAATCATACCATAGGCTAGCTTCTAGGGTTTAGCCTCTTTGATCTTGTGGTAGATCAACTCTTGTAATACTCATATCATAGAGAACAATCAAGCAGGACGTAGGGTATTACCTCCATCAAGAGGGCCCGAACCTGGGTAGACATTGTTTCCCCTGCCTCCTGTTACCATCCGCCTTAGACTCACAGTTCCGGACCCCCTACCCGAGATCCGCCAGTTTTGACACCGACTGTCACCATCGGATATTTTCTAGAGAGAAACATTATGTCCTATCGTGCCCCTGACCCGGATGAAGAACAACCTTAGCCCAAAGTTGGTGAAGTCATTATCTTTACTGATCATATGAACCGGGGTTTTTCACCACCTGGCTCAAAATTCTTCAGAGATGTTCTACATTTTTTCAAGCTTCATCCTCAAGATCTTGGACCCAACTCCATATCCAACATCTGCAATTTTCAAGTTCTCTGTGAGGTTTATCTTCAAGAAGAACCTACCATTGAACTCTTCAGAGAGTATTTCTATCTGAACCGCCAGAATGAATGCACCAACGGCCCTAGCTTGGAACTTGGTGGAATTTTGATTCACCGCTGATAGGGTGCTGTCTTTCCCTTAGTAGTCTTACCAAGCCATCCCAAGGATTGGAACCAAACTTGGTTTTATTGCAAAGACACGTCGCCAGCTGATGAAAAGCCAATATCGGGTTATCGCGTGGAGCGTCTTGACTCTAAGTTTGTGCTCCCTGACAAGCTGACTGCCACTGAACGTAAGAACCTCATTCCATCCATCAAAAGGATTCAAGCCTTGTTGGGAAACGGCCTAACTGGAGTTGACTTGATTCGTTGTTGGATCGCATGGCGGGTCATCCCTCTGAGCCGCCGATCCAACTTGATGTATAAATATGGTGGAGGCCCAGATTACCCTATGCGTCATAGTTCTGTACAACTGACTAAAGAGGCCATTGTTGAAATGTCAACCACCCTCATAAACAGTACATAAGAGGACTGTAGTAAAGTTGGATTGAATCGTTTCTGCAAGCTTAACTTGGCACCAGAGGTAAGTCCCCTTGACTCCCTTTTTTCTTCAGTAGTTAATTTCTTGTCTGACTTTTAACCTGTAGTCTGCCTACAGGCCAAATCAGACTTTTGGAAGGCCAAATATGATCATGAAGCTACCAAGAAGGCTAGAGCCGCCGCATAGCCACCAAGAAGACAACCCGAAAATCCAAGAAGAAAAGAACTGCTTCTAATATGTTCAAGCTGGATGATGTTTCTGAGTCGGAGGTAGCCCATGACTCTCTTGGCCTGCTTTTTAACAACCTTATTGACACTGACTATTGCCATGATGACACGCGGGCCAACCAGGCAGTAGAAGAAGAGGTAACTATTTCCTCTGAATCAGCCCCTTTGCCAAGACAAAAACCTCGACTGGTAACCCAGAAAGTAAGGTTTTCACACCCTTTCGCTTATTTGGATCTTCATTTTCTTTTGAAAAAACAACAACATGAGAGCTACCGTTAGGCTCGGAATAGTGACTACAATGAACTGCACTCCGGCTTACCAAAAACTCCTCAGAAACGCCAGAATGAGGTTTCTTTCACCTTTGTCTCTTTCTTTTATCAATGAATCTATTTCCTTACTCTCTTAACTGTAATTTAGTATTGCGGGAGGTTTCTCGCTCTTCTGGCGATTCTTCACAAACTCAATTTCCGGCTTTCAAGACTGCCCCTGGGTAAAGAAAATTATCTTTCTTCTACATCTTTAAGACTGCATCATTATACTAACTCATGAAATCCTTCTTAGCGGTCAAGCAAATCCCAAGAAAGCCAGGGTGGCTAAGCCAGCGGAAGACTCAAAAGACCCAGCTCCTGAACTGGCAATACCAACTCCTGCTCCTGAACAATCTGAAGCACCAAAAGACCCTGTTGTCAACATTCAATCCGACCTTCCTTAGCCGTCAGCTGATGAAACAATTCTCAATCCATCCACCGTTGGGCCGTCCAGCTCAGCTAACCTGCCGGCGCCTTCTGACAATGACGTCCTAATCACTGGTAGCAGATTCATTGAGCCGGGCAATCCAACTATACTGGCCAGGCACTCTACAGAACAAGAGGCTTTGGAAAGGCAGAAAGTGCGGTTTGACGTCTCTTACTATGCTCACCTAAATGTTAGTTACGTGATGTCTGGATACGTCAGTTATGTGCATTCCGGCTGTGACTCTGAAATTGAGATGGTCAAACAGCTGCAATTGAAATATGAGGTATGTTCTCCGGCTTTCATTAATTTACATATGCTCTGCCAGCCCCCAAGTCTAAGGATTATGATGAACTTGAATGATCTGTAGACTTGTGATATAGTTTGATGCTCTGTCTTAGATTTTTCCCTAAGTCCATTGGATTAGCATAAATTTCACCTGTAGTCCCCAAGGGCCAGCTTAATTTATCATGAATGAGCCGGTACTTGACTTCATAACTGTCTTGAATTAGTCCAAACAAATAGTGTGATCCGGCTCAAGATGAAAAAGATTTCTTAATATCATGCATTAGCCCCCAAGTGCCAAGCATTGTTACTTGTAAAACACTTGGGACTTTAATCATAGAAGAGCCATTTTGCATTTAAAAAATTGCTTTGGCCGACATTAGCCCCCAAGTGCCGAGTGGTGTTCTGTTGCAAAGCACTTGGGACTTTAATCATTATTTCCTTTATTGAAATAAATTTTTAACACACCTGTGAATGTCTGTGGACCGCCATAACTGAATTGGGTTCTCAATTGACTGATGCAAAAACCCGGCTGGCGGATTAAGAGACTGATATAAAGAATGCTGACTCCAAACTCCTGTTGAGCCTCTCTGAAGCTGACAAACTGAAGACCAGTTTTGATACGGAGAAAAAATCTTGGGCCGATGAGAAAACCTTGCTGATACAGCGTGCTGAGACAGCCGAGGCGGCTCTCAAGGAAGTTACCACGGAGCTCACTAACTGAAAAAACCGTGTGTCTCATATGGTCTCTGTAATCTTTGGTGAGTCATTTGTACTATTTACTTTAACTCTATTTTTGCCAGAAATATAAGCCGCTTTCTTAACCCTTTAAAGTACTCATAGGTCCACGGAGCAACAATCTGAGCCAAAACAGCGTGACAAAACTCAAGGCGGTTTACACCCTGGTGGAGCAACTGTACACCGGGGCTCAACGGGAGCTTGCTATTATCTCCCCAGCCAACCAAGGAGCAAACCTCTTGAGTAATGTTTTGAAGAAGTTATCTATCTTACCCGCCAGATTTCAAGAGGTCAAGCGGTCTTGTGCAATAGCCGGAGCCCTAACTGCTCTAAGCCGCTCTAAAGCCTGGGTGCCGGAACTAGACCCGGCGGACGTAGCCAAAGGGCATCCCCCCTTGAAGCAAGAAGGGACTCCGTTTGATGAAGATGATTTGTCACTTGTGTGAGGGGAGTTCGTCCTCGGGCTACTATCCTTGGTGATGAGACAAATATTGATAAGTATCAATCGGGTTTTGATGTTGAGAATAAAAAGATGGCGACGCCATCGTATAAAGTGACGGATCTCATTCCGCCGTTTCGCCAACACACCTTTGCCCCAGGAATTGACCCGTCTGGTCTAATTGACGATGAAGCTGAGTTTCTTGCTCTTCATGGCTTTGATTGGTCCACGCCCAGTTTCCAACCAGTGGAGGAAGATGAACCGGCGAGGGAGGAGTCATAACCATACAACTAATCCGACTGAGATTTCAATGAACTGGCTTTTAGCTTAGCATCTGCTTAGGAGACAGAACAATTTTAACCTTTTGGGCTCCCAACGCTTTGTAATAGGCTTGCTTTAAAACCTGAATGTTCTGCCAATGCCGTCATGCATATCATACTGCGTACGACATTTTATCCGTCATGTCAATATGTGATGTATATCCATTATCATATATGCAGTGTTTAAACCTGTTCGTGTATGTAAAAGATGAGAAACTGTCCTGGCGGTTTATCGCTGGACGGGTCAAAACACCCAATACATAACTATGAAATTACCATAGTGGAATAATCAGGACCAGATGTAAAGATAAACAAGGCTGAAAAAGCCTTTGATTGGAGAGAAAACACAGATAAGTCTGTTTATGAACGACAATGTCATACTTGTGTTCTTTGATTCTGGACTGCCGGCTTATATGACCCGGACAGTAAGGGTGACAACCCAATCGTTTTATTAGTCAATACTCCATATGCCTGATGACTGTTATGCATTGGCAACTTATTGTCAAAGAACCAAGCCGGTTTAAATTGAAACCAAACTGATAGTTAGATTCGAGACAACAAAAAACCAATAAAACAAAAGAGTATCTTTCAAACAATGTAAATCAAGCATTAAGAAAAATGATGTGACACTCAGCGGCGCATTTAATGCACCCTGTCAGCCCGCAGAGTTAGGTATGATAGCGTTGTTCGCTATCATATCAATGTATAATGACCACTTTGCCACTGTGGTGACCCCTTAATTTATAAAAGAAGGCCCATGGCACTCGTAGGGGAGTTAGAAGGTTGGAAAGTTGAGAAAACCCAAGCCACCATATGCGTGTAGTCGCCATGGCCCCGAGGCAAACCTTGCCGGGCAAGTGTACTACACACCACCACATTCATTCCACCATCAATCCACTAAAGAAGGAGTAAGGTCTTACACCTCGCGGTGGCCCTAACATGGGTAAATCGCTTGTGTGCTCCCCGCTGCGCTGCCTTACGCTGGTCTGCTCTTTGTGCAATGCGTCGTCCCCCTGCCGAACCAAGAAGGGGACACCCGGTCCCATAGGTGGCCGTGGACATCCCGCGACACCACGCTTGCCTCAAGTTTTCAAAATGAAAAGGAGGTACACTTGCGCACGGCTGTCGTGCTCGCACTGCACCCTCACACAGTCGCTCCTGCACACCGCAAACCCAACCAAGGGAACACACCCTCACTGGCACGTGCTACCGCATGTGATCAAAACAAACTCATCCATCCTACCGCTGACACATAATTTTCATTCATACAGTATGTTTATCCAACCACATGTTGTGGAAGATCTATACGGCCCGTGCGGTGGTCTGTTGGGGAAGAAGAAGAGGTGAGGAGGAAGAAGGGTTAGGATGCATAGGATATTCATCCAACCGCCTAAAATGGTCGACTCACCCAAATGATGAAAGTCAAGCGACTTGCATAATATATCGTTTTACCCAGCGAAAGATCCCTAAAGACAACAACATAAAGAAAACTATCACTGCTCATGGAACGAGACGACCTCGTCGTCTTTCGCTGCCAGTGCGAACCAGCTGTAGCTGCCGACGTGTGTCTCCGCACTGTGGTTGTCCTCGGCCTCCAGCTACTCATGAACGCGGAGCGCGTAGGCACTCTGCAAGGACGCGAGCACTGCCCGGTTCATGTCCAGGACATCCAGTTCCACATGTAGGAGGGCCTCGATGGCATCGGCATCCACGCGCTCCGCGTCGAGTTGAGCCTCCGCCACCCGGTTCAAGTCCAGGATGTCAAGTTCCGCCTATAGGAGGGCCTCCATAGCAGCGGCATCCGCGCGCTCTGCGTTGAGTTGAGCCTCCGCCACCCGGTTCAAGTCCAGGATGTCTGGTTCCGCCTACAGGAGGGCCTCGATGGCAGCGGCATCCGCGCGCTCTGCGTCAAGTTGAGCCTCCACCGCCCGGTTCACATCCACGACATCTCATTCTGCCTGCAGGAGGGCCTCGATGGCGGCGGCATCCACGCGCTCCGTGTTGAGTTGAGCCTCCGCCTCCCGGCCCTCCTTTAGGATCGCTAGGTTGAACCGCTGGTCTGCCTGCATGATGGGGGACCCTTGCGTCGGCACGGAGTTAACGTCCATCGTCTCATACGCATCGGGGGCCTTCTGCTCCATGACCTCCGCCATGAACATTGAATCGGCTTCCTCCTCCTTGGAGCTTGGCTCCAGAGAACTCGGGGATTGGCCCGCTGCAAAACCAGCTTGGGAACGGAGGTATGTGGCTCCGACCGCCGCCGCGATTTCTATGCGGCGCTCCGGCATCATCATCTTGTAGTACGTGATCTTGCAATGCACCATGGCTTTCGGACGAACTAGGGGACGGTTGACGCGGGCTAGGGGATCAAAAGTTGGGGGAATGGGCTGGAGAGGAGTTGTGGTTTTGGGGCAGTGGTGACCGGCCGACATGTAGCTGGTGTAGGCCGAGCAGCGAAGGTTCTGGTGTGAATAGTGGTTCCGGTGACGACTGGTCAATCGGCGTTGACTGTACATTGCTCTTGTCATGTTCGCGTTGCACCCTGGCACGCTGGACCGTCCACATCGCTCACCGAATGGAACATTGAAAGTGCAACTAATCCCTGGGTGGTTTTGGTAATTCATAACAACATATAGCTCATTGAACTAATATTATTTCAAGATAATCATTTCAGAAAGTTCAATGATTGGCATGGCATGGACTAGAGTTGTGGACCCCTCAAAATGCTAAGGACACGTATCGGCAAAAGCTCAAGACTCTACTTTTTCATTTTAGTGATCCAAGATCACATTGAGTCCATAGGAAACGCGAATACTATTAAAAGGGGATGAGGTGCTGCTTAATGGCTTGCTTGCTCAAAATGCTTAGTGATATGCTCCAAAATCCCTAAACCACTTTCTCATTCCAAATATGCCCCAAACCTAAGTCAAACCCGGCCGCACCGATTTGATCAACCCGGCACCACCGAGTTCACTTGACATAGCCATAGCCAAAAACCCTAATCAGTTCGGTCTCACCGATAGGGATCTCGGTCTCACCGAGATGGGATTGAAAACTCTTTGTTTCCCATCATAACGTTTCGGTCCAACTGAGATGAGTGATCGGTCCCACCGAGTTCGCAATGAAAATTCTCTGTTTCCTTTTCGTAACCTTCCAGTCTCACCGAAATGAGCGATCGTCCCACCGAGTTTGCCTCGCCAACTCTTTGTTTGCTTATTACTGAAATCGGTCTCACCGAGTTGAAGTAATCGGTCAAACCGAGATCAAGTTATGCACTAACCCTAACGCATCAGTCCCATAGAGTTATTCATGTCGGTCCCACCGAGAAGCCTAACGTTCACATTTTGAACTATGTCGGTCTGACCGAGTTTCACTATTCGGTCCCACCGAGTTTGGTAAATTGTGTGTAACGTTAGATTTTGTGTGGAGGCTATATATACCGCTCCACCCATTCTCCATTTAGGAGATAGCCAGCAGAATGTGCCTACACTTCCATTATACATTTTTTGAGAGAGAACCACCTACTCATGTGTTGAGACCAAGACATTCCAATCCAACCACAAGAATCTTGATCTCTAGCCTTCCCCAAGTTGCTTTCCACTCAAATCATCTTTCCACCATATCCAAATCTATGAGAGAGAGTTGAGTGTTGGGGAGACTATCATTTGAAACACAAGAGCAAGGAGCTCATCATCAATACACCATCTATTACCTTTTGGAGAGTGGTGTCTCCTAGATTGGTTAGGTGTCACTTGGTAGCCTCCCTCAAGATTCTGGAGTTGAACCAAGGAGTTTGTAAGGTCAAGGAGATCGCCTACTTCGTGAAGATCTACCCAAGTGAGGCATGTCCTTCGTGGGCAATGGACATGGTGGGATAGACAAGGTTGCTTCTTCGTGGACCCTTCATGGGTGGAGCCATCCGTGGACTCGTGCAACCGTTACCCTTCGTGGGTTGAAGTCTCCATCAACATGGATGTACGATGGCACCACCTATCGGAACCATGCCAAAAATCTTTGTGTCTACATTGCGTTTTCGCCCTCCAAACTCCTCCCATTTACCTTCATATGCAATGATTTAGATTCCGCTGCAATACTCTTAGAATTGCATGTGTAGGTTGATTGATTGACTTGTGTTAAGTTGCTAAAATCTGCCAAGACCTAAAATTGGGAAAAGGCTAGATTTTTATTTGGTCAAGTAGTCTAATCACCCCCCTCTAGACATACTTTCGATCCTACAAGTGGTATCAGAGCTTTTATCTCTATTTGCCTTGATTTCCATAGCTTTGGTGATCATAGCCTTGGTTTCACAACCTAGGAGAGTATGGTGTCTAGTGAGGGAAATTGCCACCATAGAGGTCCTTACCTTGTTGGTACAAATTTTGCTAGTTGGAAGCATAAGATGAAAATGCATATTCTTGGACATAACCCCGCCGTTTGGGCTATTGTGTGTATTGGCTTGCAAGGTGAATTCTTCGATGGAAGGGAACCGAACCGTGAAGCTACCACTTCAGAATTGAGGATGTTGCCATACAATGCTCAAGCCTGCGATATCCTCTTCAATGGCTTGTTCCCCGAAGAATTCAACAAATTCAGTCGTCTTGAGAATGCAAAGGAAATTTGGGATACCTTGATTGATATGCACGAAGGTACCAACTCCATCAAGGAATCCAAGTTGGATGTGCTTCAAAGTCAACTTGAAAAGTTCAAATGAAGGCTGGTGAAGGTGTCGCTGAAATGTACTCTAGGCTTGCTCTCATCACAAATGAGATCGCCATCTTAGGAAGTGAAGAGATGATCGATAGATTCATCATTAAGAAGATCCTGAGACCCTTGGATGGAAAATATGATACCATGTGCATATGGATCCAAATGATGCCCAATTACAAAGATCTCAAGCCAACGAAAGTCATTGGTAGAAGATTTTGCTCATGAGATGTCACTCAAAGATAAAGAAGAGCTTCATAACAAGTCAAGTGGCGCTTGCAAAGCTTCATGTGGTGCTCCTACATCATCAAGTGAGAAACAAGTCTTTAATGAGGAATTGAGCTCAGTGGTCAAGAACTTCAACAAGTTCTACAAGAGTAGAAGCAAAGAGAGAAGTTCCAAGTCAAGGTCCTACAATGACAAAAGATCTTCTAGTCGTGAACGCAATTGCTACAATTGTGGAAGACCCAGACACTACTCCTGTCACAACCCTAGTATTGTTTGCAGATAGTTGCATCAGTGAGCATCATGCATCTTGTTATTTTCAAGAAACTTGAAATGAGGAAATTGAAAGCCTCAGAAATCATCTTGAAAGAAGGGCAAGAACCCTTCAAATTGCATTCAGTGATTCCAAATTGCCTTAAAAATAGTGTTGAGAATTTTTGGCAAAGTTTATATACCAAACCAAAATTTTGGAACATTTTTAAGGGATTATTTGGTCTCTAAATTTAAAACAATATTCTATTTGAATTTGAAAATATATTCAAATATATATGGGATATGTTTTAAAATGCTCTGTGATAATTTATGTGCCTCTGGAAAAGTCCATGAGGCAACATAAAAATACTCAAAGGATGTTCTGGCATTGTTTGAACTTTGTATGAATTCAAAACAGTGGCAAAGGATTAAACAGAAGAAAACAGAAGGAAAATAAAATAGAACAGAAACGTACCTGGCGGCCTGCTACTGTAGTCGGCCCAGCTTCTGAGCAGCCCACCCGAGCCCACCTTGCCAGTCATCTTCCTGGGCGTGCCAGAAGGACAGAGCGCGTGTGGCCGCGGCACGCCGGCACGCGCGCACCACCTCCTACTTGCTGCCGCTTCCCCGACGTCACCCTGGAGATGCCACGCAACCCCTCCGGCTCTCTCTCACTCTCCCCGTGCTCCTCCTCCCCTCTGTCTCTCTCTCACGCGCACGACCGAATGCCACCGTCGCCGCCGCTCGCCGTTCCTGCGGCCACCAGCCACTCCTCGCCCTGCCGCTGAGCTCATGAGCTCTGCCTCAACCCCGTCTCCCTCCCCACCAAACCACGCCCCTCCGGAAGGCCTGCAACATCGTCATCACCGCTGTCTTCAACCTCGGTTGCCGCCGTTCTTCATCGTCGATCCGTCACTGTCAAGTCGCCCCCGATCCCGATGACTAGCTCCTGCGGCTCCCAGTGAGCACCTGCTCCAAATCCCTCTCCTTCCCGCACCGATTTCAATCTCTAACTAGCCCCGCCACCGGGCCCGAGAACTCACACCGCCGGCCATCGCGCCGCCGCGGACACAACTGCCGCCCTCGCGTCCGAGCCCATCAGCACGCTCAGCACACTCCCAAAAGCCGAGCACACCCACCAGATCCTCCTCCCATACGCTGTAGCGCCGAACCCGACTGCTCCCGTGCTTCGGCCGCCGCCAAACCTCGACGTCGGCATAGTTACCGGCCACACCAGCTCCAACCAGTGGCACCACTAGATGCGGCGCACTCCGAGGAGTCAAGAAATCCTAGCCGCGCGTTGAACCATCGCCGAACGGCGGTTTCCGAAGATCTCCGCTGCGGTTTCTATCGCCGGCGGTTAAACGCCGGCAGGTTGGACCCCTTTGACCGGTGGGGTTTGACCCCGTCTGACCAGGGGTTTGAACCCTCTCTCTCATTGACATGCAGGCCCCGCCTGGCTAACTAAATTAGTTAGTGATAATCCTATTTAGGTTAGTTAGGTTAGCCGCTGACATGTGGGCCCCGGGCCCTGTTAATTAGCTAAGTGTTAAATTAACTTAACTTTAAACCCGCAGTCACTAACGTGTGGGTCCAGAGACTAATTAGCCTAGATTAACTGCTAGTTAGTGCTAATTAACTCTGTCAATTGACTTGGTCACTAACCAGTGGGTCCCACTGGTCAGGTTTGACCTGGACCGCGTCTGTTGACCAGATGATGTCAGCATGATGCAAGGCTGACACGGTAAATGCTTTTTTGTATTTTAAATAGATCTAAATGATTTATTTATTTTCGAAAAATCCCCTAAACATCCAAAAATCATAGAAATTCAACCGTAACTCCAAATGAAATAATTTATATATGAAAAATTATCAAAAAAATATGAAAAATCTGTTTATGGCATTCTCATGCATGTTTGAACAACTTACAGCCACTGTATATGACAATTTGAATCAATGGTATTTGAAATGCCTCATATGGAGTTTGAATTTGAACCTAGTGTTCAAACCAACTCCATTTAACTTGTTGCTAGTTGCATTAGGCCAATCAACAGCATATTGCCATGTCAAATTCATGCATCATATTGTTGCATTGCATTGTGTCCTTCTCTGTTTGCCGGTAACCGTCCACTCTCAGTCGACGATGTTTCCGACGACGTGATCGATGACATCGATGAAGAACTATATTATCTTCAGAAGTGCCACGCAAGAAAAACCACCTTGTTCATTCTGATACAATCCCACTCTCTTGCTCCTGCTCTCTTCTACTGCATTAGGACAACAATGATTCATCTGTTACATGCTGCGTTAGTTGAACCCCTTTCCTCTGCATGACCTGTCATTGCCATAGTAAATAGATGAAACCCACTAGCATGAGTAGGAGTTGTTTGAGCCCTGATGTGCCTACTCATTCTTGCTTGTTTGTCATGCCTGCTATTGCTTAGAGTTGTGTTAGGTCTGATTCATCGGGGATGAATTGGAAAGTGGTGAACATGTCCTAATGTGTGTGAGCTAAGTGTGTTGAACACGATTTGGTAAAGGTATCGATGAGAGGCCATGTAGGAGTACATGGTGGGTTGTTTCATTGGAACCTTCCTTAAGCACCGAGATCTGTATATGTGATTTAAGAACCAGCTACTACCATGCATTGGGCCCGAAACCAATGGACACTCTCGGCTTCTTAACCACCCTAGTTCTCTGTCCAGGAGATGCAACTAGTTTCTGGTGTTAATAGGATATGTGTTGGCGGCCGTGCGTAGCGCTGACCCTAGGGGTGGGCTATGATGCGGTAGATACACCGTGGCCGGGCATGCCGGCCGCCCGTTTGGTGTCTCGGAACCCTGTACACATTGTTCGGGGCCGTATGTGGAAACCTCGGCCGGACTCCCTGCGGATGGAACCTGGATAGGCGATAAACCTGGACTAGAGACTTGAGTGTTTAGGTAGGCCATGGCCGACACCCATGTTGGGCTTCCGCTTGAAGGTTGCCGAGTACATGTCGTGTAAACGACGGTAAGTGGTTAGAGCGTGTATGTAGAAGTACACCCCTGCAGGGTTAACATCATCTATTCGAATAGCCGCGTCCGCTGTAAAGGACTACTTGGTTGCCTATACAGTTCATAGACAAGTGAAAGTGGATACTCTAAAATGCGCAAGATAAGCGTGAGTGCTATGGATGGCGTTCTCGTAGGGAGACGGGAGCGGACCCATAGTGGTGTACTGATATGGTGAATATGTGGACTCATGTGCACCACCTAAAAAAAGTTGCTTGCAGTCGTAGTTCAGGTTAGCCACTGAGTCAAAGCTAGCTTGCTGCAGTTAAACTCCACCACCCCCCTTGTTGATACCGATGCATATGTAGTTAGTTCTGATGTAAGTCTTGATGAGTACATTTGTACTCACGTTTTCTTAAATTATGTTTTGTAGAGAGACGTCAGTCTCGCTAGTAGTTCCGTGTGGACTTCGACGTTTAGCTTGTTACCTCAGCTACAATCTTGTGCCCTTGGCAGGATCTAGTAGATAGTCAGGCTTCTTAGCCTTTTTCATTTGTAGATGTCTGTACTCAGACATGTTAAGCTTCTGCATGTGCTTTGATTGGTATGCTATGATTGTTGGGTCATGAGACCCATGTTTGTAATTTCTCGCTCCTTGGAGCCTAATGAATAAATACTTGAGTCGTATAGTTATATTGTGATGCCATGTTGTATTTACACATATCAAGCATATTGTGTGTATGATTGAAATGCTTGGTATGTGTGGGATCCGACAATCTAGTTGTTTATCCTTGGCAGCCTCTCTTATGGGGAAATGTAGTCTAGTGCTTCCATGAGCCATAGTAGTCTGCTACAGCCCGATTCACCAGAGTCCTATTAGCCCAGCACTACTGCTGAGGACACTTGACTGGCCGGCATGTGTTTCACTTCATTCATGTGTCTATCCCTTCGGGGAAATGTCACACGGTGACATCCGGAGTCCTGCCTAGCCTGCTACCGCCCGAGTTCCTCGGAGTCCTGTTAGCCCAGTGCTACATCCCAGATTCACACGCTGTTGACCGACATGCTCAATGTGATTCATGTATGCCTGTCCCCATAGGTCTGTGCCACTTTGGGTCCATGACTAGCCATGTCAGCCCGAGTTCTCTGTCATATGGATGCTAGCAACACTATCATATATGTGAGCCAAAAGGCGCAAACGGTCCCGGGCCATGGTAAGGCGACACTCGTGGGAATACCGTGCGTGAGGCCGCAAAGTGATATGAGGTGGAATCGGGGTCCTGACATCTTTGGTATTAGAGCCTGACTGCCTGTAGGATTACCAAGCCAACTGGTCGAAGGCGAGTCTAGAAATACTTTAGTTATGTAAGGGAATTGATTGTGGAAGGGAACGTAAGGCTCTTTTTACTCCTTTACCTTATGCCCTTCTGCTCTGAGTCAACCTCTTCTTTTCTATGGGGGTTAAGAACTAGGCTTCTCTTCTATCTCTCAGGATGACGTGTTACTAAACCGTAGTTACCTAGGATTGTTGGGTTCAAGCCTCAGTTCAGTTCCTACTACTTCCATATGTTCATAGCTAGCCTCAGAATCTTGAGTTTGTGATCTTGAGTGGCTATGCCACCATTTTTGTAGGTTGTCTCAAATTTTTTGAGCAATTACATCCATTATGCTGTCCGAGTCATCCTAGGTTTCTAAATAGTCTGATGCACTTGCAAATCTTTCCTCCATGTTCCCGTTGTATTCTTGGGCCGGATTAAGCACACTAATCGGTGTGTTGAGGTACTCCATTGCCTTAACATGTATGTTGGCGTTTGTATTATGACCCTAGGTGTCCCGAGATTTTAGCAATGCTTCCGTATCCCCAGTGTGATGATTCTGGCCATCATTCTCAAAAGCATCCCATGATGCCATGTAGTATTAGGTATTCTATTCATGGCTTCTTGAACCCGAGATTCACCCTACTTACCTCATGTTGATAGTGTTGCTAGTTCCTTTAGGATATTAGTAACCTTTGCGATAGTCCTCGAGGTCCGTGGTATTTCCTTCTTCCAAATACCATGAACTACTTATGGCAGAAGTTCTTTGAACCAAAAGATCACAACAAGAGTGCTCTTGAGGAGTTCTCCATTCTGCATTGTGAATCTGCCAGTCCTACCTTTCTGCATGGATTATCTGGAAGAAAAATGTTGAGCTTCACTTGACATACTAATCTTTGCATCAACAACTCTAAAAAACATATGTTCCTTTGGGTTGTCCCTCTTTAGATGTATCATGATCCCCGTCTATCAATTTGTAGTCAGGAGTAGTCGTGCACTCATGTGTCAGGTCCGCATTAGCACAGGTGTCACTCATCCAATGGGTGAGACACGCCTATGATATGTTGACATGTGGACCAACCCATCAAGAATAAATGGGCCGGCCTAACTGAGGCCCACAAGATTTTGTGGACCATAATGGGCCGGCCTAGCTAAAGGCCCACGAGATTTTGTGGACCATAATGGGCTGGCCTAGCTAAAGGCCCACAAGATTTTGCGGGCCATAATGGGCCGGCCCAGGTAAAGGCCCCACAAGATTTTGTGTGCCATAATGGGCCGGCCCAGGTAAAGGCCCACAAGATTCTTGCGGATCATAATGGGACGGCCTAGCTAAAGGCCCACGAGATTTCATCGACATTAATGGGCCGGCCCAGCTGTAGGCCCACAAGATTTTGAGGACCCTAGTAGGCCAGCCCATTAACTGGCTGCCATGTTTTGGGCCAAATGACGGCCCATATTTGATCCGGTCCATTAATGGCCTGCCACGCTCCAGGCCTAATAGTGGCCCATATGGGATCCGTCCCGTTAAAAGCCTACCACGTTCTGGGCCAAATTACGGCCCAGATCAGGTCCGACTCATTAAGAGGCTTTGGGCCCAACCTACATCGTGATTGCATGACGGCCCGATTATGTACCGTAATTTTACAGTTTGGCTGGTTTACTGCGAAGACATGATATATATATAGTAAAATAACTGCAGCATCGTGAATAAGAAAAAACCTAGACTATACAATAAATAAATTATGGCATATTACATCCACTAGGCATCAAAGTTCACCACTATGATAATAAAGCACAAGCAGACAGCAGATTACATACAGTGGGCATCAAAGATCGCCACCAGTGCAAATAAACATGCCAACAAAATAATATACAAAACCGACAGCACTTCAACAGAGTTCAAGAAAGGTTAGCCCTGCTAGGAGCTGCAGCGCAAGCAGCTAAGCAAGATGATGAGACTGCGCTTGTTCAACACTTATATCTTCCTCACTCTGAAAGATAAACAAGCAGACAGATGACAGGTTTTGCACATAAAAGTATCAGTGCTGACAATTCATCACATTCCTTTCTGACGAATAAAGTGACACAGTTTAAAATTGCATTAACACAATATGGTATTGTTCAGGTCAAGACATGGCAGGAAATGACATTGTGAAGGAGTTGGCAGCTTCACGACACCACTGGATTACAGATCATGAACTCATAAGTATCAATGGTTAGTGTGCTCTCAATTTATACCATTTCAGATTGGCAAATAAAGAGATGGCTTAAATAATAGTAGAATGATATGACATTGTTCATAGTTAAGACATTGCAGAATATGACATTGTGATGTAGAGGGTAGGTTCACCACACCACTGGATTACAGATGAAGAACAGAAGCATACATGCAGTGCCAAAGAAGATCACTTGCTCTGTATAGTTTAATTTACATGGCATGAAGAAGGAACTTGGTTGTACAATTGAAACCTTAAATTGAGAAAGGACAAACTTTTGTTTATGAACTACATAATAAACTTTAAACAAGAAATTTGATGCAAACACCAAAAATAAACAGCTGCTGCAGTCATGCCTAACCAAATATATACAACAAAGTTTGAAGGCTTGAGATGGACAAACTTACATTATTGGTGAAGACATGCTCTATAAAGGCCTTGTCCATGCTGATGGGGGGGATTCAAGAAGTTTACCACAGAATCTTCTTCAAAAGCATTTCCTTTATTCTACATTTTGTTAAGAGTAAATATAGATGTGATAATATACGAAAAATGGAGAATATTTAAGATAAGATGAAGAGTGATGCTACATAACCAAGTAGCTATAAATGTAAGTGCAGCGATACAGGCGAAAGGTACAACCAAGAGCAATGCACACCTAAACTTCTTCAGTACCAACCTTATGGTAAGAGTAAATATAGATCTGATGTGTAGAAAATGGAGGGCAAAGGAAAATAACCTGCAGAGTGATGGTACATGAACAACTACCTGTCATTATAAGTACACTGATAAAGGACGGCATGTACTTATAAGAACAATGCAGAGCTAAAAAAATATTGGCATTGGATATATTCTACACTAATGTAACCATTCATATAGATCAGATAATTTGGAGCGAACATTTGATAAAGAAGCTATCATGCATACTGCTGTCACATAATGAACTAGGTTTGTATGCAAGTACAATGATACAGGACAACAGGTACTAACAAGAGCAAAGCAGCGGGCAGCATATTTGCGATATTCTGTCATTCTTGTCAAACCAGAATTCTTCTTCGAGCAGATTTCCTGCAAAAAAGATCCGTAAGGCACATGCGGAAAAGTAGAAGTTCAAATTGTCATGTGATTTCATAGACAGTACCTCATCCTGGGAACGAGACCAGTGCATAAAAAGGTTTTTCCATTCAATGTCTTCTAAATTTAGCATAGGAGACTTCACCGGAAATTCGTTCATAGACTTTCCATCAAAGTGTTATTTCCTCAGGTAACACCGATACTGCTGCAATGCTTCCTTGAAAAGAACAAGCAAGCTTTGCTCGTCATGACTATCCAGATTGACCCTCGCCTAGTTACAACAATGTAATGTAAATCATTGATGTGTTCAATTAGCAGAAAACAGGAAAATAATATCCATGAATAATAGCACTTACATGTAAGTTGGACAGGAAGATGTGAAAATGGTCTTTGTCTTCACAATAATCTTCCCACGATGGGAATATATGCACGTAGTCCCTAACAACATTGAAAGCATTGTCTTTTAAACTGGGAATAAATGGAATGGGGTTCCATTCTGTAGGAATTGGCCGTCTCTGCAGTTGGGATAGGTCTTTGGCCGGTGGACCTGCTGTACTTTTTGCTGGAGTAGGATTTTTCTGTGGTACAGCTGGTGCTATGGCAAATGAAATCGGTATACCTTTTGCTGGAGTGCAGGTCCTGTGTGGTGGGGCTAGTGGTGTGGCCAGTGAAGTATGGGTACAGTCTCCTGGAGTCGGTCCTACGTTTTGTGTCACTGGTTGTACATCCAATATAAGTGGGGTGCTGTCTGATTTCTCCGGCACCACCACGTTTTTGAAGGACTTTGCTGGTGCTCCTTCAGGTTCGACAATCACCCTCTTCCTTGTTGATGTGATGCACAAGAATAACATTTGAGTGGAAAAACATGGTATGATGACAGATGGAATATGTATTGACAATGGATGGGCATGGCATCTCGACATATATGATGAGTAAACTAAGCAGATGGTGGTGCAACAAAGTAGAAGAAATTCAAGACAACATATGCAAGATACCCACAATCAATAAAACATTGCCAAATTAGAACAGGCACATTGATGGGTGAATAGGACAGGCCATCTTCCTTTGACTCCTCGAGGTTAGAATAGTCATTAGGATCATATTCTGAACAAGAATCAACAGGTGGGGAGCGTATGAGTTTCAATGCATCCAGAATGGCACTCAATGCCTTGGTGCCAATTTTTTAAGTCGTTGTAGTGTTTTTCTTCAAGATTGGACTGCTACTAGTGCGGCACAAAGCAGCTACACAGATCATAGTGTAGATATAATGGGAAAATGTTAAGCATCAGAGTAAAATCAGCAATGTGGAACTTGCTGGAATATATACGCTAGTATTGCTGGTACGGCTAGAAAGGCTTTGGATACCAGCTCTCTTCAAGTGAAGTTGCGGTACTGTTAATATCAGTATAACTCTCAAAGGCGACAAATCTCCCCGCATTTCCATGCTATTCTTATAGGATTCAAGTGGGCAGGCCACTACAAATCCTATTCCTATATTTACAAGATCCTACGAATCAAAGAGGCTCAAAGGGTCCATCACAACCGACCGTATAGACCTCTACACCACAAATTTCCCTGCTCATCTTCAGTACAAGGAACATACTGTACTACTATCATACTCCCTCCGTTCCAAAATATAAGTCTTGGTAGAGATTTCCACTATGGATCACATACAGATGTATAAAGATACATTTTAGAGTGTAGATTCACTCATTTTGATCCATATGTAGTCCATGGTGGAATCTATACAAAGACTTGTATTTAGGAACATATAGAGTACATGTTAAACAAGAACGGAAGAGGAACATGGTAAAGAAGAAGAAGCAGATTTTGGATAATAAAATGTTGGTTGCGCAGTGCCCACACATGATGAACCAGAGCGGATTAAGAATGCAACTCCCAGCTGTCGCTCGACCATTTCAGGCGGTTGGATGAAGATCCTACGTCTCCTAACCCTTCTTCTTCCCCGTTTCTAATTCTTCCCATACAGAACACCGCACGGGCCGCCGGCCGGACGACCGCCCCCATCGCATGTGTTCCTCCACCAACCCCACCCCCACCCCCGCCCCAACCCCCACCCGCGTCGAGTTTTCTTCGTTCAGCGAGGCCCCACAACCAGCCGTGCCCCTTCGATCGCACCGGCGAACTCCGACGAGCTCTGAAAAATTGACTGACCCAATTTTGAAATTTAGTCTACTGTGATTTAACTAGTGTGGAATATAAAAGGGGAAAACCATAAGCGTTGGGAGTATAGTGTTGAGCGTGCCATGGCGGATCTGAAGGTGCAAACCGGACAAAGGAAACTTCACAACCAAGACAAGAAATCAGATTAAAGTAGTGGCGATCTATTTTTTTGCTGCGATAAATAAGTTGAGCAGATATGAAAGAGTACCGCCTCTGGTGCGGCGCCGTGTACGCATCTACTGAGAATTTGATGGTGCTGCGGTAGCGATGGCTGTCAGCGGCGTGGAAGCAGATCTAGGAGGGTAGACAGTGGCGGCAGGGCACGGTGGATGAGACGGTCGTAGGAGCGGTGCCGGCAAGGTGGACAACGGCGGGGATGAAGAGAGAGGACGGGATGCAAGGATCCCGGTCCGAAGCCATGGATGACAGAGGTCGATCTCTTGTAATGGACGGCAGCATCGGGGTATAAGCTCCAACATGGTGGAGGAGGACGGCGGTGGATGGGTTGGTGGACGGCGGCGGACGGAAGAGGGTGGGGTGGAGAGGGTGTTTTGGCGCCCACGGAGTACGAATGGGGAAAAGGGAGGTAGAGAGGAAGGGGGGAACCATGTATTCAGGGAGCGCTTGTCTCAATTGCGAGGAAATTTACAAACTTAGCCCCCATTTCAAATTTCTACTACATCACAACAACATTAGTGGGTTTGGGATAGGACGGTAATCTCACATACACCGAATATTTGCCGACGAGAGTTTGTTTTTGGCGCCCACCGTGTATGAATATGAGTCGGGGAGGGAGTCGATTACGGCCGAGGACACACTTCGAGAGGCAGTTACGTCACGTTTGGGTGAAATTACAAACCTACCCCTATCGAAACCTATAGAAATCCAGCAGATAGGCTTTACATGGCAGGGATAGGCAGTAGTGATTTCCATCTCGCAGATTTTGGTTTCGGGCGGTTACTGCAACTTTCCCCGCTTCATTCAAATTTTACAGAGTGCACATTAACCATGCCAACTCAATTCGAATCATGTTTGTATTCTATTTTTTCGGGCATGATCCATTTTCAATTGGAATTACATTGTATATACATAATTTTTTTATATATACTTTCAAAAGCACAACAAAGAATTCTGCTCCTTTATATGTATAATATGATTTACAAATACAACGATCTCGAAATCTTAAGGTTTAATTCAAAAAAATTTAACCAAATTATGTTCTACTAAAATGTATGGATCAGTAATATCTACATATTAAATAACATAGATGTGCGTGAATTCATATGAGTATGCATGTTTGATAGATCAATTTTGGTTCGAGTATGGATTACATGTATCATCATCTCGAATTCAAATATTTAAATCCCTTTTTTGTTCACTCCTTTCACGCCCATCTCTCTCGCATGCATGCTCCTTCAGGTAGCTATCACTCTCTTTTGTCTAGCTCACCCGCACGCTCACTTCATGTTTCTCCTATCCTCGGAAACATGGTCTCTCGACGTCTCCCTTGAGAAGTGTCACACTCTCCCTATCATTATACATTACATGGTTTTCATTATCTCTCACGTCTCTATTGTTCTCTGGTATCACTCGGTACCTAAGCTTTATTTTTCACCGCCACACACACAGTCTCCACTCGTCTTTCACTTTGTCTTTCTCTCTATGGGATTCTCTCAGACACCCTATATGTCTCCACATATGACTCATACCACTAAAATTACTCTCTCTCTCTCCTGTAGACACAACATTTGTTGTGGTCTCCTTTTCGTCTCCATCCTAGACTGACATTATTCATTTGTTTACCGATCAGACAACCCCAACTACCGTCTCCTCTCTCTCTCTCTCACAGACACACACACACACACACAACTCCTGCTTCCACTCCCCTTCCTGACTACCGTCTCTCTCTCTCTCACACACACAAAACTCTCGCTTTTGCACCCCGACTCGTATTTCTCTCACAAACATTTATCGACTAGCTAGCCTCTAGATAGGTTTATACACCCGCACACTCGTGCTTCCACCATCGCATACATGTCTCTCTCCCGCTCCTTGTATCTATGTAGATTTTTCTTCCCTTCTTGAGACACGCCCTCTCGATCATCCACACACACACTATCGCCTCATTTTAAGCTGATACCCATCGCACACACACTCCTTGTGTCTTTGTCACACATGCACTCCGTCCTCCTCCACTCTCCCTCTCTCTCACACACACATGGGCTTTTTGCAACAACTAGCAAGATCCCCATGCGTTGCATGGAACATCAACATGGATTTGTATGAGTAGTTTATCTTGTGGGGAAAAGGATGAACGAGGGAAGGCCTTATTTGCAAATGTGGAGAGGGGTGTGGGTATCTTTTTACAAAATTGCCATAGTTTCCTTCCTATCCGTCAGATATAGATCGGACGGCCTATATTGCAGGATGGCAGGCACATGATCATCACCGACAATGATTTTTATAAGAGTAGGGATAAAAAATAGAGTTGGTGATGATGGTGGGCCTACCATCCTGCAATGTAGGTCGTCCGATTTATATCTGACAGATAGGAAGGAAAATATGGCAATTTACCTGCACTCTTCACCACATTTGCAGATAAAGCCTTCCCTCGTTCATCCTTTTCTCCCACAAGATCTTGATGTCCCGTGCAACGCACGGGCATCTTGCTAGTAAGAGTAGAAATTAGACATATACCACTTCTCCAATCTTGAAACCAAAACATTCCTCCCTTATGTCATCAAAACCGCCAAAGGAATATATTTTGAGTGAAACATAACATATTTTTAGTGATATAAGTATTTCAAAACTAGACTGTTTTTTCTATCAAGTCAGTGAATATGTATTAATCTACTTTGATCATGTGGCAACGCACTGGCACATTGCTAGTAGTTATTATAATTTTTTGGACACCATACAAACGGTGGAGTACATATACGAAGAGAAGAGGCGCACGCACGCAGTCGGCCTCTCGCTGTCATGCACACATGAGTGTTACGTAAAGGCGACGTTAAGAAATAAACCCTAATACCCTAGGTGCATGATTGCTGCATTCGTGGGTACCGGGTACGTGGTGGAGCACCTTTGTAGGAATAGTCAGCTCATGTGATAATTTGTTCCGTAGAAGTTGATGGTCGGGACCACAGGTGAACAACTTGGAGCGCGGTGGCTCGCCAGTTGCCACAGATCGAGCAGCCACGTTTAAAATATCATTTTTTAGCGCGGTTAAGAGTTCTGATTTTCAATCGTGCGTTATAAGTAGTAAGTAGTTTTTAGAATGATTGGTATGGAGCAAAAATGGAATTCATAGTACTATGTACCTCCTTGGTGTATGGTTGTATGGTTTTTTTTGCGATGGAGGTTGTATGGGTTTATGTTGTGAGATGTTGAACCTGGTAGTTCTAGGGAAAATACTACGGTTTAGATTTAAATGCTGGTTTTCACTAATGAAAATCGGAAGGGGAAACCCTTCTTTGATTAAAAAAACTACTACCTCCATTCTGGTTTACTAGTCCCCTTCGTACTTTGGGAAAAGTTTGTCCATGAATTTTACTTGTAAAATGTGAATGGAAAACGAGATGCATGCATGAACACTAGTTACTCTAACCTCCCTCTAACCCCCTCTCTTCTTTAATTCTTTGCCACATTAGCATGTTTGCTATTCCCGTGTGCATGATACCAGCTAAGATACCACCATTATGGCTAGCCTTAATCATCGCATGCTATAATTTAGTGCACCTTGAAATATGAACATGTGTGGGTCGTGTATGTTTTTAATGACTTGAGACTATACCTAGCCTGACATGCAAGATGACTTATTATGCACCGATCCCCATACCCGCAGGAAGCCCGTTCGTATCCAAATCTTTTCCTCTCCATGTGTGGAAACAATATGCCTGCCAAACTCTCCTTCTCCCTCCGGTGGTCCCACCACTCCACCCCGTGTGGAAAAATCTGCATGCATGACTCTACCCCCCATGCTCGTCCAATCCATTGTGACCAGCAATATTTCCACCCCTTCGCTCCCCCGTAATTTACTCCAACAAATATGCCCACGTAGCTGTTACTTAATTGCAGGTGCATTGGGTCACTAACATATGGGCCCAACAGGGGTCTGGCCCACATGTCAGTGACGCAACTGGACCAACAGTTAAGTCAGTGCAGCTCAGTCCATATCTTACATAGGTGTGCCATTGCTCGATATAAATATTGCGCCTCCCATGAGATCTCTATCTCCTCCCCCTCACGTTCACGTTCATTGCTATCTCCTCCCCCTCTCTCTCACGTCGACCACCATGGCATCGCCCCTCCCAAGCCCTAGGAGCCCCTCGCTGCAACACGCGGACGATCACGCGTCGCTGTTTCATTCCTCGCCGCCACTAGTTGAGGAGGACGCGTCGGTGTTCTGCTCCTCGCCGCTACATGACGCGTCGCCGTTCCGTTCCTCGCTGCCACTAGTCGAGGAGGACGCGTCGGCGTTCCACTCCTCGCCGCAACGTGACGCGTCGCCGTTCCGTTCCTCGCCGCCACTAGTCGAGGAGGACGCGTCAGCGTTCCGCTCCTCGCCGCGAGGCGTCGAGGTGGATGCGTCGGCGTTCCCAATCTCGCCAGCACGCATGCCGGAGGATGCGTCGGCTCCCCGGTACAAGGAGAACGCCGCGCCGCCCGCCGAGCCCCCAAGCCTTGAGGAGCTTTGGAAAGAAATGGATGTTGCCTTGGGGAGGCTTTGCCTCCAATAGAGCGCGCCAAAATAGAGGTGGAGAAGAAGGCCGAGGAAGAGAAGCGCACCGCAGAACAAGCTGCCTGGGAGGCCTATGTCGCGTCCGAGAGAGTCAGGCGATTTGCTCTTTGGCAGAAGGCTCGTGCGAGGGCCGTGAGGGTGGCGGAGGACGCCCGTGTCGATGCCCTGAGTGTAGTCATCCCCAAGCGCCTCATCTACACTTCGCGGTACATGGACCGGGTGCACGCTTCTAACGAGGAGGAGTACCTGTTGGCACCGGATCACCGCACCGGTGAGATCGCGCTCGTCCACCGGCAAGCCGCCAATCAGCACCTCGCGAGTTGCGAGGCTGAGGAAGAGGCATTGTGTCGACGCGCTGGGAAACGGCCGCACACCAGGGCACTCGTGACGTGCCGCAAGCGATCCTGCGAGCGATGTGGCTTTTAGGAGGAGTATAATTTTTGTTTCGTAAGGCGATCTCATTAGTTTTGGGATGCAAATGATAAATCCCGAACGTTCAAGAATTTTTAGTGTCCTTAATTAAGTATGTAAAAGGGAAAGTTTGGAAACCTTGTTTATTCATACGCATTTTGCAAGTACGTGCATATAGCACAAACTTTACTATATACTATCGCACTACACGCCTCTCTCGATATATGCTTGCAGACTGTGCTACTCCCTCCGTCTAGGTCAATAAGTCATCTTTGGTTGTGCACCATGACCAAGAAGGAGGGAAGACTTATACACCTAGACGGAGGGATGTAACGGCCTCGATGCAGCTATATCTCCCACGTGTCGAAGTACGACTTAGAGGCATAACCACATTGAAAGCAATGTCGCAAGTGAGGTAATCTTCACAACAACCCATGTAATACATAAGGGAAAGAGATACATAGATGGCTTACAATCGCCACTTCTCACAATACAAGAATAGCATTACATTCATCCAGATACAATCAAGGTCCGACTACGGAACCAAAATAAAAGAAGACTACCCCAAATGCTACACAGATCCCCGATCGACCCCAACTGGGCTCCACTACTGATCAACTAGAACGAAACAACACAAAGGACAAGATCTTCATCGAGCTCCTCCTTGAGCTTGGTTGCGTCATCTACACGGTTCACCGGCACCTGCAAGCTAGTTTTGTAAGTATCTGTGAGCCACGGGGACTCAGCAATCTCACACCCTTGCGATCAAGACTATTTAAGCTTAGAGGAAGGGTAATGGTATGAGGTGGAGCTCCAGCAAGCGACTAGCATATATGGTGGCTAACATACGCAAATGAGAGCGAGAAGAGAAGGCAAAAGCATGGTCGAGAAACTATGATCAAAAGTGATCCTAGAACAACCTACGTCAAGCGTTAGTCCAACACCATGTTCACTTCCCGGACTCCACCGAGAAGAGACCATCACGGTTACACATGTGTTTGATGCATTTTAATTAAGTTAAGTTTTAGGTTATCTACTTAAGTTTTAAGTTTTATGTGTTTGATGCATTTTAGGTTAAGACTATTTAAGCTTATGGGTAAGGTAAAGGTATGAAGTGGAGCTGCAGCAAGCGACAAGCATATATGGTGGCTAACCTATTCGCAAAAGAGAGAGCGAGAAGAGGAGGCAAAGCACGATCGAGAAACTATGATCAAGAAGTGATCCTAGAACAACCTACGTCAAGCATTACTCCAACACCGTGTTCGCTTCCCGGACTCCGCCGGAAAGAGACCATCACGATTACACACGCGGTTGATGTATTTTAATTAAGGTCAACTTTAGGTTTTCTACAACCGGATATTAACAAATTCCCATCTGCCCATAACCGCGGGCACGCCTTTCGAAAGTTCAAATCCCTGCAGGGGTGTCCCAACTTAGCCCATCACAAGCTCTCACGGTCAACGAAGGATATTCCTTCTCCCAAGACAATCCGATCAGACTTGGCGTCCTGGTTACAAGACATCCTCGACAATGGTAAAACAAGTCCAGCAAGACCACCCGTGGTGCCAACAAATCCCGATAGGGGCTGCACATATCTCGTTCTTAGGGCACACCGGATAAGCTAAGCGTACGGGAGCCAACGTAACCCAAGTTGCCAAGGGACGGCCCCGCACGGTGCTCTGGGTTGGACCAACACTTAGAGAAGCACTGGCCCGGGGGTTTAAATAAAGATGACCCTTAAGCCGGCCGACCCAATGGAAAGAAAATTCTAGGTGGAAAATCGTAAAACCAAGGTTGGGCCTTGCTGGAAGAGTTTTATTCAAGGCGAACTATCAAGGGGTTCCCATTATAACCCAACCGCGTAAGGAACGCAAAATCTGGGAACATAACACCGATATGACGGAAACTAGGGCGGCAAGAGTGGAACAAAACACCAGGCATAAGGACGAGCCTTCCACCCTTGACCAAGTATATAGGTGCATTAATTAAATAAGAGATATTGTGATATCCCAACAATAATCATGTTCCAACAAGGAACAACATCTCCAATCTTCACCTGCAACTAACAACGCTATAAGAGGGGTTGAGCAAAGCGGTAACATAGCCAAACAACGGTTTGCTAGGACAAGGTGGGTGAGAGGGTTGGTTTAACAATATGGGAGGCATGATAAGAAAGTGGTAGGTATCGCATCATAGGCATAGCAAAAGAGCGAGCAACTAGCAAGCAAAGATAGAAGTGATTTCGAGGGTATGGTCATCTTGCCTGAAATCTCGCAAGGAAGAAGAACGAGTCCATGAAGAAGACAAACGGATGTAGTCGAACGGGTCCTCACAAATGCGACGTTATCGGAACCAACCTGAAGAAGCAACATCGGAAAGAAGCACACAACATAGTAAACAACCAACACATGACCATGGCATGATATGCGGGATGCGGTATGTGATGCATATGCATGATTTGGAAAGGAATGATTTAACCTGGCCCCAACTTGGAAATCCAAGAGTGCCACTAGAAAGGTGAGTTGATTTTGGTTGAAATCGATATAAAGATCGTCGGAAACTGATGCACGGTTTGCAAATGGCAAGCAAAACAAATATGGCATCGGTCTGTGATAAACAGCATGTAGCCATCTAAATGCATCAAGATAAATATGCTACAGCACCCAAACATGGAAACAAAATACATGGCAGGGATCCACTCATGATTCTGGACAAAACATGAACACTGAGCTACGGCTCATTCACTCAATAGCAAGCTCAAACAAGCATGGCAAAAGAGCAAAAGATTGCATGTTTCAGACTTAATGGATTTAAGAGCATATCAGGAATTTATCATCAGGAAGCAATGTTTAGAGCATGATAACTACATGCTACAGGAACATATCATGGAAAAGCAAGGCATGTAATGAAGCTACTCAAAGCATATAACAAAAGTCCCTTAGTGACCATAAGCCAAAAGGGATCAGAAAATACAATTGCAAGCATGTGAACATAGCAAAAACATAAACAGATTCAGACTTAGTGAAAAACTGGAGCATGGCAAAACAGTTAACAAGTAGGCATGTTTACGAGCTCGATGCACTCACTACAAAGAATATCATGATAATCTAAGCTTACACCCAGAAAATAGACATGTCATAGAAGCTAGACATGGCAAGAACAACAACATAGCGTGCATGGATCAACAACAACAACCTCGGCAAAATTGCTAAATATGTTAACAATCTGCCAGGAACATTTATAGCAAAAGTAGAGCTCGATTTACTCAAGCTAGGGTGCTCCATAAATGCAAACAAAGACATGGATGGATAGGGCACCACAATATCTACAAAACATCCTTACTGATCATGCTCAAAAGAGGCACGGGTCACTAGGAAACAACATGAGCATATGGCATAAAAATAAGGACAGGACAAGGACTTAGAGAAATTCTAAGTCCCTGAAATCAGCATCATTAAGTAAGCTACTTTGCATGCTTGTGCTAGTCCCCACAAAGATCAAAAAAAATACATGGCATACACCCCTATAAAGATGGCATGGCATATAACAAAACACATGTAGAGCTCAGGATCATAGCATGCACACATTAAACATGGCAAAAATGACAAAAGTGCATTTGCTAAAACAGATCTGACATAATCATCACATAGCCCTCTTCCAGCAGCATTTCGGGCATCAATATGAGCTCAAATGAAAATGATGCAATGAGATGAAATGATGTACTCGTTGAGACGAACATTTTGATATGCTCCATGCAGGAATCGGAGCTACGATGAGGGAGTTATGGTGCAATGCAAAATGCATAAATAACTGGGATCCGGGGACTTGGAAGAATTTCGACCTCTCGGGGAAAGTCAACGGGACGGAGGGATCCGGGACAACGAGATCCGAGACGTTGGGGCGGTGTTTGGTTGGGGGTGCTGGTGGATCTCATCCACCAAGCGTCCAGATCTAGCCGGAGTGGATCGAACTCCGGTGAGGTGCCGATCTTCGGCGAAGAGGGCGGCGAGCTCCGGTGATGTAGCAGCGGGGTGGCACCGGAGGGTGACGCGGTGGAGCACTAAGCTCCCGTGGCGGAGAGGCAGAGGCGGAGGCGGCCGTTGCCGGAGATCGGGGCGTGGTTCCGATGAAAGGCATGGCGGGGCCGAGCGGTGCGGCCGGCCGGTCGATGTGCGGCAGGGAGGCGAGGCGCCTCGGGCGCGTGGAGGTCGCCGGCGGCGACGGGCGGCTGCGCAAGGGCGGTGGCGCGCTGCGGCGACGAGCGGCTGCACCGGCGATGGCGGATAAATCCGGCGAGCAGCGGGACCGGCCGGCATTGGAGAAGACGGCGGGACGACGCGGGCCGGGCGACGACGAGATCCGGGCTCGCGCGGGCCCCGGATGGGCTCCGCGGGCCGTGGCGGCGGTGGAATGGCGGCGTGCCACGTGGCGCATTGTGGTTGGTCGGAGTGGCGGTGGCTGGACATGTCCGGGTGGGGGAAAAATGTCCGGCGGCGCGGGGAGGATGAAGTTAGGGTTTCGGGGAAAAAGATCCGAAACGAAAATGAAGGGGTCTATTTATAAAGGTGGAGGGAGCTAGGAAGCTCCAAATGAGGTGTGGTTTGCGGCCACGCGATCGTGATTGAACGGCCTAGGTGATGGAGGAGGTTTAGGTGGGTTTTGGGCCAGTTTGGAAGGGTGTTGGGCTGCAACACACATGACGCCTTTTCAGTCCCTCGGTTAACCGTTGGAGTATCAAACGAAGTCCAAATGGCACGGAACTTGACAGCCGGTCTACCGGTAGTAAACCAAGGCCGCTTGGCAAGTATTGGTACAATCCGAAAACGTTTAACCCCCACACACGAAAAGAGGTAGAAAGGACCACCAGAGGACATAGGAGCGCCGGAATGCAAAACGGACAACGCAGAAAATGCTCGGATGCATGAGACGAACACGTATGCAAATGCAATGCACATGAAGATATGATATGAGATGCATGACACGCAAGCAATAACAAGGAAACAACAGCAAATAACTGGAGGACACCTGGCACCTCGGTCTCGGGGTGTTACAAGGGAGTACTACTATTACTTATGTACGTGCAAATGCACGTTTTAACATTACAATGCAGTTTTTGTAAAAGTAGAGAAACGTCACTAGTCAAGCTTGTGAAACGATTCAATGCAAAACAAATGCAAAAATGCTCATTTGATTGTTTACTTTTAGCTTCCTTCTCTGTGGTTATTTCTCTGTCGTACTTTGTACGGAGTATCTCATTGGTTGGAAGGGCATGCAAATTCCCAAACCGCTTCCTACACCCTGTATCGAATTTTTTGCCTAACAAGTTGTGTTGTGCAATTGGAATTCCAACTTGAGTACTACTACTAGTAGGAGTACCAGGGGCCAGTTCTTTTAGGCTTCTAGATTAGTAATCCCATAACTACTACCTCCGTCCTGGTTTACTGGTCCCCATTGTAATATGTGTCAAATTTTGATCATAAATTTAACTAATGAAATGTTATTGCATGTCACATGCACTACTCCATCCGTCTAGGTGAGTAAGTCATCTTAGAGCAAGGTTAATAGTAAAGCCTACTGTCGGCTCTATAGTAGAGCCATGTCACCTATAGACTGTATTTGAAAAAGTCCGTACAGTAGAATGGCTGTAGTGTTGGCTATACATTTAATGCATGCATGATGTGCTAGGCATAGGAAAGTGACAGGATTGGCTGGGGGGAGCTGAACGCCGGCCGTAGCGCTCGCATGGGCTGCATGCAGGCTCCTTTTCCTCGTTGCTTATGCTGTCGCCCGGTGACTCGCGAAGCGCCCGCTTGGTCCTTTCTTCTCACTTCTCTCTCCTCCAGCTATGATTTTGCTGATGTGGAAGATGATATAGCCTGCTGACTAGTCTCTATCGTACTTGCTCTTAGGCTGTGCACCGTGACTAAGGAGGAGGAGAAAACGAGAAACGTTAATGTTTATTTGCTAATTAATAGTATTGCATGCAATGAACTAACCACTGCATGTCGTGTTTGATATCTTAAGTCATTAAAAGCATGCACACTCTTTATCTCTTATTGGTTGATATGTCAAGAAACAAGAAACGAGGTAGAAGTTAATGCACCGCGCCTAAGTGTTTTGGGATTATTTGGTTTTTGTAAGATGACTTACACACCTAGACGGAGGGATTACAATGGTGAGGAATAAACCAGTTAAACTTTTGGTCAAAATTTAGCACAAATTACAATGGTGAGGAATAAACCAGGATGGAGTAGTAGTTTAGAACCCAAATAAATGAGTGAGGCGCCTTATTGTTACTCTCCACTATGACTAGTCTTGTGGAAAAAGCTGGGGAAGCCGCCAAAAGAACTGTCCCTAGGAGTAGTAGCTAGGGATCGAGTGTGCGAGATGAACCGGAGAAAGTAAATGCAGAGAGATGAAATGCAAACCGACGAAGGGATGTGATGGTTGCTTGTCTGTTTATTTTACCAGGCCACTTATTACTGGGAGTGGTTGGGTTTTGTGATATGACGGCTTTACTGCCGCGCCACGAGCAGGGTGAGAGGTGAGACTCTCGTGCAGCACCGCCCTCTACACTTGTACTACATCAGTCGTGGTTTATTAGTCCCCATTTGAATTTGACTGAAGATTTAATTGACAAAATGTTAGTGCATGTCAACAAAAACTATATCGTTGGATTCGTATTTGAACATAGTTTTGAATGATATAATTTTAGGTGACATGCATCAACATTTATCGTACTATATATAATGTTAGTTCAATTTTTGGTCGTACTAATCTATAGTAGTAAGGTGCCCGTGCGTTGCATCGAAGAGTGAAATGCATTGATCGAGGAGTTGTTTATTTTGACAAAGGATGTGGGGGTCATCTCATGTGTAACGGGTATCGATAGGTTTCTTCGGATATTATTTCTTCTCTAGAGCTCACAAACATCCGGGTGAAATAGATAAAAAGGTATCTTTTGCAAACAAAAGCGTTCAACTATTCAACCTGCATCTAAAACTTGTGAAGAAATAACACTTATTGTGCTTTGCAAGAAATGATATTTTCTATACTATCTATACTACTACTACTATATAGTGTCGAGTCCTGGATTGGACCTAGAGCATCAATCCTAGCAACTCATCTGCTAAAACTAACGGCTGATATTGGAGGGATTCGCAGTGAACAGTGCCCGTAGCTGAATCTACTTGGTTCTGGAACCGTCGCTGCACCGTGTCATACCTTCCTGAAAAGAAGACCTATGCCTCCTCTACTATGCTGCAATTGTTAGGTTGTGATGAGTAAAAAAGAGTTGGTTGTGAGCCGATGTGAGATGGTCTGGAGGAGAAACTAAAGTTGAAGTAAACAATTTGTGGGTTCCACCACGTACTTTTTTTAATATTCTTCAAAAATTTCTGGATGACCGCATGAAGTAGTTGCATTTTGTACTACCAATTAGTAAATTTCTAAACTCTATTTCGTGTGCATCAACAATAGTTTTTTTGCTCGTAATTCATTTTTCAAAGTATTTTTTTTATGGAATCACACCATATTGTTAAGACGTGCATTGCACGTGCATACACACTAGAAAGAATTAGTTTTTGAGTATCAATTGTTATTCATGTTGGCTACAGATGACATGGCACTTTCTTATAGTCAATAGTTGGCTATACTATAAAGTAATATTAACCGTGCCCTTATACACCTAGATGGAGGGATTAAATCAGGATGACTTGCAAGCGGGCAGATGAGATGTAAGAAATGGTTCATCATAAGTCTTTCACCACTACTGTAGTAAATATTCATACATGGAAGATTCTGGACTAAACCATAAACGGATACACTTTTATTCATGCGCGATACTCCAATAGAGCAAGATCCTGCATGGAAGTCTCCACATGCTTAGACAACGGATTACATTGAGCGAAGACTAATGATCAACATTTAACTTGATAATGGGTATGTCCAGGTGAACCTCCTTGGAGTCCCCGTGCACCGCGTCGGCGGGTAAAGGATGCCATGGGTTTTCCAAGTCCACATTGGCGGGATAGTCCCAGCTCCCCAGAGTCCAAGTCCGTTCGATGAGGCTGGTGTCGCCGCCCACGCGACCCGGAGGGGTAGTAACACTGACCACACACCCGTACATCGGCCTCGTGTCAGTGTCAGCGTTAGTGGCGTCGCCCCTGACGCACATTACAGAGACGGGGCGGTGGCCTGCGCGGGCCTCGCCGGTGCCCATGATCAAGAGGAAGATGTTGTCATCCTCCTTCGAGACTAGCAGGTGACGGTGATCCTCCAGCGACTCCGGCATGGTGAACGGGTAGCACGTCTCATACTTTATGTTCTTCACCAAGGGCCGCTAGTGACCGCTGCACGCATCCGTAAGGTGATGCACCATGTCCGCCGGCGAGCCACAAAACGGCATCGGGCACTCATAGCAGTGGACGAAGGGCTCCTTGGAGGCATCGACCAGGCCGTCCATGAAACGGGAGTGGTTGTAGGGGATGTTGCGCCAGTTGAATATATGAGCAAGTTATTACGAGATATAATCTGAATAAGCACAAAATAAATCATGATGGCTATAACAGAGATGAAACTAATCATGTGGACTAGCACAATAGTAGGATACAGAGTAGAAACATGAATTCTACCACGATTTCAAACTGGAAGGACAGAAACACATACGGTGCAACGGGAGCAGCACCGTTGGCGTTGATCTTGTCGCCCATGTCCAAACACCATGTAGACACAGGCCCTGTTTGGATACTCTAACTCTGTTGGAGGTTAGAGTTAGCTTCTAACCTTGAACTAGCTCTGAACTAACTCTAACCAAAAAATGTTTGGATGGCAGGGTTAGATGGAGCGCAGATACGGCGAGGCGCCTTCATGGGCGGTGCAAGAGGGAGGGAGGAAGAGGACGAGACGCCTTCATGGTCTTTGAGCACGGTTCGTAGTCGTTCCACCCTCGGGCATTGAAGTTTGTAACTATTTTAGATTAGAATATACTACTCCTCCGGTGCTAGTAGTAGAGCAGAGTCCTACTCTACTACTCTACTCACGCAAGTTAGGGCATATCACTGTAGGGAGTACTAGTACTGTGATCACTCAAGCAAGTTGTCTGGTATCGACATGACCCTATGCTGCTGGTATGTGTCTCGTAAGTCTAGCGGCGTGCTGTAGTCATCATCACTTGTCCATTTACCGCAGCACATATTCGCTTCTCCATCTTTGCCCGCACATAATCTCGTCCAATCTTCCATCCCCGCTAAGGCGCCTCCCCCCTTGTCCGAAACCCATGCACTAACAATGGCAGAACCTAGCAGCGTCCACCGAAAGAGTGGCTGGAATTCGCTCCCCACAGAGGTAATCAAGCTCATTGTTTCACATGTGGACAATCTCAGTACCATGCAAGGATCATGATGGCAGCGCGGTTTCGTTCATCAGGCAAAATTGTGTGTACACAGCGTACCATGCGTCTCTGCATGCACCATGCCCCGATATGTGCCGCCACACTCTGCAACCCAAAGTAGGAGAGAGGGTCGCAAGTATCAGACTTTGACCTGCTGGCTGGAGTTTCCCCTGTCAGGCACCCATCTGGTTCAAGCCGTCAGCCAATCTCCACAGCTTAATAAATAGTAACGTCTAACTAAGCCAGTTAGTTAGATGCGTACACTTGGTGTAGTAGGACCTTTATTTAGTTTGATACATACACTTGTACTTTTTTGTAGCCCTTTTGTAATGATGGTTGATCTTTGGTTTGAAAGAGAGAGCTGCGTCTTCACTCTTCTGGCCTGCTTACTGCTTCTGTTGCACCCCCAACCCTGGTTGCTGCTGCTACTGTTTTGAATGTACAATCAGTAGTATATTTTGTCTGTTGGTTTAATAAATGTGTTGTTAGAATGACAAACACAATGTTTTGGAAGTCATTGCACGGTTCGATCCTTTAGTGCCCCGTACCGTACGTAGGGCATACTATTTTTTGTACGGAACACATTTTCCACTTGTTGATAACATGCAGCCCATTGATGAAGGCCCAATAGAGAAGCCCATAATTAACTGGAAGGGAGGCTCTCACATGAATCCGGCCAAGGTACATGCTCATGGTCCCCTAAACATAAATAAGTAAATAAATAAAGCTAAATGCTCATGCACCAGTTCTTTGGGAAAATAGGTAGCCACGTATTTCTTTTTGAAGAATACCCAAGCTAGGCCTATTTGTTTTCTCTGAATTACTGGGCTGCAAATCTTTCAAGACGACGAGGGATGCATTCCAGCCTAGCTTAAGAGTATGGTCAATGTCTGTTAAAAGTAATATCAAAAGGGGTTGCAAATTCCAAAAAAATTTATAGCAAATGGGATATAAGTTTCTTTTTTTGTTTTTGTGCTTCACTGATATCTTATACGTATTTCACTGGATTTAACATGACATAGTACTAATTTATTTTAGTATGGCTATTAATTTTGGGATTAAGAATATTTCGTTCCCCAGCAAAAATTTGCGAATTTTCAAAATTTCCCACATATTTAGTTAATTTTTTGACCCTGGTACTGACCAGAAAATGGCCAGCAATTCTACAAATGGAAAACGGGCTGCAATAAATTCCATATGAATTAGAAAATGAGTAAAAATTATAAAAATAATAGCAAATGGGTTGTACACGCCACAGATTTCGAGGCTGGCTTGTTTACGCAAGGCTTTATCAGTGAACACACGATTCTAGCAGCAGTGACTGCTGGATGTCCATCCAACGTCCGACGTGCTTCTTCAATCTCTGATCTTCCTGCTCCAGCCGCCTAAACTAGCGCTGGCGGGACTGCCTGCTCCCTCCTCTTGTGGGCCCTTGTGATGCCGCGCAAGCTTCCCCGGCCCACCCTACTCCCTCCGCTGGCCTGGCCGCACACAATCAACTGCCTCCTTATTATGCGAAAAAATATTCCTCCCACTAACATCTGGGGCACACCAGTTGGGAGGCTGGCCTATGGGCCTACTAAGTTGACGCGTACGCAGGGCTTGTCAACTTAGTCAACAAACGATTCTAGCAGCAATAACCGTTGGATTTGAAACGAACGGTCCTGCTGCTTCTTCAATCGCTGCTCTTCTTGCACCAGCCGCCCAAACCAACGGGAGAGACCGCATGCTCCTGCCTCCAATGGCCGGCTGTGGTGCCGTTGAGGCCTCATCGCCCCTACTACTCCCACCGCTAGCCAGGCCCTGCGGCGACAGCAGCCTCACACCATAGTCGAACCAGTGAACCCTCATACTGCTCTCCGCGTGGGCATCCACTTCCGCGTCTTCTCCGGCTCCGCATCGTCCCCTTCCAAGGCCTCACCGTCGTCCACCGCTTTGGTGCTCTCGGCGCGGCGTGGTCAACGACATTCCATCGGAAGTGTACTGTACGTGGAGAGGATGACAGCTGGGTCTACGGCCACAGCCCAGTTTTTTTTGTGATTTGCCAAGTAAGTCGCTTTGTCAAGCCTGTTGGGCTACAAACCCTTCAAGACGAGGAGAGCTTTCATTCGGCTGGCCGAGAAAATGGCCCATCGGTAATGAGAAATGGGTTGTACATTTTTAAAACACATCAAACCGGCAATTAGTTTCAAATATCTTTTTTTCATTTCGAGATTTTAAATTACATTAATTTTTATGCGTGGAGAATTTGTTGGATTTTATATTGATATACATTTATTTTTAAAATCAGTTTGAATGTGAGTCAAAATTTCGGGATTAAAAACAGTTCGGACCGCACCGAAATATGCAAAAATTCGTATAATTTTTGAACCATGGCCACAATATGGGCTGTAATGCTAACAAAAAGAATAAGGGCTCCAAAAATACCTTAATAATTAGAAAATGGGCTGTAAATTATTAGAAATAATGGCAGATGGGCTGTATGTTGTTTTCCATAGATTTGAGGCTTTCGTAAAAAAAGGTTGACGCACAAGCAGTGACTGTTGGATGGCCATTCAACGGCCGTCGTGCTTCTTCAATCTCTGCTCTTCCTGCTCCAGCCGCTCAAACAAGCGCCGGCGAGACTGCCTGCTCCCTCCTCCCCACGGCCGGCTCTGCTGCCGCGCAGGCCTCACCGCCCCACCGTACTCCCATCGCTGGCCTAGCCATCCCTCTACTCACCCACACCTGTTGTTATTCTCCGGCGACGGCAGACAAACCAGTAAAGCGTCGTACAGTGGTACTCCCCTCCGTGTGGGAAACAACTGCCGAGTCTTCCCTGCCTCCGTGTCGTTCCCTTCCTAGGCCTCGCCATCGTCCACCGCCCTCGTGCTCTGTCACAGCCCTAGAATTTGCTTGTAGCTAATTACCTGAGTGAGCATCATGCATCATGTCTAAATTCTGAAAGTTGAATTGAGGTTAGTTGAAACCCTCATAAATCACTTCAAAAATAATCAACATTAAAATATTTTCAAAGAAGTCCAAGAAAATGTTCCTCTTAGTCTCTGAAAATATTGGCAAGAGGTAAAACTTAAAACAATATTTTTGGAATCTTAGAGATATTTATTTTGGGCCTTTGAATTAAATCAATAACTATTTGCATTGGATACATATTTATTAATTAATTAATATATGTCCAATAATTCTAATATTTGGTGAAGGGCTTTGGAATAATCCAACTAGTCCCTACAAGAATTATCAGAAGCAACAAAAATGATTTAGTGTCTAAAACTAAATCAAAACAAATTACAGAAAATGCCAAACAGAAAGAATTAGAAAAGAGAGAGAAAGAGAGAAGAGCTCACCTGGCGCTCACCTGACACGGCCCAGCCCACCAGAGCCAGGCGCCAGTCATCTCCTTCCTTTGCCAGGAGGACGACGGCGTGGCGCACGCACAGGAGGCGAAGCCACCTCCTGCTTCCACCTCCTGCTTCCTCCCCACTCCGATCGGACGCACTTGGAAACGCCCGAGCCCCCTGGTCCTTCCCCTCTCATGCAGCTCACACTCCCCTCCTCTCCCTCGCTCTCTCCCGCGATGGCCGACGCAGCCATGGAAGCGCCGCCGTGAACCACCGCGCTCCCCGACCCCCTCTAGCCCTCCCGTGTTGCGTGGAAGCTCCCCCACTGTCGCCTACGCCTTCTGCACCGAGCCAAGCGAGCCGGGAAGCCCTGCTTCGTCCTCGGCATCGTCTTCTTCAACCTCGGCCAAGAAACCCGAGCAATTCCGGCGAAACCCCGCCGCGTATTTGGTCTCCGCCGGCCAAGCTCCGGCGAGCTGACGTGGCGCTGATTTAATTAGTGCTAATGACCCTGCTAAAACTCCCAAGAGCCACTGCCATGTGGGCCCAGTGACTGTTTAGTTTAACTTAATGTTCTGTTTAGATTAGTTATTAACCCAGCTGGTCCCACACGTCAGTTTGACTTGCTGACATGGCCTTTGACCGGCCCCACACGTTAAGGACTCATGCCAGTGGTGTGTCACTGACCAGTAGGCCCCACAGGTCAGGTTTGACCTGTACCACCCCCGTTGACCTGCTGACGTCACAGTGACACAGTGCTGACGCAATTAATGATTTTCTGGTTTTAAAAATAATCAGGAAATTCCAGAAAATGCCCAAAATTCCAAAAATCATAGAAAATAATCTATAACTCCAAATGAAAAGTTTTATATATGAAAAATTATCAGAAAAATCCAAGGAATCTGTTTATGGAATTTTCATGCATGTTTGAGCAAGTTAACCTCACTGTTTAGTCCAAAACATGATAATGCACTTTTTGAATTCATAGTTTGAATTTGAAATTTGAACCCTGAGTTCAAATCAACCCAAAACCTTTCTGTTACTAGTTGCATTAGCTCAAATCACAACATATTGCCATGCCATGATCATGCATCATATTGTGCATTGCAATGATTGTGCTCTTCCTTGTTTGCCGGTAATTGTCCCCTCTCGGTAGACGCTGCTCCGACCCTGTGATCGTTGACACTGATGTAGACTCAATGTTATCTTCAGAAGTGCCAGGCAAGCAAAACCCCCCTTGTTCATTCCGATATGATCCCACTCTCTCGCTCCTGCTCTCTTTTACTACATTAGGACAACAGCGATTCAACTGTTACATGCTGCGGTAGCTGAACCCTTTCCTCTGCATGACCTGTCATTGCCACAGTAAATAGATGAAACCCACTAGCATGAGTAGGAGTTGCTTGAGCCCTGATGTGCCTACTCATTCATGTTGTTTTCATGCCTGCTACTGCTTAGAGTTGAGTCAGGTCTGATTCATCGGGGATGATTTGGAATGGTGTTGAACATGTCCTACTGTGTGTGGAGCTAAGTGTGTGAACACGATTTGGTAAAGGTAGCGGTGAGAGGCCATGTAGGAGTACATGCTGGGTTGTCTCATTGCAGCCGTCCTCAGGAACTGAGTTCTGTGTTTGTGATCCATGAACAGTTACTACCACACATTGGGTTCCGGTAACTCGGCCCCTCTCAGCTTATTAATCAAAGCGATCTCTGTCCAGGAGTTGCAACTAGTTTCTGGTGTTTGTAGGTAGTGTTAGTAGTCTACCAAGTGGCACCCGGTACATGTGGGCTTGGGACAAACTAGGGATAGTGGCACGGTATACCAAGTGACACCCGAATGGTGGGCTTGGGAACCCTGCACACATCGTTTGGGGCCGTGAGCAACACCCCAGCCGGATCTCATTGCGGATGGAACCCGAATAGGCGATAAACCTGGACTAGAGACTTGTTGGTTAGTCAGGTCGTGGCCGACTCCCTCGCCCGGTTTCCGCTTGAAGGTTGCCGAGGTACATGACGTGTACAGGGCGATAAGTGGCGAGAGCGTGTGTGAAGAAGTACACCCCTGCAGGGTTATCATTATCTATTCGAATAGCCGGATTCCTCTGATACAGAAACTTGGACCCCTTGCATAGTTCATAGACAAGCGAAAGTGGATACTTTAAAATGTGCAAGATAAGTGTGAGTGCTATGGATGGCGTTCTCGCAGGGAGACGTGAGCGGATCCATAGTGGTGTATTGGTATGGTGAATTTGTGGACTCGTGTGCGCCACCTCAAAGAGTTACCTGCAGTCGTAGTTCAGGATAGCCACCAAGTCAAAGCTGGCCTGCTGCAGTTAAACTCCACCACCCCCCTTTGTTGATACCGATGCATATGTAGTTAGTTCTGATGTAAGTCTTGCTGGGTACATTTGTACTCACGTTCGCTTAATTTATGTTTTGCAGAGAGACGTCTGTCTCGCTAGTAGTTCCGCGTGGACTTCGACGTTTAGCTTGTTACCTCAGCTACGATCTTGTGCCCTTGGCAGGATCTGGTAGATAGTCAGGCTTCTCAGCCTTTTTCATTTGTAGATGTCTGTACTCAGACATGTTAAGCTTCCGCATGTGCTTTTACTTGTATGCTCTGAATGTGGGGTCATGAGACCCATGCTTGTAATATCTCGCTCCTCGGAGCCTAATGAATAAATACTTGAGTCGTAGAGTTATGTTGTGATGCCATGTTGTATTTACACATATCGAGCATATTTTGTGTATGATTGAAATGCTTGGTATGTGTGGGATCCGACAACCTAGTTGTTTATCCTTGGCAACATCTCTTATGGGGAAATGTAGTCTTGTGCTTCCATGAGCCATAGTAGTCCGCTACAGCCCGGTTCACCGGATTCCTACTAGCCAGCACTACTGCTCGGAACACTTGACTGGCCGGCATGTGTTTCACTTCGTTCCTGTGTCTATCCCTTCGGGGAAATGTCACGCGGTGACTTCCGGAGTCCTGTCTAGCCTGCTACAGCCCGGGTTACCGGAGTCCTGTTAGCCCAGTGCTACAGCCCGGATTCACACGTTGATGACCGACATGCTCGATGTGATTCATCTATGCCTGTCCTCATGGGTTAGTGCTGCTTTGGGTTCACGACTAGCCATGTCGGCCCGGGTTCTCTGTCATATGGATGCTAGCGACACTATCATATACATGAGCCAAAAGGCGCAAACGGTCCCGGGCCAGGTAAGGTGGCACGCGTGGGAATACCGTGCGTGAGGCCGCAAAGTGATATGATGTGTTACATGCTAGATCGATGTGGCTTAGGATCGGGTTCCTGACAGCTTTGGTATCAGAGCGTGACTGCCTGTAGGATTACCAAGCCATACTGGTCGAAGTTGAGTCTAGAAATGCTTTATATATATAAGGGAATTGATTGTGGAAGGGAACGTAAGGCTCTTTTTACTTCTTATACCTCACGGCCTTCTGATCTGAGTCAACCTCTTCTCTTCTACGGGGATTAAGAACTAGGCCTTCTCATCTATCTATCAGGATGACGAGTTACTATGATAGAGACTTATAGGATTGATGGATTTAAGCCTCAGTTCAGTTCCTACTACTTCCGTGTGTTCATAGTTGGTCTCGGAATCTTGATATTGTGCTTCTGAGTGGTTATGCCACCAATTTGCAGGATGTCTCAAAACTTTTTTAGCATTTACAGCTGTTATGCTGTCCGAGTCGTCCCAGGTTTCCAAACAATCTGATGCATTTGCAAAATCCTTTCCCTCTGGTATTCGATGTTCCTCTAGGCCAGGTTAATCACACTAATTGTGAGTTGAGGTATTCTATTGCCTCGACATATATGTTGGAATTATTATTATGACCCTAGATGTCTTAGTGTGCCACCTAGTAATCGAACCATGTTTTGCGTTTCCAGTGTGATGATTCTGGCCGTTATTCTTGAAAGCATCCCGTGATGCCATTTAGTTAGTAGGCATTCTATTCCTGGGTTTTGAACCCGAGACTCACCCTACTTGCTTCATGTTGATAGTGTTTGCTAGTTCCTTAGGACATTAGTAAACCTTGTGGTAGACCTTGAGGTTCGTGGTACATCATTCTTCAAGTACCATGAACCAATATGGCAGAAGTTCTTGAACCAAAGATCACAACCAGAGCTCTTGATGAGTTCTCGATTCTATATTGTGACTCTGCCAGTTCTACCCTTCTACATGGGTTATCCGGAAGAATTATGTTGAACTCGTTCGACATACTAATCTATGCATCTACAACTCAGAAAGATATATGTTACTTTGAGTTGTCCCTCTTTAGCTGTTATCTGACCTTCGTCTGTCAATTGTTGATCAAGAGTAATTGTGCATCCGTGTTATTGATGTTTATTATACTTGTGGTCCGTCAAGCCATCCTATTCCAGAATGACTAGGAGAAACAAACTCCAGAACCTTATCCATATCTAGGATTGGGTCAAAACAATTGTATTCCGCAGATCAAAATGCCAATCCAGCTTTTGCTTTACTCTACCTTGGAGTGTTACCATCTTTATGTTAGGAGTGTCATGAGAATTGCACCACCTCTTATGAATTCTTGACGCAGTAATACTTCTTGCCATCATTGTTCATTCCTCGGTTCCGTGTTGTCGCAACCGGAATGCCGACAAGTGAACTATGATGTGTGAAATAAATACTCCTAGCAACTCCGCTGCTTAGTAGTTAATGGACATTAATATCATTCTTAGTGTGTTGATTATTGAATCATCACCCTAAGGTTGATCGTGCTACCTAGTCCTTATTTCCTGGTGCACTCTTCGATCAACGAGTTAGGATTTTGCCAAACCCTTGCTCTATCGATCATATCGTCTTGCCCTGAAAAGCAAGATTGATCTCGAGCTTAGTATCATATCAGTGGTTTGTGATGTCCCGATTATCTTCTTGGAAGTATTACCTGGTTGTCACCTGACCGCTATGTTGAGTTTGTGATCATGTTGGTTTTCCTCCAACCACCCATTCTCCAAGAATCTGTGTTGGATACCCCTGAGCTAGTTGGTTAAGCTTAACAACAAATTGGAGAGTTGGAAGATAAAAGCTTGTCTGACTTAGTTCATGTTAAGGGATATCTTTGTGTTTGTGCGTGTGTTGAAGAAAGATAATACCTTCATCGATTGATCCACGCGATCAATTGTCGGTGCTATTGCCTTATCAATCCCTTGATTTGAGTGTGGGCTATCGTCAAATCAAATCAGAACCAATGATGTTCGTAATGTTGTCTTACTCTTGGTTGATCCCTCGATCATACACCATTATATCTTTGGTCTGACCAATACTATCACATTGTTCCCATAGTGGTGGAAGTCCAGTGATATGGAAATTCCGATGAGTTGCTGTTGAGCCCATCGGCAGCATTTTGTCTCCTCCATGATTGTGTTGAACATCCAGCTAGTGTTGGAAACTTGTGTAAGCATTTTCTTCACGCCCCGTTCATGAAGTATATGTTTGGATGAAAGAAGTGACTTCCTTTGATTCACGTGCATTTGATGTAAGTTGCCGCCGTGAATTCAGGAAAGTTTGTTTTGCTTCCTCTGGAATCATCCCAAGTCAGTCATGCACGTGCGAAGTACTCTATGGTCTGATAGACTGATCATCTTCATTCCATACGTATCCCTAGCACATCAAGCCACTGAATGATTTGTTCAAGGAGAAGAAGTATCTTCTTAAGAGCTAGACTTACGCAAGGACTTCGATATCCTCGATGATGGTTCCCCATCTGGACTCGGTAGTGTTTTATTATAAGACTACTATGTGGTCATGCTTGTCTGGGATAGCGTGTTCACAGGTTTGTAGGAAAATCGGCTCATGTTTTGGAGCTTACTTCCATAGTCCATTTCTTGAGAATCTCGCAACGTCGTCTCATCGATTTGTGTTGCAAACCTTCATTTTCCTTTCTAGACTCGATGAGTCTGGAATATCCTGACACCAACCAGATCTGAATCTCAGGCAGATATGATGGTTGGAGCATTTTCCAAGAACTATAATATTGGTCCCTCGATAACCGGTAAGTGGATGTCGTGGCCAACACATCCAGCCGGAAGACCTATTATTGTAGTATCTCGATTGAAGAAAGTTAGTCACCTCCCTGTAAGGGTCTCGCATGATCTGCCTCCGTAGTTATTCCTTATGGATTCTTGAGCTTCCGAAGTCCGACCTTTTACTTGATGTTCTAGATATCAAACCATATCTAGGAATGGATTACGTTAGCACGCCAAGGAGAACATTAGAGGCGGAGTGCTAACTGTCTCTCGGTCGATCATCCAGATCCTGATCCCTTGGCCTCGCTAAGGTGAAATCTGAGAAAGTGTTATCTTTCTATGCATTTGCATTGTCCATCACTATTTGTCAAGGTAGTAAGATGTGTTGCCAGGATCCTTGACATGGATGTTGGTAGAACCTTGATGAATATGGAAATGCTCAAGTTCTTGAGAGCACGGGTAAGCACTAGGATTTATCGTCGGCATTAACTGGGATCCGTTCTCAGTTTCTTCGATTATGCCATAACCTTTCAAACAGTGGAATCTCTCTCTACTGTTGGGTTTCTCCCTAGTTACCAGAATCTTTCCCAAAATTTGCATTTTGTTCTCATCTTGAATCTTAGTAGTTGTTGTTCAGGATCATCTTCAAAAGTGGACTTACCATGGGTCCCATCCATTTCCGGTGATCAGCAAAATCATCCATTACGTTGTCTTCAACAAGGTAGTCCACATCATCTATTCTTGTCAGGGTATGCCATTTCTTCGAGCTCTTTCAAACGATCGATTGTGATTACCTCAGGCTGGTATAAAGAGTTCCAATGATCTTTGCATCAAAAGTAATTCTTTTTGCCACTTAAGGGAAAATCCCACGGGTCATATCCCCTAAGGTGCCCCATTATGGAATCATGGCAATTATTTCATCGCTATCTTGAAATCATGCACCAACCTTTTCAGCGTGGAATTTTGCCTATCCAGTAGAACCTTGTCATCTACCTCCTTTCCATCATCCCTGATCTATGTTTCATGTCTCAGCTCAAAAGATGTTTCAACGTCTCACTCCATGAGTTGATCTTGAGTTGCTCGATCTTTGAGAAGATCGTTCCCTGTAGAATTTCTTTATGCCGTCATCATGCTGGATGAAGATCCCAAAAGCAAAGACGTTAAGATCAAGATGATGCAATGAATCAACATCCTCGGGAAGGGCAGTTGGATCGAGAAGACTGCGATATTTTGGTGACCCCCCTTCCTTCTTACCTCATGTCTCGAATCTCGGGTCGAGATTCTTGTTTAGTGGGGGTGAGTTGTCACAACCCTAGAATTTGCTTGTAGCTAATTACCTGAGTGAGCATCATGCATCATGTCTAAATTCTGAAAGTTGAATTGAGGTTAGTTGAAACCCTCATAAATCACTTCAAAAATAATCAACATTAAAATCTTTTCAAAGAAGTCCAAGAAAATGTTCCTCTTAGTCTCTGAAAATATTGGCAAGAGGTAAAACTTAAAACAATATTTTTGGGATCTCAGAGATATTTATTTTGGGCCTTTGAATTAAATCAATAACTATTTGCATTGGATATATATTTATTAATTAATTAATATATGTCCAATAATTCTGATCTTTGGTGAAGGGCTTTGGAATAATCAAACTAGTCCCTACAAGAATTATCAGAAGCAACAAAAATGATTTAGTGCCTAAAACTAAATCAAAACAAATTACAGAAAATGCCAAATAGAAAGAATTAGAAAAGAGAGAGAAAGAGAGAAAAGCTCACCTGGCGCTCACCTGACACGGCCCAGCATGGCCCAGCCCACCAGAGCCAGGCGCCAGTCGTCTCCTTCCTTTGCCAGGAGGACGACGGTGTGGCGCACGCACAGGAGGCGAAGCCACCTCCTGCTTCCTCCCCACTCCGATCGGACGCGCTTGGAAACGCCCGAGCCCCCTGGTCCTTCCCCTCTCACGCAGCTCACTCTCCCCTCCTCTCCCTCGCACTCTCCCGCGATGGCCGACGCGGCCATGGAAGCGCCTCCGCCACTGTCGCCTACGCCTTTTGCACCGAGCCAAGCGAGCCGGGAAGCCCTGCTTCGTCCTCGGCGTCGTCTTCTTCAACCTCGGCCACCGGAGATCGCCACCGTTGTTCGCCACCGTCTGTGCTTCCCCAAGGTCATCGACTAGCTCTCTGGATCCGTCGTGAGCTCCTCTACCTAGCCCTCTACTTCCCGTGCTCGATTACGCCGCATAGCCACCGCCCCCTTCGAGCCCGAGCGCTCCTCGCCGCTGGCCATGTCGCCGTCATGGCTACGGCCGTGCAAGCACGCGTTCAAGCGCACCACCGCACTCAGTGCATCCTCAGGAGCCGAACGCACGCACTCCCTCGCCCTGCCGTGAACCGTAGCCCTCTTTCCCTCTCCACCCGAACTCCGGCGCCGCCGCGAGCTCTGCTCCGGCGAGCTTCGGCCCCCCTGCGCCCTGCTGCTACCTCTGCTCGATGCGGCCGAGCGAGGGCTTCCTCCTGGTGTCCCCAGTGCGCCAAACAGTGACCCGCACAAGAAAACCGAGCAATTCCGGCGAAACCCCGCCGCGTATTTGGTCGCCGCCGGCCAAGCTCCAGCGAGCTGACGTGGCGCTGATTTAATTAGTGCTAATGACCCTGCTAAAACTCCCAAGAGCCACTGCCATGTGGGCCCAGTGACTGTTTAGTTTAACTTAATGTTCTGTTTAGATTAGTTATTAACCCAGCTGGTCCCACACGTCAGTTTGACTTGCTGACATGGCCTTTGACCAGCCCCACACGTCAGTGACTCATGCCAGTGGTGTGTCACTGACCAGTAGGCTCCATAGGTCAGGTTTGACCTGGACCACCCCCGTTGACCTGCTGACTTCACAGTGACGCAGTGCTGACGCAATTAATGATTTTCTGGTTTTAAAAATAATCAGGAAATTCCAGAAAATTCCCAAAACTTCCAAAAATCATAGAAAATAATCTATAACTCCAAATGAAAAGTTTTATATATGAAAAATTATCAGAAAAATCCAAGGAATCTGTTTACGGCATTTTCATGCATGTTTGAGGAAGTTAACCTCACTGCTTAGTCCAAAACATGATAATGCACTTTTTGAATTCATAGTTTGAATTTGAATTTGAACCCTGAGTTCAAATCAACCCAAAACCTTTCTGTTACTAGCTGCATTAGCTCAAATCACAACATATTGTCATTCCATGATCATGCATCATATTGTGCATTGCAATGATTGTGCTCTTCCTTGTTTGCCGGTAATTGTCCCCTCTCGGTAGACGCTGCTCCGACGTTGTGATTGTTGACACTGATGAAGACTCAATGTTATCTTCAGAAGTGCCAGGCAAGCAAAACCCCCCTTGTTCATTCCGATATGATCCCACTCTCTCGCTCCTGCTCTCTTTTACTACATTAGGACAACAGCGATTCAACTGTTACATGCTGCGGTAGCTGAACCCTTTCCTCTGCATGACCTGTCATTGCCACAGTAAATAGATGAAACCCACTAGCATGAGTAGGAGTTGCTTGAGCCCTGATGTGCCTACTCATTCATGTTGTTTTTCATGCCTGCTGCTGCTTAGAGTTGAGTCAGGTCTGATTCATCGGGGATGATTCGGAATGGTGTTGAACATGTCCTACTGTGTGTGAGCTAAGTGTGTGAACACGATTTGGTAAAGGTAGCGGTGAGAGGCCATGTAGGAGTACATGGTGGGTTGTCTCATTGCAGCCGTCCTCAGTAACTGAGTTCTGTGTTTGTGATCCATGAACAATTACTACCACACATTGGGTTCCGGTAACTCGGCCCCTCTCAGCTTATTAATCAAATCGATCTTTGTCCAGGAGTTGCAACTTGTTTCTGGTGTTTGTAGGTAGTGTTAGTAGTCTACCAAGTGGTACCCGGTACATGTGGGCTTGGGACAGACTAGGCATAGTGGCACGGTGTACCAAGTGACACCCGGATGGTGGGCTTGGGAACCCTGCACACATCGTTTGGGGTCGTGAGCGACACCCCGGCCGGATTTCATTGCGGATGGAACCCGAATAGGCGATAAACCTGGACTAGAGACTTGTTGGTTAGTCAGGTCGTGGCCGACTCCCTCGCCCGGTTTCCGCTTGAGGGTTGCCGAGGTACATGACGTGTACAGGGCGATAAGTGGCGAGAGCGTGTGTGAAGAAGTACACCACTGCAGGGTTATCATTATCTATTCGAATAGCCGGATTCCTCGGATATGGAAACTTGGACCGCTTGCATAGTTCATAGACAAGAGTAAGTGGATACTTTAAAATGCGCAAGATAAGTGTGAGTGCTATGGATGGCGTTCTCGCAGGGAGACGGGAGCGGATCCATAGTGGTGTATTGGTATGGTGAAGTTGTGGACTCGTGTGTGCCACCTCAAAGAGTTACTTGCAGTCGTAGTTCAGGATAGCCACCGAGTCAAAGCTGGCCTGCTGCAATTAAACTCCACCACCCCCTTTGTTGATACCGATGCATATGTAGTTAGTTCTGATGTAAGTCTTGCTGGGTACATTTGTACTCATGTTTGCTTAATTTATGTTTTGCAGAGAGACGTCAGTCTCGCTAGTAGTTTCGCGTGGACTTCGACGTTTAGCTTGTTACCTCAGCTACGATCTTGTGCCCTTAGCAGGATCTGGTAGATAGTCAAGCTTCTCAGCCTTTTTCATTTGTAGATGTCTGTACTCAGACATGTTAAGCTTCCGTATGTGCTTTTACTTGTATGCTCTAAATGTGGGGTCATGAGACCCATGCTTGTAATATCTCGCTCCTCGGAGCCTAATGAATAAATACTTGAGTCGTAGAGTTATGTTGTGATGCCATGTTGTATTTACACATATCGAGCATATTTTGTGTATGATTGAAATGCTTGGTATGTGTGGGATCCGACAACCTAGTTGTTTATCCTTGGCAGCCTCTCTTATGGGGAAATGTAGTCTTGTGCTTCCATGAGCCATAGTAGTCCGCTACAGCCCGGTTCACCGGAGTCCTGCTAGCCAGCACTACTGCTCGGAACACTTGACTGGCCGGCATGTGTTTCACTTCGTTCCTGTGTCTGTCCCTTCGGGGAAATGTCACGCGGTGACTTCTGGAGTCCTGTCTAGCCTGCTACAGCGCGGGTTACCGGAGTCCTGTTAGCCCAGTGCTACAGCCCGGATTCACATGTTGATGACCGACATGCTCGATGTGATTCATGTATGCCTGTCCTCATGGGTTAGCGCCACTTTGGGTTCACGACTAGCCATGTCGGCCTGGGTTCTCTGTCATATGGATGCTAGTGAAACTATCATATACGTGAGCCAAAAGGCGCAAACGGTCCCGGGCCAGGTAAGGTGGCATGCGTGGGAATACCGTGCGTGAGGCCGCAAAGTGATATGATGTGTTACATGCTAGATCAATGTGGCTTAGGATCGGGGTCCTGACATGCTCTCTGCGCGGCTTGGTCAACATGGTCAACGACCGACATGCATCTGAAGTGGACTGTATGTGGAGAGGCCGACAGCTGGATCCACAGCCGCACGCAAGGAAATGCCTCCTTATTACGCGCAAAATAATGCTTCCTCCACCTGACATCACGGACCCACCGAAAGGGCCTCTGTATTTCATGAACAAAATGTTACCGCCGCTGACAGCTCGGACCCACCAGCTATATCTTCGCACGCAAGGAAGTGCCTCCTTATTACGCACAAAAAAATGAATACTCCCCTGTTAGCTGGGACCATGTATAGTGGTAGGCTGACTTGTGGGCCTACTAAGTTGACGGGGATGGAGGGCTTTGTCAACTTAGTCAATATGCACGATTCTAGCTCCAGTGACCGTACGATGTCCATCCAACGGCCATAGTGCTTCCTCAACCTCTGGTCTTCTTGCTCCAGCCGCCCAAACCAGTGCCGGTCGTGCCTCGTGCTCCTGCCTCCCGTGGCCGGCTGCGATGCGGCGGAGGCCTCACCGCCCCTACTACTCCCCCCGCTGGCCAGGCCATCCCTCTACTCACCCACACCCCTATTATTCTGCGGTGACGGCAGCCTCACACCGCAACGAACCAGTGAACCCTCGTACTCCTCTATGCATGAGCATCCACTGCCGCGTCTTCCCCGGCTCCATGTCGTCCCCTTCCTAAGCCTCGCCGTTGTCCACCACCCTGGTGCTCTCGGCGCGGCGTGTTCAACGTGGTCAAGGAACGGCTTCCAGCGGACATGGACTGTACATGGAGAGGCTGACAGCTGGGTCCACCAACCGCAGCAAGGAAGTGCCTCCTTATTACGTGCAAAATAATTATTCCTCCACCTGGCAACAGGGACCCACCGGACGGCTACCGTATTTTGCGAAAAAAACGTTTTCCCCTGACTGCTGGGACCCACCAGATACATCTTCGCACGCAAGGAAGTGCGTTTGGGCAAAAAAACGATTCGCCCCCCTGACTGCTGGGACCGACCAGCTACATCTTCGTAAGCAAGGAAGTTCCTGACAGTCGGGACCCACCTGGTCAAAGCGTACGTAGCGTTGTCATTCTGGTCGTGAACGTGTACATACATATATACTGGTGGATGTAGAGGCGCGCACGTGTCGTAGTAGAGGCGCGTATGTGTCTTAGTAGAGGCGCGCACGTAGCATGTACACGTACGTACAGCTGCCAGGGTGCAAGAAAGAAAATACGGCCATGTATGTGTACATACGGGCGGGGTCTCGAATGCCTACTCGCGCATATGTACGGCCAGAGCTCGTGTACATGGCTGGGTCGGAATGGAGAAACAGCGTCATCGTCGTGTTCATGGGGAGGCAACGGAATGCGTCGTGTTCATGGGGAGGCAACGGAATGCGTCGTGTTCATCAGGAGGAAACGGAACACGTGGGAGCCAATCGGCTGGGTCTGAATGGAATGCGTGGTCGTGCTCATCGGGAGGTCTTAGACGGAACAGGCAATGGAAACAAGGCCTGAACGGGGTCCTGTTGATCGGGAGGATTCTGGCGTACCGCAAAATGGAGGAAACGGATCTCCTACGGTAGAAACGGGGGTCCTGTTGATTGGGAGGGGTGTGGCGTACTGCAAAATGGATGAAATGGACATCCTACGGTCGAAACGGGGGTCATGTTCATCGGGAGGGGTGTGGCGTACCGCAAAACGAACGAAACGGACTTGTGTTGGAGCGCTATGGTCGAAACAGGGTCCTGTTCATCAGGAGGGGTGTGGCGTACCACAAAACGGGACTCCACAGGATACTGTTCATCTCCACCGTCGACCTCCTCCAGCCTGCACGGGCTCCTGTTCATCCAGCCTCCACCACGCGCTACTCCACCGGCTACTGTGCAACCACCCGTCCATAGTCACCCCTCCACCATCTACTGTTCATCCAGCCCTCCACACCACAGGGTCCTGTTCAACCACCCCTCCACGGGCACCCCTCCACTGTCTACTGTTCATCCAGCCCTCTGATACGTCCATTTTGCATCATGCTTTTATATCGATATTTATTGCATTATGGGCTGTTATTTCACATTACGTCACAATACTTATGGTTATTCTCTCTTATTTTACAAGGTTTACATAAGGAGGGAGAATGCCGACAGCTGGAATTCTGGGCTGCAAAAGGAGCAAATATTAGAGACCAATTCTGCACAACTCCAAAAGTCCTAAAACTCCACGGAACACCTTATAATAAATAACGAAAAATCCTCACCAAAGATGAAGACCAGGGGGCCCACATCCTGCTCACGAGGAAACTCTGCCGCCACGAGGCAGAACCTTGGCGGATCCAATCTAGAGCTCCGGCAGAGCTGTTCTGCCGGGGAAACTTCCCTCCCGGAGGGGGAAATCATCGCCATCGTCATCACCAACACTCCTCTCATTGGGAGAGGGCAATCTCCATCAACATCTTCACCAGCACCATCTCATCTCAAAACCTAGTTCATCTCTTGTATCCAATTCTTGTCTCCAAGTCCGGGATTGGTGCTAGTAGGTTGCTAGTAGTGTTGATTACTCCTTGTAGTTGATGCTAGTTGGTTCAATTGGTGGAAGATCATATGTTCAGATCCTATATGCATATTTATACCCCTCTGATTATGAACATGTTTATGTTTGTTGAGTGGTTACGTTTGTTCCTGAGGACAAGGGAGAAGTCTTGCTATCAGTAGTCATGTGAATTTGGTATTCGTTCGATATTTTGATGAGATGTATGTTGTCTAGCCTCTATTGGTGTTATGTGAACATCGACTACATAACACTTCACCATTATTTGGGCCTAGAGGAAGGCATTGGGAAGTAATAAGTAGATGATGGGTTACTAGAGTGACAGAAGCTTAAACCCTAGTTTATGCGTTACTTCGTAAGGGGCTCATTTGGATCCATATGTTTCATGCTATGGTTAGGTTTACCTTAATACTTGTGTTGTAGTTGCGGATGCTTGCAATAGATGTTAATCATAAGTGGGATGCTTGTTCATGTAAGAATAGCACCCAAGCACCGGTCCATTCACATATCAAATTATCAAAGTATCGCACGCGAATCATATGAACGTGATGAAAACTAGCTTGACGATATTGCCATGTGTCCTCGGGAGCGATTTTCCTTATATAAGAGTTTGTCCAGGCTTGTTCTTTGCTACAAAAAGGATTGGGCCACCTTGCTGCACTTTATTTACTCTTGTTACTTGTTGCTCGTTACAAATGATCTTATCACAAAACTATTTGTTACCACTTATTTCAGTACTTGCAGAGAATACCTTGCTGAAAACCGCTTGTCATTTCCTTCTGCTCCCCGTTGGGTTCGACGCTCTTAATTGTAGAAAGGACTACGATAGATCATCTATACTTGTGGGTCATCAAGACTCTTTTCTGGCACCGTTGCTGGGAGTGAAGCGCCTTTGGTAGGTGGAATTTGGTAAGGAAAAATTTATATATTGTGCTGAAATTTACTATCACTTGTTACTATGGAAAGTAATCCTCTGAGGGGCTTGTTTGGGGTATCTTCACCCCGACCAGTAGAGAAAAGAGTTTCTCCTCAACCTACTGAAAATGAAAATGCTTGCTTTGAAATTCCTTCGGGTATGGTAGAAAAACTGCTGGCTAATCCTTTTTTAAGAGATGGAACAAAACATCCTGATGAGCATCTAATATATGTGGATGAAGTTTGTGGATTATTTAAGCTTGCAGGTGTACCCGGAGATGTTGTTAAGAAGAAGGTCTTCCCTTTATCTTTGAAGGGAGATGCATTGACATGGTACAGGCTATGTGATGATATGGAGTCTTGGGACTACAAACGATTGAAATTGGAATTTTATCAAAAGTTTTATCCTATGCATCTTGTTCATCATGATCGCAATTATATATATAATTTTTGGCCTCGCGAAGGAGAAAGCATCGCTCAAGCTTGGGGGAGGCTTAAATCAATGTTATACTCATGCCCCAATCATGAGCTCTCAAGAGAAATGATTATTCAAAAAAATTATGCTCGGCTTTCTGGTAACAATCGCACCATGCTTGATACTTCTTGTGTTGGCTCTTTTATGATGAAGACTATTGAATTAAAAAGGGATTTATTGGAAAGAGTTAAATGCAACTCTGAAGAGTGGGACCTCGACAATGGTAAGGAGTCAGGTATGACACCTAAGTTTGATTGTGTTAAATCTTTTATGGATACCAATATTTTCCGTAAGTTTAGCACTAAATATGGACTTGATTCGGAGATAATAGCCTCTTTCTGTGAATCTTTTGATACTTATGTTGATCCCCCCAAGGAGAAGTGGTTTAAATATCATCCTCCCATAGAAGTAAAAGTAGCTGCTCCTATTAAAGTTGAAGAAAAGACTATCACTTATAATGATCCTATTGTTCCTACTTCTTATGTTGAGAAACCACCTTTCCCTGTTAGAATAAAGGATCATGCTAAAGCTTCAACTGTGGTTCATAAAAGTAATATTAAAACATATACACCTCCTGAGCAAATTAAAGTTGAACCTAATATTGCTATTGTTAAAGAACTCTTGTCTGATAATATAGATGGGCATGTTATTTACTTCTGTAATGAAACTGCTAGAATTGCTAAACCCTGTGATTCAGATAAACCTAGACCTGTGGTAGGCATGCCTCTTATTTCTGTTAAAATAGGAGATCATCGTTATCATGGCCTATGTGATATGGGTGCTAGTGCAATACCTATTGACTTATACAAAGAAATTATGCATGACATTGCACCTGTTGAGTTAGAAGAAATTGATGTCACTATTAAACTTGCCAATAGAGATATTATTTCACCAATGGGAATTGTTAGAGATATTGAAGTCTTGTGTGGGAAAACTAAATATCCTGCTGATTTTCTTGTTCTTGGTTCCCCACAAGATAGCTTTTGTCCTATTATATTTGGTAGACCCTTCTTGAATAATGTTAATGCTACCATAGATTGCACAAGGAATGTTGTTACTGTCGGCTTAGATGATATGACTCATGAATTTAACTTCTCTAAATTTGGTAAACAACAACGTGAAGAAGAATTGCCTAGTAAGGATGAAATTGTTGGTCTTGCTTCTATTGTCGTACCTCCTAGTGATCCTTTAGAACATTATTTGCTAGACCATGAGAATGATATGTTTATGAACGAAAGAAGGGAAATAGATGAAGTATTCTTTAAACAGGAACCTATTCTGAAACACAATTTGCCCGTTGAAATCTTAGAGGATGCCCCCCACCTAAGGGCGATCCCGTGTTTGAGCTTAAACCGTTGCCTGATAATCTTAAATATGCTTATCTTGATGAAAGGAAGATATATCCTGTTATTATTAGTGCTAACCTTTCAGAGCATGAAGAAGAAAGATTATTGAAAACTCTAAGGAAGCACCGTGCTGCTATTGGATATACTCTTGATGATCTTAAGGGCATTAGTCCCATTCTATGTCAACATAAAATAAATTTGGAAGCAGATGCCAAACCAGTTCGTGATCCTCGACGACGTCTGAATCCTAAAATGAAAGAAGTGGTAAGAAAAGAAATACTAAATCTTCTGGAGGCCGGTATAATTTATCCCATTGCTGATAGTCAGTGGGTAAGCCCTGTTCATTGTGTCCCTGAGAAGGGAGGTATTACTATTGTTCCTAATGACAAAGATGAATTGATTCCACAAAGAATCATTACAGGTTATAAGATGGTAATTGATTTCTGCAAATTAAATAAGACTACTAAGAAATATCATTACCCCTTACCTTTTATCGATCAAATGGTAGAAAGATTATGCAAACATACACATTATTGCTTTCTAGATGGTTATTCTGGTTTCTCTCAAATACCTGTGTCGGCTAAAGATCAATCAAAGACTACTTTCACATGCCCTTTTGGTACTTTTGCTTATAGACGTATGCCTTTTGGTTTATGTAATGCACCTGCTACCTTTCAAAGATGCATGATGTCTATATTCTCTGACTTTTGGGAAAAGATTTGTGAGGTTTTCATGGACGACTTTATTGTCTGTGGATCTTCTTTTGATGATTGCTTGAGCAATCTTGATCGAGTTTTGCAGAGATGTGAAGAAACTAATCTTGTATTGAATTGGGAAAAGTGCCACTTTATGGTTAATGACGGTATTGTATTGGGGCATAAAGTTTCTGAAAGAGGTATTGAAGTTGATAAATCCAAGGTTGATGCTATTGAAAAGATGCCATGTCCCAAGGACATCAAAGGTATAAGAAGTTTCCTTGGTCACGCCGGATTTTAAACGAGGTTCATTAAGGACTTGTCAAAAATTTATCGGCCTCTAACTAATTTATTACAAAAAGATATACCATTTGTCTTTGATGATGATTGTGTAGAAGCATTTGAAATACTTAAGAAAGCATTAGTATCTGCACCTGTTGTCCAGCCACCTGATTGGAATTTACCCTTTGAAATAATGTGTCATGCTAGCGATTATGTTGTAGGTGTTGTTCTAGGGAAAAGAGTTGATAAGAAATTAAATGTTATCCATTATGCTAGTAAGATTCTAGACAATGCTCAAAGAAATTATGCTACTACTGAAAAAGAACTTTTAGCAGTTGTATTTGCTTGTGATTAGTTCAGATCTTATATTGTTGATTCTAAAGTAACTATCCACACTGATCATGCTACTATTAAATATCTTATGGAGAAGAAAGATGCTAAACCTAGACTTATTAGATGGGTTCTCTTGCTACAAGAATTTGATTTGCATATTGTTGATAGAAAAGGAGTTGAGAACCCCGTTGCAGACAACTTATCTAGGTTAGAGAATGTTCTTGATGACCCACTACCTATTGATGATAGCTTTCCTGATGAACAATTAAATGTCATAAGTACTTCTCGTAGTACTCCTCGGTATGCTGATTATGCTAATTATATTGTTGCTAAATTCATACCACCTAGCTTCACATACCAACAAAACAAAAAGTTCTTTTATGATTTGAGACATTACTTTTGGGATGACCCGCATCTTTCCAAAGAAGGAGTAGATGGTGTTGTTAGACGTTGTGTACCTGGGCATGAATAGGAACAGATCCTATGCAAGTGCCACTCCGAAACTTATGGAGGACACCACGCGGGAGATAGAACTGCACATAAGGTATTGCAATCCAATTTTTATTGGCCTACTCTCTTCAAGGATGCCCGTAAGTTTGTCCTATCTTGTGACGAATGTCAAAGAATTGGTAATATTAGTAGACATCAAGAAATGCCTATGAATTAATCACTTTTTATTAAACCATTTGATGTTTGGGGCTTTGACTATATGGGACCTTTTCCTTCCTCTAATGGTTATACACATATTTTAGTTGCTGTTGATTACGTTACTAAGTGGGTAGAAGCTATTCCAACTAGTAGTGCTGGTCATAACACTTCTATTAAATGCTTAAAGAAGTTATGTTTCCAAGGTTTGGAGTCCCTAGATATTTAATGACTGATGGTGGTTCACACTTTATTCATGGTGCTTTCCATAAAATGCTTGCTAAATATGACGTCAATCATAGAATTGCATCTCCGTATCACCCACAGTCTAGTGGTCAAGTAGAATTGAGTAATAGAGAACTCAAACTAATTTTTCAAAAGGCTGTTAATAGGTCTAGAAATAATTGGTCCAAGAAACTTGATGATGCATTATGGGCCTATAGAATTGCATATAAAAATCCTATGGGTATGTCTCCGTATAAAATGGTCTATGGAAAAGCATGTCACTTACCTCTCGAACTAGAACATAAGGCCTATTGGGCTATTAAAGAACTTAATTATGATTTTAAACTTGCCAGTGAGAAGAGGTTATTTGATATTAGCTCACTTGATGAATGGAGAGCCCAAGCTTATGAAAATGCAAAGTTGTTTAAAGAGAAATTTAAAAGATGGCATGACAAAAGGATACAAAAGCGTGAGTTTAATGTAGGTGATTACGTATTGCTATACAACTCTCGTTTAAGATTTTTTGCAGGAAAACTTCTCTCTAAATGGGAAGGCCCCTATGTTATCGAAGAGGTCTATCATTCCGGTACCATAAAAATCAACAACTTCGAAGGCACAAATCCGAAGGTGGTAAACGGTCAAAGAATCAAACATTATATCTCAGGTAATCCCATAAATGTTGAAACCAATGTTATTGAAATCGTAACCCCGGAGGAATACATAAGGGACACTTTCCAGAACGTTTCAGACTCCGAAAAGGAATAGGTATGTGGTACGGTAAGTAAACCGACTCCAAAACAGTTTTTAAGGCAATATTTCTCTGTTTTGGAATATTTAGAAAAATAGAAAAATAAGTAGCAGTCCGGGAAGGACACGAGGGCCTCACGAGGGCGGAGGGCGTGCCCTACCCCCTGGGCACGCCCCCTACCTTGTGAGCACCTCGTGTGCCTTCCGGACTCCGTTTTCTTCCACAATACGTATTTTGGTTGATAAAAATTCACTATATATTCTCCCAAAGGTTTTGACTCTTGTATCATGCAAATATCTTTTGTTCTTGTTTCGAGCTGTTTTTCTGTCAGATCTAGAATATCATGACGTCCCCAAGTGCTTCCAAGGACAAGTTCTTCGAGAAGGTCATCAACCCTTACCTCGCGGAGGTGCTGCGACACCCTCAAACCATTGAGATGCGTGATGGGTTGCTGCACATCCGTGATGCTGAGGGACCAAAGGGAACCGGAGGCATGGAGGCGAGGCTCGAAGCAATGGAGCAACAAGTCTTCAAGTGCCAGGGGATGGTGGAGCGTGGAATCAACGCTAGTCACACGATGCTCGCAGAGTTCACAAACAACTACAAGCCGGATGCCAAGAAAACCGAGGAGGCCATCTTCAAGCTACATGAGAAGATCAAGCACCTCCAAGCCCAAATCTATGGCCTGCAAAACCAAAACTGTGAGTATGAATATAGATTCAAAAGTATGAGTTTGGCTTCAGATTCGAGGATTCCAGAGACTCGATGATCCTTCTATGATGGTGAACCTATGCCTTGGAAGATGGATGACAAGCCAGCATCGTCAACAACACCTCCACCTTCTTCACCAACCAAGGAGATATAATCACATCGGTATGGGCACTCCCCTTGGCAACTGCCAAGCTTGGGGGAGGTGCCCCGGTATCGTATCACAACCACAACTCCTATCTTTACCGTTTTCTTTAATTCGATCCTATTAGTAGTATTTTGATTTAGTAGAATAAAGTTTATGGCATGATCTAGTTTTGAGTTTTGCCTTATGATTTCTCTATGTAATCGAGTCCGTGAGCTATATAATAAAGATTAGTGTTGAGTCAAGGGCTTGCTCATTTTTGCCATGATCCGAAATAAAAGAAAAGAAAAGAAAAGACAAAGAAATAAAAAGAAACAAAAGTTCATATTGATCTTATTGAGAGTAATGACTTCACATAGAAAGAGTGTGATGATTAAAAGTTGTTGGGAGTTGATAAACATAGTTTTGGTCATCGTTGCAATTAATAGGAAGTAATAAAGAAAGAGAAGTCTTCACATATAAATATATTATCATTGACATCTTTTATGATTGTGAGCACTCATCAAAATATGACATGCTAAAGAGTTGACATTGGACAAGGAAGACAACATGATGAGTTATGTTTTCTTATATCTGAGATAAAGTATGTTGTCATGGATCCTCCAACATGTTGATCTTGCGTTTCCCCCACTTGCTAGCCAAATTCTCAGCACCAAGTAGAAATACTACTTGTGCTTCCAAATACCCTTAAACCAGTTTTGCCATGAGAGTCCAGCATATCTACCTATGGATTTAATAAGATCCTTCAAGTAAGTTGTCATCGGTGCAAAGCAATAAAAATTTCTCTAAATATGTATGATTAGTGTGGGAGAAATAAGCTTTATACGATCTTGTGATGTGTAAGTAATAAAAGCGGTGAACTGCATAATAAAAGTTCATATCCCAAGGGGAATATAAAGTGACGTTCTTTCGCATTAAGATTTCGTGCATCCAACCATAAAAGTGCATGGCAACCTTAGCTTCCCTCTGCGAAGGGCCTATCTTTTATTATTATCTTCTACCTTATGCAAGAGTCATGGTGATCTTCACCTTTCCTTTTTACATTTTATCCTTTGGCAAGCACAGTGTGTTGGAAGATCCTAATAGATATATCTAATTGGATGCAGGGAGGCATGAGTTATTATTGTTGACATTACCCTCGGGGTAAAAGGTTGTCGGGCGAAACTATAAGCCCCTATCTTTGTCTGTGTCCGACTAAAAATCCGTAACCACAAGTGTTGCTTGAGTGTCAGCAATTATGAAGGACTAGATGATAATTGAATATGCGGACTTGCTTTTTAGCTCTGACATAGACTCTTTCTAATGTTATGACAAATTGCAATTGTTTCAATGACTGAGGTTATAGTTTGTTGATTCTGAATAAGGTTTCTGATTCATACTTGTGTATTGTGAATAGATCATCACTCGAACATAAGTAATCATATGACAATATCTATATATGTTGCTGTTAAGATAATAATCATGATGCCTTCATGTCCGTATTTGATTTTTATCAACGCCTCTACCTCTAAACATGGGGAAATATTTACTGTTATCGGCTTTCGCTTGAGGACAAGCGAGGTCTAAGCTTGGGGGAGTTGATACGTCCGTTTTGCATCATGATTTTATATTGATATTTATTGCATTATGGGCTATTATTTCACATTATGTCACAATACTTATGACTATTCTCTCTTATTTTACAAGGTTTACATTAGGAGGGAGAATGCTGGCAGCAAGAATTCTGGGCTGGAAAAGGAGCAAATATTAGAGACCTATTCTGCACAACTCCAAAAGTCCTGAAACTCCATGGATAACCTTATAATAAATAATGAAAAATCCTCACCAAAGATGAAGACCAGGGGGCCCACACCCTACTCACGAGGGTGGGGGCGCCCCCCCCCCCCTAGGGCGTGCTCCCTACCTCGTGGGCCCCCTGGTGGCTCTTCGATGACCATCTTCTCCTATATGAAGTCTTTCGTCAAGAAAAAAATAAGGAGGCAACCTTTCGGGATGAAACTCCGCCGCCATGAGGCGGAACCTTGGCGGATCCAATCTAGAGCTCCGGCAGAGCTATTCTGCCGGGGAAACTTCCCTCCCGGAGGGGGAAATCATCTCCATCGTCATCACCAACACTCCTCTCATCGGGAGAGGGCAATCTCCATCAACATCTTCACCAGCACCATCTCATCTCAAAACCCTAGTTCATCTCTTGTATCCAATTCTTGTCTCCACATCCGGGATTGGTGCTAGTAGGTTGCTAGTAGTGTTGATTACTCCTTGTAGTTGATGCTAGTTGGTTTAATTGGTGGAAGATCATATGTTCAGATCCTATATGCATATTAATACCCCTCTGATTATGAATATGTTTATGCTTTGTGAGTAGTCACGTTTGTTCCCGAGGACAAGGGATAAGTCTTGCTATCAGTAGTCATGTGAATTTGGTATTCGTTCGATATTTTGATGAGCTATATGTTGTCTAGCCTCTAGTGGTGTTATGTGAACGTCGACTACATAACACTTCACCATTATTTGGGCCTAGAGGAAGGCATTGGGAAGTCATAAGTAGATGATGGGTTGCTAGAGTGACAGAAGCTTAAACCCTAGTTTATGTGTTGCTTCGTAAGGGGCTGAATTGGATCCATATGTTTCATGCTATGGTTAGGTTTACCTTAATACTTTTGTTGTAGTTGCGGATGCTTGCAATAGATGTTAATCATAATTGGGATGCTTGTTCAAGTAAGAACAACACCCAAGCACCGGTCCACCCACATATCAAATTATCAAAGTATCGAACGCGAATCATATGAACATGATGAAAACTAGCTTGACGATATTCCCATGTGTCCTCGGGAGCGCTTTTCCTTGTATAAGAGTTTGTCCAGGCTTGTCCATTGCTACAAAAGGGATTGGGCCACCTTGATCCACTTTATTTACTCTTGTTACTTGTTGCTCTTTACAAATTATCTTATCAAAAACTATCTGTTACCACTTATTTCAGTACTTGCAGAGAATACCTTGCTGAGAACCACTTGTCATTTCCTTCTGCTTATCGTTGGGTTCGACACTCTTACTTATCGAAAGGACTACGATAGATCCCCTATACTTGTGGGTCATCACCCTCCACCACACCACGAGGTCATGTTCATCCAGAGGCAACGCCACCGCTCACTGTACATCCAAACCCCCCGTAACGCTCACTGTTCATCCCAGAGGCAGCATCGATCGGCTTCAGTTAGCAGCAGTAGTGAACGAGTCGCTCGATTGGGTTCAGTTAACAGTCATCGATCGATCACTCGGGTTCAGTAACGCGTACCCTGCAGTGCAATCGCTCGGATTCAGTTAGGGCCCAACGCCTCGCTCGGGTTCAGTTAGAGCATACGCCTCGCACACACGCGCGTACGTGTACGAGAGAAACGCGCATCGCACGCCCCCCCCCCCGACCTCCCACCGTAACCGGGAACTCCCCAAATTTCCCTCTCCCTCGCTTCTACCACGATTTTTTCCGTCATGGATGGCCCAACGAATGTCATGCAGCTGCGTCTCCGGCCCGCCCAGGACGAAAAGCCCATTTTCTGTCATGAGTTTTTGTCATAGAAGTAGGAGCCCACCACATCTATGATGATACCGGGTTTTGTCACAATCATCGTCATAGAAGTGTCATATGTATGACCGAAAAAAATTTCGTTCGGTGCAGAATGTCATGGATGTGTCTTTTTTGTAGTGGATCCTACTTCCTTCAAGGGGACACAAGATCAAGATGATCTTCCACCACAAGACCACAAGCTAAGAGGCAAGGATAAGCCTCAAGATGAGATTGATGCATTTGAAGAAGCTCCTAAGGCCTTGGTCAAGTGGGTTTCCAGGACTACATCAAGTTCTACTTCATCAAGTACAACTACAACTCCAAGGATTCCCATCAAGATGATGTGGATCCCTAAGAAGAAGAACTAGAGAGTTCTTGAGGGTGACTCCCTCAACATAGTTCACTCATATTCATTTTGGCAAGAACGAGTGCAATCAACTTTCACATCTTGCACTAGTTCAAAGAGTCACAAACCCTCTTGTTGGCAAGTCAAGGGACAAGGTAACCTAATGCTTTCATGGAAATCATCTTGTGTGTAATTCACTCTATGTCTATGGATATCCTTGTGTGTTCCTTGTGGGACTAACCAATGTAGGTATTAAAAGTGCAAATCACTCCAATGGATTGCTCCAAATGATCTACATCAACATTGAGCATCTACATCTTCAAAACCTACATGAAGTCATCATCGACAAAACCCAATGTTAGTTCATCCCTCTAAGGGGGGACATCACATCTAGGGGAGCTTCACTCTAAGAATTGAGCTAAAGCAACTCTAATGGTGTGAACACAACAATGCTTTATGTAAAAGTGGTAGCCCCACTTGTGCTTAAATGATGAGTATGATCTACGATCAAATGTTCTCATTTGACTCCTCAGTCAATATACTCATATATAGTTGACCTAGTCATCGCCAATTGCTTGATAGATGCTAGAGTGTTTGTGCATGCTTTGCCACATATTTCATTTGCCATCTTATTGCGTGAGCATGTTGAGTGCATATTTTTCTCATTCGAGGACATCCATTTGTTGCTTTGAGTGTTTGGTCTTATATTTTGCGAAATGGATGGACGAGAATGCCTAAGAAATCCCTCTAGCTATCTATGCTTTTCTCGTCCCAAATTCTATTCATGCTACATCACAAAGTTTGAACAAGTTAGATTCAAACCCTCTAGGTGAGGAGCACTCGGAACTACCGATTCGTCATAGACTTAAACTTCCAAAACCTCTCTATGTATTTCATTCTGACTGGTTCATTCCTTTCGGTCATATAGAGTTCATTGAATTGATCTAGGTTTCAATCTTGGTGCAACCGATTTGAACCATTCGGTCACATCAAGTTGTAGTAACTGCTTGCGATTCTGCATCTCGGTGCCACCGAGTCGTTCCACTCAGTCACACCGACAGGGTCTGGATATATATACCCATGAGTCAAATTTTGGAAATTCCTCCAAAACCATTTGCCCGTGCATATCCAGCTATGCCAAGTCGAGGTCTACGTATCGTCTCCTCATCGCCAGCGAGCCCCCGCTGCTAGTATCCGCCGCCGTCCACGGGAATTTCTCCGCCGTTGTCGCTGTAGCGAGTTCACCGCGGTATGAACTCGACCCCTATGTGCAATCTTAACCTCGGATTCCTTCACTTCATTCAATGCCATGATTCTTACCATGTATGAGATTATTCTATCCAGCAAACACTTCCTCTAGATTAGTTTTGATTCGAAAATTTAGGGTTAGGTTTCCTCCGAACTCATCTCGGACCGACCGAGTTGTAGAAATCGGTCTCACCGATTTTGCCTAGGCCATTGCACTTGTGATTTTCAATGAAACCCTAGCAATCTCAGAGTCATCGAACGGTGTCTCGGTTTGACCAATTCCACTAGTTTAGACTCCAGTGTTGCTTCGGTGTCACCGAGTTTAACAAATCAGTAGCTCCGAAATGCTTTCTGTAGAAAACTAAAACTAAGTTTTTGACTCAATAATTTTGCAAAATCTCTACACTTTGTGATGCTCATCCACTCTATCTCAACTATATGTATTCACAGGGTCAGCTTTTAGTTTGCAATTTCAGCCATGTCAGACTAGAGTGACAGCCAGAACAGATCTGAGGAACAGGTTAACTTGAGTGAGGCCACTAGTCCCTTGGGCATCTATGATGAGGGTGGCAGAATCACCCCAAGCAACTTGTGCAAAGCAGAAACCAGGACAAGGAAGAAGAGAAATTCAGATTCTGAAGATGAGGATTATGTTGTTGTTGAGGATGAAGTCAACTCAAAAAAGAAGGTTGTCAAGAAAGAATTTGGCTCTGCAGCTTCAACCAACCCTGGGTTGCACAAGAAAGCTCCTGCCAAGAGAGTGCCAATGTATAAGGCCAGAGCCTCAACTCTTGAACCCTCCAAATCAACTGAAGAAGAGGCTACTAGTGAGGGAAAGAAGAGCAAAGAAAGGGTTAAAATACCATGGCTAGAGTTACTGGAAAGCCATCAATGATGATCCAATCAAATGAGGAAGATGAAGAAGAGGATGCTGCACCAGCACCCAAGACTCAGAAGTTGATGGGGCTGGTCCTGGGTGGCCCCGTGTCTACCAAAGACACCCCGACCACCATCGTGGTCAAAACACTCCCACTCGGGGACACTCCCACTCGGGGACTCGGTACCATAATGGCATCAACGAGCACACAAGATTATGTCTGCTGGCTGGACCAGGGCAAGCACGACATAACCATCCCTAGATGGAGGTACCGACTAGAGGCCGTGTCAATGGACCGAATCAAGGCCTTCCCACAAAGGCAAATGTGGTTGCACTAGAAAGAAACTCGATTCAGCGGCACCATGACTTAGTCAACGATATGTTGAAGTTGAGTTATATTCAGGTTTAACTTTAAACTAAAAAAATGACCGGTGTCATAGCATGTTATGAAATGCAAAAAAACACATGCATCACATAATGACCGATGTCATCCTTATACACACCAAGCATAACGTCAACATCTCAATTTACTTTACTTGCTTAAATGACTCACAACTTAACCAATGTATTTCGCAACAAGTTTTATTAACTTCTTATGCAAGAAAGTAACTCCGATAAATTTCTCATATGCTTGTCAAAATTCATTAACCACAACTCTTACTTTCTTTATCACTATGTTGGGTTCAACCATTCTGTAAGACAAGTAATATGATTGAACAAGTATTTAAAAGAACATTTTCTAACAACTTTTTATCAATCTAAGAGGACAAAAACAAATCTTGCTAACATGCATAATAAAATTATTTCTAACATCACCTCAAATAAATCTTTTCTTGCTTTATCGACTAAACTAGTTTCAACCATTATGTAACTCAAGCATAACAACTAACCAATATTTAACTGAATATAAATAACTCCATAATCATTTAGATGCATGGATTAATCCTTTTATTCAAGTAAGAAAATCACAAATATTGAAATGGCACCACGAAAATGTTGCTGTGGCTTGCCTTAGTGCAGATGAGGTTTACAAGCCTCCTGGTGATCCTCAAGACAAGCTTCACCTTCTGAAAATAGTTTTAAACACAAAAATAAAATATCAAGAACACTTCTGAAAATCACCAGAAATTCTAGACAGCTCAGAAAAATCTCATCTTTGGTGAGCCGCTAGATTTCTAAACAAAGAACACAGTGCAAAAAGAATCAATTAATTTGGACTTATGGTTGAAGAGTTGTGACTATTCGAAGTGTTCTGTAAATTCAAATCAATTTGAAATAGACTGGGGGTAACGTCAAAGGCGTAAAGCCCAGGGGCGCCACCACTCGTACCGCTTCACGCGCGTACTGAGTGGCTGACTAGCGGGTCCCCCTAGTCAGGTGGGGGAAAAAGTAGAGGGAAACAGAAGGGGCCGCTGCTTCGCCGGAACTCTAGCCGTCGACGAGGGCTCCTTGGCCCAAATGAGAGGGAGGGATGGCAAGAGGGGGTTGAGACGCACCTGCCCATACCCGTAGCGTAGCTAGGGGTGGTCGGACGGTGTCGGAATCAACCTCACAAGCGGAGGTAGAACGTGGAGGTCACCGGAGTTGAGGAAGACGGCAAGCAGAGGCCACTCTAGGGGCTCCAAGCGGGCGAGACGGCCTCATCGGAGAGAGGCGGAGGCCCTGGAGGGGTCGCCCAGGCCTGGGAGGGGCGGGAGCTACCGCGGCGACCAGAGGGGATCGACGGCGAGCTCGATCTCGGGGACGGCGGCCCGAGGCCTGCCCGGCCGGGCTCCGTCTTCCTACTCGATCGTGGGGTGTGTTTGAGTGTTGGCTGGTGCTCGAGGAGGCCGGGGAGGGATCTATATATAGGCGAGCAGTGAGGGTGCTACGGTCTCAGCCGGTGGACACCTCTCCACGGCGACCGGCGACGAGCGGCGTCAGTGAGAGGAGGAGAAGGCGACGGAGGTCACGCGGCCACTGTGGGCGGGTGGAGACGAGCACAGGATCAAGAGAATGGCGAGGAGCACAGTGCGCTCCGCATTGTTGGGCTGGCCAGACCTTGCCCGTGCTCGCTGCAGCGAGCTCCGGCGTCGGTGAGCGCTAGGGAGGAGTTAAGAGCATTGAGACGATGATGGTGGCGAAGTTTGGCATGGTTGGGTAGGCGGGGAAGCGAGCATGCGAGTAACAGAGGCTCGGGCGCGTCGTGGAGCGCGTCGGCTGCATGCCAGCACGCCTGGACGAACGCGGTCACCGCGTGAACTATGACATCAGGTTGATCTAAGAAAAAACCCAATGTCTGGCATGTTGTTCGTGGTAGTTTTGAGTGTTACCACGGTTTGGTTTGGATCCGGGTGCAGTAGAGAAGTTTTCACACATCAAGTAAGTTTCTGGTCAGTAACTTGGTGATGTTACTGTGGTCAAATGGCTTGGAATTTGAAGTTGTGATTTGGAGGCTAGTGATAAGTTACTAAGGTAAAGATGCACAAGAAATTTCAGGTCAAATGGAGCAAGTAAAATGGTAGTTGCTGTAGAAACCACAATTTCTGCCCAGAATAGAAAAGATTTTCTGTAGCAAAAATATTCCAAAAAATGATGAAATATTTTTGCTCAGGAAGGTGCACTAGGGTTCACAGAATATTTGTGAGTTATTTCAGATTTTTCTGAGCCATAAAAATTGGGGTTGCTTTGAAGCAAACAGATCTGGCTTAGGGTTTTAGAGAGAAAACGAATATTTGTCTTTTAAGAAAAATATTCCAAAGATTATTTTTGGGTAGGTCAGAAGTGAAATGATGAATAAGGAGGGAAGTGAAGCACTTGGGTGAAAGCCAAGGATGCCCAAGTGTTGAAGTCCACATGAAAAGATTCAGAAACCTCAAGTTTCAAAAAATTTCAAAAAAAATCAAGCAAAAAGAAGGGGCAAAACCCAGGCTGTCACAAACCTCCCCACTTAGAATGAATCTTGTCCTCGAGATTCGATTTCTTGGGAAAACCACTCTGGATACTGATCCCTAAGGAATTCTTCCTGCTCCCACGTTGCTTCTGACTCCGTCTAATGCTCCCACTAAACCTTGTAAAATTTTCTGACTTTACTGCGAGTGACCCTTTCCATTTGATCCAAAATTTTGAACGGTCTTGCCTCATAAGTTAAATCTTCTGCCAATTCTATCTTAGCCGTTGCAGTCCTTTTCTTAGGCGGGGATATGCATCATCTCAATTGTGAAACATGGAACACGTTGTGTATGTCCGCCAATTCCGGGGGTAGTTCCAGTTGATATGCAACCGTACCCACTCGAGACATAATTGGGAATGGACCAATGGATCTGGGTGCCAGCTTTCCACGAGTCTGAAATCTCTTGACTCCTTTCATAGGAGTGACTCGAAGGTATGCGTGTTCTCCGGGTTCAAAACTGAACTGCCAATGTTTGGCATCATAATAACTCTTCTATTGAGATTTGGCCAGTTGCAGCCTGTCTTGGATTTCCCTAACTTGTTCCTCAGCTTCCAGCATGAAATCCGTTCCAAAGATACGGATATCTCCAGTCTGAGACCAATTTAGAGGAGTGCGGCACTTACGGCCATACAGAGCTTCATATGGTGACATTTTTAGACTGGTCTGGAAACTGTTGTTATAAGAGAACTCGGCATACGGCAAGCAGTCTTCCCATTTAGCACCTTTGGCTACCACACAGGCTCGCAACATATCCTCGAGTATTTGATTTACCCGCTCTGTTTGTCCATCTGTTTGAGGGTGATAGGCAGTACTATATTTCAGTGTTGTCCCCAAGGCTCGATGGAGACGGGGCCAAAAAGCGGAGGTAAACAAAGAGCCTCAGTCGGAAGTGATAGTTCGGGATACTCCATGCAGACTGACGATCCTGGATACATACAGTTGTGCAAGTTCATCTGCCCTGTATCTGGTGCTGATCAGAATGAAATGAGCAACCTTGGTCAGGGTGTCTATTATAACCCAGATTGCATCCTTGCCTCGCTGAGTCCTAGGTAATCCTATGATGAAATCCATGCATATGTCATCCCATTTCCACTGTGAAACTGGCAGCGGTTGGAGAAGCCCGGCTGGCTTCTGATGATCTTCTTTCACCTTTTTGCATATGTCGCAACAGGCTACAAAATAGGCAATGTCTTTCTTCATACCATCCCACCAGAATATCTGCCTAAGGTCCTCATACATTTTCGTACCTCCCGGGTGAATGGAATATGTGGACTCGTGGGCTTCTGACAAGATTTTCTTCTTCATGTCCGGTTGATTTGGCACACAAATGCGTACATACAGTTGTGCAAGTTCATCTGCCCTGTATCTGGTGCTGATCGGAATGAAATGAGCAACCTTGGTCAGGGTGTCTATTATAACCCAGATTGCATCCTTGCCTCGCTGAGTCCTAGGTAATCCTATGATGAAATCCATGCATATGTCATCCCATTTCCACTGTGAAACTGGCAGCGGTTGGAGAAGCCCGGCTGGCTTCTGATGATCTTCTTTCACCTTGTTGCATATGTCGCAACAGGCTACAAAATAGGCAATGTCTTTCTTCATACCATCCCACCAGAATATCTGCCTAAGGTCCTCATACATTTTCGTACCTCCCGGGTGAATGGAATATGTGGACTCGTGGGCTTCTGACATGATTTTCTTCTTCATGTCCGGTTGATTTGGCACACAAATGCGTACATACAGTTGTGCAAGTTCATCTGCCCTGTATCTGGTGCTGATCGGAATGAAATGAGCAACCTTGGTCAGGGTGTCTATTATAACCCAGATTGCATCCTTGCCTCGCTGAGTCCTAGGTAATCCTACGATGAAATCCATGCATATGTCATCCCATTTCCACTGTGAAACTGGCAGCAATTGGAGAAGCCCGGCTGGCTTCTGATGATCTTCTTTCACCTTGTTGCATATGTCGCAACAGGCTACAAAATAGGCAATGTCTTTCTTCATACCATCCCACCAGAATATCTGCCTAAGGTCCTCATACATTTTCGTACCTCCCGGGTGAATGGAATATGTGGACTCGTGGGCTTCTGACATGATTTTCTTCTTCATGTCCGGTTGATTTGGCACACAAATGCGTCCATGGAATTGGAGGGTACTGAATTTGTCCTTGGAGAAGTCAGAGGTCTATTTTGCCATCTGACCCTTGGCCCGTTTTTGTAGGTTGGTGTCATCTGGTTGGGCCTTGCAGATCTCCATCTCAAGTGTGGGGGTAACTTCCAAAATATTAGCAAAGTCAGCCTCTATGATGACCGAGTTGAGCTGAGCGATCTCCTCTTGCAGTTTGGTGGGCAATGATTTTACCATGACATTTAAGATAATGGGCTTTCGACTGAGCACATTAGCAACGATGTTGGCTTTTCCTGGATGGTAATTTATTCCAAGGTCATAATCCTTGACCAACTCTAACCACCTTCGCTGACGGAGATTTAAATCTGGCTGAGTGAAAATGTACTTGAGGCTTTTGTGAGCGGTAAAAATTTGGCACCTTTTTCCAATGAGGTAGTGTCTCCAAATTTTTAATGCATGAACCACTGCGGCCAATTCCAAATCATGGGTAGGATAATTTCCCTCATGAGGTCGTAGCTGTCGTGATACATATGCTACTACCTTGCTGTCTTGCATCAACACACAACCAATACCTTGTCTGGAAGCATCATAGTACACATCAAAGCTGCGATAAATGTCTGGAAGAGTCAATACAGGTGCGGTTGTCAGTCGTATCTTCTGCTCATTAAAACTCTTCTCACAGTCCTCTGTCCACTTAAAATTTGTATCCTTTTTAAGCAGCTCCATCATGGGTTTTAGAGATAAAATGAATATTTTTCTTTTAACAAAAGTATTCCAAAGATTATTTTTGGGTAGGTCAGAAGTGAAATGATGATTTAGGAGGGACGTGAAGCACTTGGGTGAAAGCCAAGGATGCCTAAGTGTTGAAGTCCACATGAAAAGATTCAGAAAACAGAAGTTTCAAAAAAATTCAAGTAAAAAATCAAGCAAAAAGAAGGTGCAAAACCCAGGCTATCACAGGAGTCAAGTATAACACCAAAGTTTGATTGTGTTAATCTTTTATGGATACCGATGTTTTCCGTAAATTTAGCACTAAATATGGACTTGACTCTAAGATAGTAGCTTCTTTCTGTGAATCCATTGCTACTCATGTTGATCTCCCTAAGGAGAAGTGGTTTAAATATAATCCTCCCATTGAAGTAAAAGTAGTTGCACCTATTAAACTTGAAGAAAAGACTATCACTTATAATGATCCTATTGTTCCTACTGCTTATGTTGAGAAACCACCTTTCCCTGTTAGAATAAAGGATCATGCTAAAGTTTCAACTGTAGTCAAAAAAGTAATATTAGGACACACAAACCCCCTGAGAAAGTTAAAGTTGAACGTAATATTGCTATGGTTAAAGATCTCTTGGCCGATAATATTGAAGGGCATGTTATTTACTTCTGTGATGAGACTACTAGAATTGCTAAACCTGGTGCTAAAGATAAACATAGACCTCTGGTAGGCATGCCTATTATTTATGTTAAAATACGAGATCATTGTTATCATTGCTTGTGTGATATGGGTGCTAGTGCTAGTGCAATACCTATTTCCTTATACAAAGAAATTATGCATGATATTGCACCAGCTGAGATAGAAGGTATTGGTGTTACCATTAAGCTTGCTAATAGAGATACTATTTCACCAATTGGGATTCTTAGAGACGTTGATGTCTTGTGTAGGAAGGCTAAATATCCTGCTGATTTTCTTGTTCTTGGTTCCACTCAAGATAGATTTTGTCCCATTATATTTGGTAGACCCTTCTTGAACACTGTTAATGCTAAGATAGATTGCAAGAAGGATGTTGTTACTATTGATTTGGATGATATGTCTCATGAGTTTAATTTTTCTAAGTTTCGTAGACAACCCCGTGATGAAGAATTGCCTAGAAATATGAAATTATTGGTCTTGCTTCTATTGTTGTGCCTCCTAATGATCCTTTAGAACAATATTTGCTAGACCATGAGAATGATATGTTTATGAATGAAAGAAGGGAAATAGATGAAGTATTCTTTAAACAGGGACCTATTCTGAAACACATTTTGCCTGTTGAAATCCTAGGGGATCCTCCTCCACCCAAGGGTGATCCTATGTTTGAGCTCAAACCATTACCTGATACTCTTAAATATGCTTATCTTGATGAAACGAAAATATATCCTGTTATTATTAGTGCTAACCTTTCAGAGAAGCAGGAAGAGAAATTATTGAAAACTCTATTAGATATACTCTTGATGATCTTAAGGGCATTAGTTCCACTCTATGTCATCATAAAATGAACTTAGAGAAAGACGCCAAACCAGTTATTGATCACCAACGACGGCTGAATCCTAAGATGAAAGAAGTGTTAAGAAAAGAAATACTAAAGCTCCTTGAGGCAGGTATAACTTATCCCGCTGCTGATAGTCAGTGGGTAAGTCTTGTCCATTGTGTCCCTAAGAACGGAGGTATCACTGTCGTTCCTAATGATAAATATGAATTGATTCCTCAAAGAATTATTACAGGTTATAGGATGGTAATTGATTTCCGCAAATTAAATAAGGCTACTAAAAAGGATCATTACTCCTTACCTTTTAATGATCAAATGCTAGAAAGATTATCCAAACATATACATTTTTGCTTTCTAGATGGTTACTCTCGCTTCTCTCAAATACCCGTGTCACCTGATGATCAAGCAAAGACCACTTTTACTTGCCCTTTCAGTACTTTTGCTTATAGACGTATGCCTTTTGGTTTATGTAATGCACCTGCTACCTTTCAAAGATGCATGATGGCTATATTTTCTGAATTTTGTGAAAAGATTTGTGAGGTATTCATGGATGATTTCTCCGTTTGTGGATCCTCTTTTGATGATTGCTTGAGCAACCTTGATCGAGTTTTGCAGAGATGTGAAGAAACTAATCTTGTTCTGAATTGGGAGAAATGACACTTTATGGTTAATGAAGGTATTGTCTTGGGGCATAAAATTTCTGAAAGAGGCATTGAAGTTGATAAAGCTAAAGTTGACGCTATTGAAAAGATGCCATGTCCCAAGGACATTAAAGGTATAAGAAGCTTCCTCGGTCACGCCACTTTTTATAGGAGGTTCATTAAGGACTTCTCAAAAATTTCTCAGTCTCTGACTAATCTAATACAAAAAGATATTCCTTTTGTCTTTGATGATGATTGTGTAGAAGCATTTGAAATACTTAAGAAAGCATTGATTTCTGCACCTATTGTTCAGCCACCTGATTGGAATTTACCCATTGAAATTATGTGTGATGCTAGTGATTATGCTGTAGGTGCTGTTCTAGGTCAAAGATTTGATAAGAAATTAATTGTTATTCAGTATGCTAGTAAAACTCTAGACAATGCCCAGAGAAATTATGCTACTACTGAAAAGGAATTCTTAGTAGTTGTATTTTCTTGTGATAAGTTCAGGCCTTATATTGTTGATTCTAAAGTAACTATTCACACTAATTATGTTGTTATTAAATACCTTATGGAAAAGAAACATGCTAAACCTAGAATTATTAGATGGGTTCTCTTTCTACAAGAATTTGATTTGCATATTATTGATAGAAAGGGAGCTCAGAACCCCGTTGCAGACAACATGTCTAGGTTAGAAACTGTTCTTGATAACCCACTACCTATTGATGATAGCTTTCTTGATGAACAATTAAATGTCATAAATGCTTCTCGAACTGCTCCATGGTATGCTGATTATGCTAATTATATTGTTGCTAAATTTATACCACCTAGTTTCACATACCAGCAAAAGAAAAAGTTCTTCTATGATTTAAGGCATTACATTTGGGATGACCCACATCTTTATAAAGGAGTATAAGGTATTATTAGACATTGTGTACCTGAGCATGAACAGGAACAGATCCTATGCAAGTGTCACTCCGAGGCTTATGGAGGACACCATGCTGGAGATAGAACTGCACATAAGGTATTGCAATCCAGTTTTTTCTGGCCTACTCTCTTCAAGGATGCCCGTAAGTTTGTCTTGTCTTGTGATGAATGTCAAAGAATTGGTAATATTAGTAGACGTCAACAAATGCCTATGACTTATTCACTTGGTATTGAACCATTTGATGTTTGGGGCTTTGATTATATGGGACCTTTTCCTTCCTCTAATGGGTATACACACATCTTAGTTGCTGTTGATTACGTTACTAAGTGGGTAGAAGCTATTCCAACTAGTAGTGGTGATCATAACACCTCTATTAATATGCTTAAAGAAGTTATTTTCCCGAGGTTTGGTGTCCCTAGATATTTAATGACTAATGGTGGTTCACATTTTATTCATGGTGCCTTTCGTAAAATGCTTGCTAAGTATCACGTTAATCATAGAATTGCATCTCCTTATCACCCACAGTCTAGTGGTCAAGTAGAATTGAGTAACAAAGAGCTCAAACTAATTTTGCAAAAGACTGTCAATAGATATAGAAAGAATTGGTCCAAGAAACTTGATGATGCATTATGGGCCTATAAAACTGCATATAAAAATCCAATGGGTATGTCTCCGTATAAAATGGTTTATGGTACAACATGTCACTTACCTCTTGAATTAGAACATAAGGCATATTGCGCCATTAAAGACCTCAATTATGATTTCAATCTCGCCGGTGAGAAGAGGTTATTTGACATTAGCTCACTTGATGAATGGAGAACCCAGGCTTATGAAAATGCCAAGTTGTTTAAAGAAAAAGTTAAAAGATGGCATGACAAAAGGATACAAAAGCGTGAGTTTAATGTAGGTGATTATGTATTGTTATACAACTCTCGTTTAAGATTTTTTGCAGGAAAACTTCTCTCTAAATGGGAAGGTACTTACGTTATCAAGGAGGTCTGTCGTTCTGGTGCCATAAAAATCAACAACTTCGAAGGCACAAATCCGAAGGTGGTGAACGGTCAAAGAATTAAACAATATATCTCAAGTAATCCTATAAATGTTGAAACTAATGGTATTGAAACCGTTACCTCGAAGGAATACATAAGGGACACTTTCTGGAATGTTTCAGACTCCAAAAAGGAATAGGTATGAGGTATGATAAGTAAATCGACTCCAAAACAGTTCTAATGGCAAGATTTCTTAGTTTTGGAATATTTAGAAAAAATAGGAAAATAAGAAGTAGAACAGGAAGGACATGAGGCTTCCACGAGGGTGGGAGGCACGTTCTACCCCCTTGGGCGTGCCCCCTGCCTCGTGGGCACCTCGTGTGCTCTCCGGACTATGTCTTCTTGCACGATGCTCCATTTGGTCGGTAAAAAATCATTATATAATCTCCCGAAGGTTTTAACCACCATACCACGAAAATATCCTCTGTTCATGTTTCGAGCTATTTTCTGTCAGGGTTGTCAAGGCCAGGCATCATGTCGTCCCCTCCTCCAAAAATGGTGACAATGATGCTTGGCTAATGAAGATAGAGCTGAAGTGGGAAGAACCTATGGAGATCAACAAGGATGAAGGGATCAAGAAGGCCACGGAGGACCAAGTTCCGGCAGCAGAAGACATCCTTTAACCTGATCACAATCTTCTTACCCCAACTGAGATCGAAGCCTTCAAGATGATTGAGTTAGCTCGTATACAAACGAAGTATCTCACACGTGAAAATATTTTGTTGAAGGAGCATATCGTCGCACTCAAGGGCATTATCCCCAAGTTGGCGGACCTCCTACGCTCGATGTGCGACTATCCATCATCACCAACACCCTCTTCACCGACAAAGAAGGAGATATAAACACATGAGTATGGGCACTCCCCTTGGCAACTGCCAAGCTTGGGGGAGTGCCTGGTATCGTATCACCATCACTTTTATCTTTACCATTTTTCTTAGTTCGGTCCTTTTAGTAATATCTTGATCTAGTAGAATAAAGTTTTAGTATGATCTAGTTGTGAGTTTTGCTTTATGAGCCCTCTATGTAATCGAGTCCGTGAGCTATATAATAAAGATTAGTGTTGAGTCAAGGTCTTGATTATTTTGTTGTGATCTTGAGGGAATTAAATAAAATAAAAGAGAAGAAATAAAAAGAAACAAAGAGATCATATGGATCTTATGGAAAGTAATGAGCTCACATATAAAGAGCATGATGAATAAAAGTTGTTGGGAGTTGACAAACATAGTTTTGGTCATTGTTGCAATGAATAGGAAGTAATAAAGAAAGAGAGGTTCACATATAAAATATACTATCTTGGACATCTTTCATGATTGTGAGCACTCATTAAAGTATGACATGCTAATAGTTGACATTCGACAAGGAAGACAACGTAATGGGTTATGTTTTCTTACATCTAAGATAAATTATATTGTCATGGATCATCCAACATGTTGATCTTGCCTTTCCCTCTCATGCTAGCCAATTTCTTCGCACCAAATAGAGATACTACTTGTGCTTCCAAATATCCCTAAACCCAGTTTTTCCATGAGAGTCCAACATATCTACCTATGGATTGAGTAAGATCCTTCTAAATATGTATGACTTATTAGTGCGGAGAAAATGAGCTTTATACGATCTTGTGATATGGAAGAAATAAAAGTGATTGACTGCATAATAAAGGTCCATATCACAAGTGGCAATATAAAGTGATGTTCTTTTGCATTAAGATTTCGTGCATCCAACCATAAAAGCGCATGCCAACCTCTTCTTCCCTCTGCCAAGGGCCTATCTTTTACTTTTATCTTCTACCTTACATAAGAGTCATGGTGATCTTCACCTTTCCTTTTTACATTTTATCCTTTGGCAAGCACAATGTGTTGAATATATCCTGATATATATAGCTAATTGGATGTGAGTCTTCATGAACTATTATTGTTGACATTACCATTGAGGTAAAACGTTGGGAGGCAAAACTATAAGCCCCTATCTTTCTCTTGGTCTGATTAAAACTTCATACCCATAAATATTGCGTGAGTGTTAGCAATTGTGGAAGACTAAAAGATGGTTGAGTATGTGGACTTGCTGAAAAGCTCTTATATTGACTCTTTCCTATGTTATGATAAATTGCAATTGCCTCAATGACTGAGATTAGAGTTTGTTGGTTCTCAATGAAGTTTATGATTCATACTTGAAATTGTGATTCAATTGTTACTTTAGCATAAGAGATCATATGACAATATATATATACGTTGCTGTTCTAAGAATGATCATGACGCCCTCATGTCCGTATTTTATTTTTATCGACACCGGTGGGCATATTTTTCGATTTCGGCTTTCGCTTGAGGACAAGCGAGGTCTAAGCTTGGGGGAGTTGATACGTCCATTTTGCATCATGCTTTTATATCAATATTTATTGCATTATGGGCTGTTATTACACATTATGTCAGAATACTTATGCCTATTCTCTCTTATTTTACAAGGTTTACATAAAGGGGGAGAATGCCGGCAGTGGAATTCTGGGTTGGAAAAGGAGCAAATATTAGAGACCTATTCTGCACAGCTCCAAAAGTCTTGATACTTCACGGAAGTTATTTCTAGAATATATAAAAAAATACTGAGCGCAAGAAGTACCAGAGGGGGGCCACCTATCAACCACGAGGGTGGGGGTGCGCCCTACCCCCAGGGCACGCCCCCTGCCTCATGGGCCCCCTGGTGGCCCTCCTATGCCCATCTTATGCTATTTGGAGTCTTTCGTCGAGGAAAAAATCATAATCAAGCTTTTGGGACGAGACTCAGCCGCCACGAGGCGGAAGCTTGGCGGAACAAATCTAGGGCTCCGGCGGAGCTGTTCTGCCGAGGAAACTTCCCTCCGGGAGGGGGAAATCATCACCATCGTCATGACCAACGATCCTCTCATCGAGGGGGTGGGGGTTAATCTCCATCAACACATTCACCAGCACCATCTCATCTCAAACCCTAGTTCATCTCTTCTATCCAATCTTTGTATCCAAACCTCAGATTGGTACATGGGGGTTGCTAGTAGTGTTGATTACTCCTTGTAGTTGATGCTAGCTGGTTTACTTGGTGGAAGATCATATGTTCAGATCCATTATGCATATTAATACCCCTCTGATTATGAACATGAATATGCTTTGTGAGTAGTTACGTTTGTTCCCGAGGACATGGGAGAAGTCTTGGTATTAGTAGTCATGTGAATTTGGTATTCGTTCGATATTTTGATGAGATGTATGTTGTCATCCCTCTAGTGGGGTCATGTGAACATCGACTACATGACACTTCACCATTGTTTGGACCTAGTGGGAGGCATTGGGAAGTAATAAGTAGATGATGGGCTGCTAGAGTGACAGAAGCTTAAACCTTAGTTTATGCATTGCTTCGTAAGGGGCTGATTTGGATCCATATGTTTCATGCTATGGTTAGGTTTACCTTAATATTTCTGTTGTAGTTGCGGATGCTTGCAATAGGGGTTAATCATAAGTGGGATGCTTGTCCAAGTAAGTACAACACCCAAGCACCGGTCCACCCACTATCGTGATCAAAACTAGCTTGACGATAATTCCCATGTGTCCTCGGGAGCTCTTTCCTTCATATAAGAGTTTGTCCAGGCTTGTCCTTTGCTACAAAAGGGATTGGGCCATCTTGCTGCGCCTTATTTACTTTTATTACTTGCCACTCGTTACCAATTACCTTATCACAAAATTACCTGTTACTGATAATTTCAGTGCTTGCAGAGAATACCTTGCTGAAAACCGCTTATCATTTCCTTCTGCTCCTCATTGGGTTCGACACTCTTACTTATCGACAGGACTACGATAGATACCCTATACTTGTGGGTCATCACGGTCCAACCGAGATAAGCGATTGGTCCCACCGAGTTCACAATGCAAACTCTTGGTTTCCTTTTCATAATGATGTGGTCTCACCGAAATGAGCGATCGGTCCCACCGAGTTTGCCTGACCAACTCTCTGTTTTCTTATTACTGAAATTAGTCTCACCGAGTTGAAGTAATCGGTCAAACCAAGATCAAGTTATGCCCAAACCCGAATGCATCGGTCCCACCGAGTTGATCATGCCCAAACCCGAAAAGCCTAACGTTCACATTTTGAACCATATCAGTCTAGCCGAGTTTCACTATTCGGTCCCACCAAGTTTGGTAAATTGTGTGTAACAGTTATATTTTGTGTGGAGGCTATATATACCCCTCCACCCATTCTCCACTGAGAAGAGAGCCATCAAAACATGCCTACACTTCCACTACACATTTTCTAAGAGAGAACCACCTACTCATGTGTTTAGACTAGGACATTCTCCAATCCAACCATAAGAATCTTGATCTCTAGCCATCCCCAAGTTGCTTTCCACTCAAATCATCTTTCCACCATATCCAAATCTATGAGAGACAGTTGAGTGTTGGGGAGACTATCATTTGAAGCACAAGAGCAAGGAGTTCATCATCAACACACCATCTATTACCTTTTGGAGAGTGGTGTCTCCTAGATTGGTTAGGTGTCACTTGGGAGCCTCTGTCAAGATTGTGGAGTTGAACCAAGGAGTTTGTAAGGGTAAGAAGATTGCCTACTTCTTGAATATCAACCCAAGTGAGGCAAGTCCTTCGTGGGCGATGGCCATGGTGGGATAGACAAGGTTGCTTCTTCGTGGACCCTTCGTGGGTGGATCCCTCCGTGGACTCGCGCAACCGTTGCCCTTCATGGGTTGAAGTCTCCATCAACGTGGATGTACGATAGCACCTCCTATTGGAACCACGCCAAAAATCTCCATGTCTACATTGCGTTTGCTCCCTCCAAACTCCTCCCCTTTACCTTCATATGCAATGATTTACATTCCGCTGCTACACTCTTAGAATTGCATGTGTAGGTTGATTGCTTTACTTGTGTTAAGTTGCTAAAATCTGCCAACACTTAAAATTGGGTAAAAGGCTTGATTTTTATTTGGCCAAGTAGTCTAACCACCCCCCTCTAGACATACTTTCGATCCTACAAACGCGTTTTGTCTTGCGTTTTCGCTCGCTTGTGGGACCGCAGTTGAGAGGAAACCGATGTCCCTCCCCCTCCCCCGCCCGCGTCATTTATACTACTAGAAGAGAGAAAGGTCGACTGAGTGTTACTAGTATTCCCTTCATTTTATGCAGAGTGAATAAAAATAGAGGGAGTATACTTCTAGTACTATGAGCACTGCATACTATACTACAAATGTTGTCAGTACTCCACTAGTACTATTGGAAAGGGAGCTTAAAAAAGTTACTATTGGACTGGCTATACATGGCGAAATCCTAGTAGGAAGAGGCTTCGCGAGAACAAGCACATTAACGTGTTTGAAAACAAATTGGAAACCATCTCTGTTTGAATACAAATCTAGGAGTGCATACGAATCTAACAATGTTGATTGGGCGTTGTTGAATGTTGATACTTTTTTCTGTAAGTTTGATCAAAGTAGAGATATTCTGACTACACATAAAACTTATATGTAACTAAGAAAGGATCGGAGGGAGTATATTGTACATTCAAAAGCGAAACGAACATTGAATACCATTTATATATGGTTTGTTGATGCTATGATCACCGGTTAAATTTCTTGAATCTGCCTTAGGTATCATCCATGCACCTACTCGTTCTCTCTCGGTTTCATCTCAGGGTTCGGAGATCGATTGAAAGAGGATTAGGGTGGGTACAGTACGTTCATTTTTCTTTTGAACATACGATATACTCCCTCCGATCCCCATAGACCCCCCCGGGGGTCATATCAATGATAGAAACACACCAAACCTTTATCTCCTTGCAACACATGCACTTGATCTCTCAACATCAATCGATCTCGTCAAGATGTGTCGGGGCATGAGCCAAATGCGATGTCAAAACTAACATGGGAAACGACACGTGGTGAGGCAAAGTGAAACTTTGAACGAACCGTGTATGCATGTCGGACAAATTACAACATTCGAAATACAAGCATGGTCTAGGACCACATGCGAATGATACTCGACGGAATGCTCAAATGAGGCATGCGGGAGGATGGACTCGACGGGAGGGCAACATGGTCAATGGAGAAGAGGGTTGGAGATGAATGAGAAATAAGCAACGCCACATGATTATACTTGAACGGCTCAAATAAACAATAAGTTATCTCTTTTTCCCTTCCGTCTTGGTCACAGAGTAAGCTACTCCCTCCGTTTTTATTTACTCTACATATTAGGTTTGACAAAAGTCAAACTTCATAAAATTGAACAAATTTATAGAAAAATATGAACATTTACAATAGCAAATCTATATGATGTGAAAGTATATTCAATAATGAATCTAATGGTATTGATTTATTATTGTATCTGTTACTATTTCTGTCTATAAACTTTGTCAAAGTTTACAAAGTTTGACTCTGAGCAAAGCTAAAATGCGTAGTAAATAAAAACAGAGGGAGTACGCAAGGAGTAGTATAGTTACTACTTCCGGAACATGGTAAGTTGTACCCCTAATGCAGGCATGGCCCGGGCACACCTCAATTATTCCTTCAAACAGCTGGACACCTACATTAGCACACCATCCGGCTACTTAATCAAGTGTTATGCTTCACTAGTTGAAAAGGAAAAGGGTGGTACTGTACCCAAAACCACCACACTTGGGGCTAGGGTAACAACTTGGTACTGTACCACATTTGAACCAGGGCATGAAAACCACCTATTCTGCGCCTCATGCACAACACGGAGCACTGACGCTCGAATTTGGCTGGGAAAACAGGGAAACCGACATGTGGGGCCAACCTGTTGGGACGACATGGCGCAGACTAGTCCAATGGAGGAGCTAGCCCACAACCATTCATGTGGGTCGTGGGGATGAGGGAGTCCTGGATTAGGGGGTCCTCGGACAACCGGACTATATACTTTGGCCGAACTGTTGGACTATGAAGATAAAAGATTGAAGACTCCATCCCGTGTCTGGGTGGGACTCTCCTTTGCATGGAAGGCAAGCTTGGCAAATCGGATATGTAGATCTCCTCCCTTGTAACCGACTCTGTGTAACCCTAGCCCCCTCCGGTGTCTATATAAACCAGAGGGTTTAGTCCGTAGGACAACAACAACAATCATAATCATAGGCTAGCTTCTAGGGTTTAGCCTCTATGATCTCGTGGTAGATCAATTCTTGTAATACTCATATCATCAAGATCAATCAAGTAGGACGTAGGGTATTACCTCCATCGAGAGGGCCCGAACCTGGGTAAAGATTGTGTCCCCTGCCTCCTGTTACCATCCACCTTAGACGCACAGTTCGGGACCCCCTACCCGAGATCCGCCGGTTTTGACACTGACATTGGTGCTTTCATTGAGAGTTCCACTATGCCATCATGATAAGGCTAGATGGCTCATCTTGTTGCCAAGGACAACATCACCTCAGAGGGAGCCCTGGCCGTAGGCTAAACTCTCCGACTAGGCGGCTTCTTCATGACCGCCCTTCGGTCGTCGCGCCGATGATGACTTCTCGGGTCATCAAAAACAGCCTCCACGTCGGCTCGGGATTCACCGAGCAGATTGATCCAATAGAGCTCTCTTCTCTGGACGAGATCTTGGATCGCATCGCCGCCCTGGGAGTCCCAACGGACTATGATCGGATCGGGCTTAAACCCGACCAAAGGGAGATTAACTCTCTGCCGTTCACCCATCAGATAGAGGTGGTGGAGGAGCAGTGTAGCAATTCTTCATCTATTTTGAGGACAAACTATGTCCAGATTCCTGAGATCTCCGAGCCGGATACCCGTCCATGGGAGGACATGGCCCAAGTTCCAAGCTTAGAATCAGACGGCGGGCCAGAACTATTGGGCAACATCCCGGAGTCCGAACTGCCAAGATCGGAATGTCCTCCGCCCCTGGGTCTCAGATCGGGTCAGGGTTTGGACCAAAATCTACACACCCACCCAGAATCAAGCGATCTTTCCCACATTAGACAAGAGCCCCAAGAGACAGTGCATCACTATTGGGCCAGATTCCTCCTTGTAATGAGCAAGGTCAGGGACTATCGCAAGGAAGACACAATTTCATTCTTTTGCAAAAATTGCACGGACAAGGGAATCCTCAACGCCATAAGTCGCCATGACATAGCACACTTTGCTGACTTGGCGGCCATAGTACGGAAGTACTGTGCGATGGAAAGCGCCTGGCAAACCCAAACAAAATTCTGGGACCCTCCGGCTCTCACTAAGCCCCCGTCCGAACTAAAAGGGTGTATTCTCATAAGTCACCCGATCCAATTACAAAGAAGCCAAAGCCCACTACAGGGCGTGGAACTATATTGAAGGGATGGCTCAATGGGCCATTCAAAATTCACAGTACAGCGGATACCATGCCAACACATAGCCTTAGAGCATGTTGGATACTCCGGCAGGTTGCCAAGAGCGGCGAGGATATCCTCACCAACAATACAATAGAGCACCATCCTATGGAAAATAACAATACAATATTGACAGTCTTCGAGACCTTCGCCTCAAATAATAGGTGCAAGCGAACACTCCGCAGCCTTGCCGAAGTCTGCCACGTTGCAACAATAAATCACACGACCATAACCTTCAATGCTAGTGACGAACCTCAATTCCAAACAGCCCGAGCATGAGCCGCTTTGGTCCTTAGTCCAATTGTGGACGACTTGCTGCTTACTAAAGTACTCATGGATGGTCGCAGCTGATTAAACCTCATCTATGAGGAAACTCTTAGCAAGATGGAAATAGACAAGAGCCGCATTGAGCAAAGCAGCACGGCCTTCAGAGGAATCATCCCTAGTCAGGAGGCATGATGTGTGGGAAAAAATCACACTAGATGTAGTATTTGGCACACCGAAGAACTATAGGTCCGAAGAAATCAAATTCCAAGTGGGCCCGTTTAGTAGCGGATACCACACCCTTTTAGGGCGGGAGGCATTCGCGATCTTCCAAGCTATGACCCATTACGGGTATATGAAGCTCAAAATGCCCGGGCCCAATGGAATAATCACTCTGGCTAGTGATCCGGACATAGCACTCCGTGCCGAAAATAAAACCGCCGCACTAGCCCTCGAGGCATTTTCCGAAGCCCTGGTGGCCGAAGAACTAACTGCGCTGCGCTCCACAGTGGACAGGGAAGACGTGTGATACGTCCATTTTGCATCATGCTTTTATATCAATATTTATTGCATTATGGGCTATTATTACACATTATGTCACAATACTTATGCCTATTCTCTCTTATTTTACAAGGTTTACATAAAGAGGGAGAATGCCGGCAGCTGGGATTCTTGGCTGGAAAAGGAGCAAATATTAGAGACCTATTCTTCACAACTCCAAAAGTCCTGAAGCTTCACAAAAGATGTTTTCCAAATATATAAAAAATACTGAGAGCGAGAACTTCACCAGGGGGGCCACACCCTGCCCACGAGGGTGGGGGGCGCGCCTCCCTACCTCGTGGGGCCCCTGGTGGCCCTCCGGTGGCCATCTTCTGCTATATGGAGTCTTTCGATGGGAAAAAAATCATAAGCCATCTTCTCGGACGAAACTCCGCCGCCACAAGGCGGAACCTTGGTGGAACCAATCTAGGACTCTGGAGGAGCTGTTCTGCCGGGGAAACATCCCTCCCGGAGGGGGAAATCATCGCCATCGTCATCACCAACGCTCCTCTCATCGGGAGAGGGCAATCTCCATCAACATCTTCATCAGCACCATCACATCGCAAAACCCTAGTTAATCTCTTGTATCCAATTCTTGTCTCCTAGTTCGGGATTGGTGCTAGTAGGTTACTAGTAGTGTTAATTACTCCTTGTAGTTGATGCTAGTTGGTTTAATTGGTGGAAGATCATATGTTCAGATCCTATATGCATATTAATACCCCTCTGATTATGAACATGTTTATGCTTTGTGAGTAGTTACTTTTGTTCCTGAGAACATGGGAGAAGTCTTGCTATTAGTAGTCATGTGAATTTGGTATTCGTTCGATATTTTGATGAGATGTATGTTGTCTCTCCTCTAGTGGTGTTATGTGAACGTCGAGTACATGACACTTCAACATTGTTTGGGCCTAGAGGAAGGCATTGGGAAGTAATAAGTAGATGATGTTTTGCTAGAGTGACAGAAGCTTAAACCCTAGTTTATGTGTTGCTTCGTAAGGGGCAGATTTGGATCCATATGTCTCATGCTATGGTTAGGTTTACCTTAATACTTTTGTTGTAGTTGCGGATGCTTGCAATAGAGGTTAATCATAAGTGGGATGCTTGTCTAAGTAAGGGCAGCACCCAAGCATCGGTCCACCCACATACCAAATTATCAAAGTACCGAACGCGAATCATATGAACATCATGAAAACTATCTTGACGATATTCCCATGTGTCCTCGGGAGCACTTTACATCATATAAGAGTTTTTCCAGACTTGTCCTTTGCTACAAAAGGATTGGGCCACCTTGCTGCACTTTATTTACTTTTGTTACTTCTTGCTCGTTACAAATTATCTTATCACAAAACTATATATTATGACTTATTTCAGTACTTGCAGAGAATACCTTGCTGGAAACCGCTTATCATTTCCTTCTACTCCTCATTGGGTTCGACACTCTTACTTATCGAAAGGACTATGATAGATCCCCTATACTTGTGGGTCATCAAGACTCTTTACTGGCGCCTTTGCCGGGGAGTGAAGCGCCTTTGGTAGGTGGAATTTGGTAAGGAAAAAAATTATATAGTGTGATGGAATTTACTGTTACTTGTCACCATCGAAAGCAATCCTCTGAGGGGCTTGTTCGGGGTATCTTCACCCCGACCAGTAGAGCAAAGAGTTGCTCCTCAACCTAGTGAACCTACTGAAAATGAAAATGCTTGCTTTGAAGTTCCCGCGGGTATGATAGAAAAACTGCTAGCTAATCCTTTTTTAGGAGATGGAACAAAACATCCTGATGAACATCTGATATATGTGGATGAATTTTGCGGATTATTTAAGCTTGCAGGTGTCCCCGGAGATGTTGTTAAGAAGAAGGTATTCCCTTTATCTTTGAGCGGAGATGCACCGACATGGTATAGGATATGTGATGATATGAGGTATTGGAATTACAAACGATTGAAACTGGAATTTCATCAGAAGTTTTACCCTATGCATCTTGTTCATCGTGATCGCAATTACATATATAATTTTTGGCCTTGCGAAGGAGAAAGCATCGCTCAAGCTTAGGGGAGGCTTAAATCAATGTTATATTCATGCCCCAATCATGATCTCTCAAGAGAAATGATTATTCAAAAAATTTATGCTCGACTTTCTGGTAACAATTGCACCATGCTTGATACTTCTTGTGTTGGCTCTTTTATGATGAAGACTATTGACACTAGTAGAAAAGGGGGCAAAGGTCCAGGCCGGGTCAGCCCATTAGTGCCGGTTCAGTCATGAACCGGGACTAATGTGAGCATTGGTCTCGGTTCGTGCGGCTAAGGCATTAGTCCCGGTTCACCTGAGCCCTTTAGTCCCGGTTTGAGGCACGAACCGAGACTAAAGGGTGCCATGCCCTTTAGTCCCGGGTTGTGTCTCAAACCGGGACTAAAGATTAGACTTTAGTCCCGGTTTGAGACACAAATCGGGACTAAACGGTGCAATGCCTTTTAGTCCCGGTTTGTGTCTCAAACCGGGACTAAATGTCCCATTTTCAAACTCTACCCCCCTGGTGGATCGCCTTTTTTGTTTCGAAAAAATCAAAAGAAAATGATAAAAACTGCAAAAAATAAAATCCTTCGAAAGGTAGTTATATTACTACATCTACTAGTTAGGAAAATTTAAAAACTTAAATTTGTACATGTTTTGCAAAAAATGTAGGGAAAATGTAAAACGGCTATAACTTTTGCATACGATGTCAGAAAAAAACGTATAATATATCAAAATGTTCAGAACGAAAATGTAAAACGGCTATAACTTTTGCATATGGCCTATTTGCAAATTTTTAGAATCCTCAGATTCTAAAAGGAAAAAAAGTTATGCTCAAATTTCAGTTTTTTTTGAATTTTTGTTAAATCTGGTCAAACTATGGTCAAACTACTTATTCAAGAAGTATTAGTGTTACTAAATAATTATTCAAGAAATATTAGTGTTATTAAGTAATTATTTAAGTTTTTTTGAATTTTGGTCAAATCTGGTCAAACTATGGTCAAACCGTGGTCAAATTGTGGTCAAACAATGGTCAAACTACTTATTCAAGAAATTTTAGTGTTACTAAATAATTATTTCAGTTTTTTTGAATTTTGGTCAAATCTGGTCAAACTATGGTCAAACTAGGGTCAAACTGTGGTCAAACTACTTATTCAAGAAATATTAGTGTTACTAAATAATTATTGTTTTTTTAGAACAATAGTTTCAAACTCAAACAGTGAAATGTGTGACGTCATGCTCAAGCTAAATTTCTGAGGGTTAATAGGATTGACATCTTACTATTGTCAGGAAAAACAACAAGTGCAGACTTGGAAACGAGGGAGAATAGAACCCGGAAGTTAAGCGTGCTTAGGTTGGAGTAGTGAGAGGATGGGTGACCGTTCGGGAAGTTAGATGATTTGGAATGATGAGGGGTGATTAGAGATTAAAAGTTAAATTGAGCAGTGAAGAGGGGTGATTAGAGATTAGAGGTTAAAGTAATTCAGAAATTTGAAAAAAAAATCAAAAAAAATTCAAAAGAAATCATAAAATTTCCTTTAGTACCGGTTGGTGTTACCAACCGGGACTAAAGGTGGACCTCCAGGCAGCGGCCACGTGGAGGGCCTTTAGTAAGAACCGGGACTAAAGGGGGAGGCATTAGTACCGAACCTTTAGTCCTGGTTCAGGAACCGGGACAAAAGGTCCTTACGAACCGGGACATGTAACATCCCAAATTTTCAATTTGGAATGTTATACATTAGATCATCATGCATATCTTATTTTCTTGCATTTTGGTCGATCCTAGAAATTTCACGCAACTCAAGGACCTTCGGAGAGAGTTGGAGATTTCGTTATTTTCATATTTGAGAGTTTTCTCGAATTTGAAAAGAGGATCATTTGATTTATTTATTTCATCTTCAATTATTTTTCCGATATCAAAATATGAGAGAGGGAATAATATGACTTTCCCAAAATATAGGAAAAATGAAGATTTAATAAATAGATCAAATTTCGTTTTCTGGTGTTTGTTTGTTTTTCTTTGGATAGGGAAAAATGCGCGTTTTCGAAAATTGCATTTTAGGTCCGGAGTAAAGTTCATTTTGTTCGGCTCATTTTCAGGAGTCGGGGAAAATTTACTTTAAAAATTTTGGAGCCCGTTTAGTTTTCTTTTCTTTTGTATTTCTGCGCGCGTAACCGTTTAAAAAAAAGGAACTCCCGCAGGCCAGCCGGGCCAAAGGCCCAGCCAGCCACCGCCCCCAGCCAGCGCCAGCGCCAGGCGCCAGGCGCAGCCACCCAGCCGCCGCCGCCTCTTGCTCTAGCCGAGTCCGGCTAGGGTTAGCCCCTCCCCTTTCCTTTGTTTCGTTTTCCTTTTTCCTTTCTTTTTCTTGTCCCCTACCCCAAGTAATCTCTCCCCTCTCCTATATAAATACCCCCATAGACCCCCCCTCTCCTCACACCAAAACCCAAACCCCCTCTCCACCCCAAGCCGCGCCCCACCCCGCGCCCTACACCGCCACCGCGCCACCCCACACCCGCGCCGCCGCCCTTGTGCCCTAGCGCCGCCGCCGCACCTTGCCCACGCTGCCGCCGCCCTACGCCACGCCGCGGGAGCTCCTCGCCGGAGACCTCGCCGGAGGTTGCCCCGCGTCTCTTTTCCTTGGATCGTTTTCTTCTAATCGTTCCGATTCTTTTCTTCTCTTCTGATTCGTTTTCTAGATCGGTTTTTCGTTTCGGTTTTCTTCTCCGAAACCCAAGATCGGATTCGTTTTCTTTTCCGATTTAGTTGCCTTTGGACCGTTCGCCGGACCGTTCGTCCTAACGAACGTGATCACCGGATTCTTCTAGGTTAACGAACGTCCATTCGTTTAACCGTTCTTCTTTTTCTTCTCATCGAATTTATTCTGCGATTGCGATCTCAGATCCGATCTTCGTTCTAGTTTATCTTCTCGCCCGTTTATCGAAATCAGGTGATTCAAGCGCCTGGAGTTTCGTCTCGAAACCGCCGTTCCGTCTAATCAACTTGAACACGTTTTTGCTATGGTAAAATTTGACCTAGTTTCAACTTGCTAGAACCGAGTTGTTTTCTTCCGCCGTTTGTTTTCCGTCGTTTGTTCGGTTCGTTCTTTCTTTGCAACCGGAGTTCTTAAGTTGAACTTTCTGGTTCATTCTCTCGTTCGAGTTTTACTTGTGTATTAGATGAGTACTTATTGTGTGGTTACTATTGTTTGCTTACGATAGATTGACTGGAGTGTGACGAGTAGATCTAACAAGAGTTTTGAGTGCGAATCATCTTCATCAACATTGCAGGCAAGTTCACACTTTGATCATACCTTTTCTACAACCCATGTTTTATTGCATTAGATCAATCCTCACACATTGCATGAATAGGATCTAATTAAATTGTGGGATGGGAAGTAGATGAGGTAGTACCCATTACCTGTATTATTATGAAACCTTTGGGAGTTACTTCTACGTTTGCTTATTATGCCATGCTATGCTAGTAGATGTGGATTGGGTGACTGATATCCATGACAGATGTGAGTTGATAATTTTAATGGTTTATCTAAGGTGGCAACTTAAACACACATCTAGGTGGATTGAGGCACCTGATGTCTATCAGGACTTGCCTGTTTTTTTTCAGACCGCCACCCAGGCTCAAAGGGATCATAAGATCATTCATGCTAGAAACTTCTGTGTGCAGCCACATGCTACTATGGGCTCTGGTATAGTTGACTAAGTTGTGCGAACTCTTACGGGGTGGACTAGGAGATGTAGGGGTTGTAGGTGGTACGGTCTACCCCACATGTAAGGTGCTAGCGCTTCTGAAAGACTATGTCTCGGTCATCCGTTTCTCAAACACCATGTAGTGCGAGAAAACAAACGGAGGCCATCGAGTCATGTGGGGAAAAGTGCGCAAACCTCTGCAGAGTGTACAAACTAATCATGATTAGCCGTGTCCCCGGTTATGGACATCTTGAGTATCTAGCTCTTGGATTATCCTGTTGATCTCATCACGTTACTTTAAATGAATATTGTTGGGTTTAATGACGTTACTTAATTGGGATTGAGAATGCTTTCAACCATTCTCAATGTTCAACAACCACCATGATAGTTAATTAAAATGTATTCCTTTGTAGTAGGGAAAAATTGGCTTTACGCAAAAAACCTTATAACCATAGAGCTTTTCCACCAGCCAAATATGCATGTAGTGATAGCCATTGTTCATCTTTCTCTATGGTGTGAATTTGCCAGTACATTCAATGTACAGACCCGTTTCGGGCTGCAACGTCTTATGTTGCAGGTTTCTTACGACGAGTAAGTGATACGTTAGGGTTACGATTTCTACACTCAACTTTGCCGTTGGTGTTGAGGGAATCCACAACCTTGTTGCTTTCGCTATTTGGATTGAGGTAATAGTATTTACGTTACTTTATACATGTGATTTACCTCTGTTATAAATCCTTCGAGTACTGTGTGTGTCAGCATACCGATCCAGAGATTACACCTAAGCACAGAGACTTGATCCATTTGGGTCGGGTCGCTACAAGATGGTATCAAAGCACATGTTGACTGTAGGACGTGACCCTAGAAACTGGCAAGCCCATAGCAAAGATTTTTCTACAACTTTCCCCTTTAAAAAAGATCTTTTACCTCTCTTGTCTTCCGAGCTTATTCAAAAATTTCCTTTTAGTGAGACTATACCCCTTTTCCCCTTTTGACCACTCAAAGATTCCACTGATGAGACCACTCCGAGAAGTACAAGATATCGGACAACTAAGACCACTTCAAAATGAAGAGTATTTTCCGTGCATCTAAATAATGGAAACTACAATGGTTGAAGGCCGAAGACAAGTAGAATTTGAAGGCTCTGAAGAATTCCCAGATTTATATGAACTAGGAAGGCTACCCTTATGGAACTTGACAGATTATGGAAGTTGTCAATACCCGAGATCAAGGTGTGTTGGAGAAAGACCGGAGCATGTAGAGTTAAGAACTCAAGGATTTGTCAAGGAAAACCCTAAGGCAGGAGGTATCAACTATGGAGAGATAGCTCATGGAAATGACAAGAGCAGAAACACGGCTATCCATGAGGTTATCGCCCGCTTATGCTATTGTCACCATGCGGAGTTAAGCATGCATATGCATGGAAGGATTGGACGGTAGAAGGCTGATGGAGCACCTATCAGCAAGATGAAGTTTTAACCTTAGCCAGTGTATCACCAGGATCTGGAGTAGTACATAAAGGTGGAGCTCCATGAAAGCATATTAGACAAAGAAGAATTTCGTAAAGAACTCAGGCACCAAAAGCTAAAAGTAGCCAAGATGGAGGAGCTACAACCTCGAGATACCGGAGATTTGTCAGGAACTGAAGGACAGTATGACCATGGCTCATGCCAAGGATGTTGAAACCTAGAAGTTTGGAATGCAATTCCAGAATATTCAAGGATGTCACGAGAGACTTCGCGTCAACAGAGTTGATCTGGCAAAAGAACTTGAGAAGACAAGCATGATCGGAAGAAGCCATTGGAGGCATGAACAAGGCTTGGAGAGTTTGGAGACGTTGAAGATTTATTGACCTTTAGAAAACCAAACCCCTGTTATATACCTACGTTAGATGCGATGATTGTGAGCTGTCATTTCTTTGATGTTTTTCAACAGCCACAACAAAAATCTGTCTTTTCAAAACTGTTGTTTGCATTGTGTGCATCCCTCTCTATCTCTGTTATCTCACCCCAAACCCATGGACCCAATAGATGATGAATGGAGATGAGCTTGTATTTTTTGGACCGATGAGTCAATTGGAGACAGACCGATGGATTCAGAACATGGAGGATCATATGGAGAACAAGCCTATAGTCGAAAAGGATATGGCCCAGTATGCTCTACAATGCTTTGAAAGAGGTGCTGCTACTTGGTGGAGGATATACCAAACCATGAATGGATGGCAAGGAGTAACCACTTGGAGGGAATTAAAGTTGACTCTGCAAAGATATCACCTTGTGTCCCAGAAGTTGAAGTCTTATGGAAAGGATATAAGGAAACCTTGTGCATGCAAGATTTGTGGAGAAATAGGCTACACCCATAAAGAGGACAAGGCTGAATGCATTAACTGTGAAGGAAGTCACCCAGTTGAAGAATGCCCAACTAGGAAGATTACTTGTTTCTTGTGTGAAGGGACTACCCACTATCCTACTCGGTGTCACATTTACCCCATGGTACAACGAACCATCCAGCAGAGGAATGAAGTAATGAAAGGAGCCCTCATGGAAATTTTAGAAGAACCCGTGATGAAGGAAGATGTGGAAGACACACCTAAAGAGGACCCGAGTAAACCCTGCACTAAATCTTGCTATTCATGTGGAGAAGAAGGAAACATCTCCCAGAATTGTATGAATGGGAATCTAGTAGAATTCCCGGCTAAGGAAGTAGAGTATGACCCACAGGAAATAGAAGCCCTGATTGGAATGGAAAAGTCCAGAAAGAGAAGTAGATTGGATTCCGGGAAGGATCTGAGTCATGTCATTTGTTATGGGTGCAAGGAGTCAGGGCACTACCTCAACAAATGCCCAAAAAGGAAACCTCGATACTTGTCAGAAGTAATATGTTTTAGTTGTAATAAAGCAGGGCACTTTGCCAGAGATTGTCCGAAGGAGAAGGAGACTTGTGATAAGTAGTTGAGTTTGTAACAGAAGAAATATAGTCGTAGTAGTGAGGACATTTTCCTTTATATTGAGGTGTTGAGTTGAGGCATGCAATGGAAAAACAGGAGATTGTAATAATTTGAGAATCAATAAAGTTAGCAGTGTTGGTACTGATTTGGATTTTATGAGTTACTCTATGAGGAAAGATGTTGACCATTTTTGAGGATAGGAGAAATATGGTCTATAAAATATTGGAGCATTTTAAGGGTGGTAGTACCCTGTAAGAAGCGTTGACCCCTGGAAAAGATAATCATACTCCACTGAGTGGATTTCGGACAAAATGAATACAAGTTTTGTATCGATATGTGTGATACCCCAAGAGTATGTGGGATGAAGTTGGAGACCGTCAGTTGTTTGGATCAAATGTGATCAAGGAGTCAGAAGAGAATGTTCAAGATAGACTGAAGGTAGCTCAGTCCAGGCAGAAGAGTTGTGCAGACTCAAAACTCAAGGAGGTAGCCTATGAAATGGAAGACAGAGCATGTCTTCGCATGTCCCCTATGCGAGGAGTTAAACGGATTGGAGTGAAGGGACAGTTAGCCCCGAGAATTGTAGGACCATACCGAGTTATGGAGCGTATGGGAGAAGTGGCCAACAAGTTGGAGTCATCCGAAGGACTATTAGGAGTGCATGATGTGTTTCACGTTTCCCAGTTGAAGAAGTGCCATGCAGAGATGGCCAATATTCCCCTGTAAGGACGCTTGACCCTGGAAAGGATAATGATGTTCCACGAAGTGGAATATGGACTTCATAAGTATAAATCTCGGTATGAGGGATATCCCACGAAAATGAAGAGATGAAGTACTATTGGATATAAAGGAGGTATGATGTTGGAAATATGGATCAATGGAAACTCCATGATGAGTCTGAGTAAACATGTCCTAGTTTGGAGCCAATAGAAGGAAGGAAGACAGTACAATTGGATGGATTTAAGTATACTGGGAAAGCTGGAAGTGGGATGTTGGATTAGAGATCCGCTGCCCCGATGAAGAGTTCAAGGTTTGCAAGTGATGAGATGTGCCATAACCCACAGGCCACAAGACCTTCAAGAAGCAAGCACACTCTTGCTGAAGGAAAAACCCTGAAAGAGGATATGCCCTTATCGATAGACGATCTTATAGGAGTAACGCAAAACCTGAGAGTTGTGAAGAAACGTTAGATGTTTGTCTGGCTTGCAGAATCTATGGATATATCTGAACTTGGTTCATCGACAAGAGAAATTCTGCAATGCTTGTGAGGATGACCGAGTGTTACAATGCAAGATCCGCTAAACCGTATACAAGGTAATGATTTGGGTGCGGGATGCATTGATCACCATACCGACTTACTCCTATTATTCGCCTTGCTATATGGGATGGTAAATCTGAGTGACTTGCCTATAGTAGAGAGATGACGATATTAAACCTTGTTTAAACCCTAGAATGGTATAGGAATTTTTCCCTTGTACACGGCAGCTTTTTGCCAACCATACGTTATATGGTGAGGATCAACCCAGACCCATTTCCTGCAGGAGAAACCATAAATGGTTGACCACCATGAGATATCGATAGTTGTTTAGTAATGGCGCCAGACCCATCTGCTAAGACCAAATCTCGGAATAACCTTACCAAGAGGAAAGGACAAAAGAATTGAGGAAAAAGGTTATGCCTTTACCGGAAGAGCTTAGAGGAGAAATTTTCTCGAGGATTTGAGAGGACCGACACTGTTAACAATATGGATGAAGTATATGAGTTTCGATGGAACAGTAACCATGATTCTAAGGGTGGTAGCACCCCAGACCCCGTGTGATGATCGATGGATTTTGAGAAGACCCCCAAACCCTAACCTTTTCTTGCTAGCCTCTCCGAATCTCGAGGACGAGATTCCTTTTAAGGGTGGTAGGTTTGTAACATCCCAAATTTTCAATTTGGAATGTTATACATTAGATCATCAGGCATATCTTATTTTCTTGCATTTTGGTCGATCCTAGAAATTTCACGCAACTCAAGGACCTTCGGAGAGAGTTGGAGATTTCGTTATTTTCATATTTGAGAGTTTTCTCGAATTTGAAAAGAGGATCATTTGATTTATTTATTTCATCTTCAATTATTTTTCCGATATCAGAATATGAGAGAGGGAATAATATGACTTTCCCAAAATATAGGAAAAATGAAGATTTAATAAATAGATCAAATTTCGTTTTCCGGTGTTTGTTTGTTTTTCTTTGGATAGGGAAAAATGCACGTTTTCGAAAATTGCATTTTAGGTCCGGAGTAAAGTTCATATTGTTCGGCTCATTTTTAGGAGTCGGGGAAAATTTACTTTAAAAATTTTGGAGCCTGTTTAGTTTTCTTTTCTTTTGTTTTTCTGTGCGCGTAACCGTTTAAAAAAAAGGTACTCCCGCAGGCCAGCTGGGCCAAAGGCCCAGCCAGCCACCGCCCCCACCCAGCGCCAGCGCCAGGCGCCAGGCGCAGCCAGCCAGCCGCCGCCGCCTCTTGCTCTAGCCGAGTCCGGCTAGGGTTAGCCCCTCCCCTTTCCTTTGTTTCGTCTTCCTTTTTCCTTTCTTTTTCTTGTCCCCTACCCCAAGTAATCTCTCCCCTCTCCTATATAAATACCCCCATAGACCCCCCTCTCCTCACACCAAAAACCCAAACCCCCTCTCCTCCCCAAGCCGCGCCCCACCCCGCGCCCTACACTGCTGTCGCGCCACCCCACACCCGTGCCGCCGCCCTTGTGCCCTAGCGCCGCCGCCGCACCTTTCCCATGCCGCCGCCGGCCTACGCCATGCCGCCAGAGCCCCTCGCCGGAGACCTCGCCGGAGGTTGCCCCGCGTCTCTTTTCCTTGGATCGTTTTCTTCTAATCGTTCTGATTCTTTTCTTCTCTTCTGATTCGTTTTCTAGATCGGTTTTTCGTTTCGGTTTCCTTCTCCGAAACCCAAGATCGGATTCGATTTCTTTTCCGATTTATTTTCCTTTGGACCGTTCGCTGGACCGTTCATCCTAATGAACGTGATCACCGGATTCTTCTAGGTTAACGAACGTCCGTTCGTCTAACCGTTCTTCTTTTTCTTCTCGTCGGATTTATTCCGCGACCGCGATCTCAGATCCGATCTTCGTTCTAGTTTATCTTCTCGCCCGTTTATCGGAATCAGGTGTTTCAAGCGCCTGGAGTTTCGTCTCGAAACTGCCGTTCCGTCTAATCAACTTGAACAAGTTTTTGCTATGGTAAAATTTGACCTAGTTTCAACTTGCTAGAACCGAGTTGTTTTCTTCCGCCGTTTGTTTTCCGTCGTTTGTTCGGTTCGTTCTTTCTTTGCAACCAGAGTTCTTAAGTTGAACTTTCTGGTTCATTCTCTCGTTCGAGTTTTACTTGTGCATTAGATGAGTACTTATTGTGTGGTTACTATTGTTTGCTTACGATAGATTGACTGGAGTGTGACGAGTAGATCTAACAAGAGTTTTGAGTGCGAATCATCTTCATCAACATTGCAGGCAAGTTCACACTTTGATCATACCTTTTCTACAACCCATGTTTTATTGCATTAGTTCAATCCTCACACATTGCATGAATAGGATCTAATTAAATTGTGGGATGGGAAGTAGATGAGGTAGTACCTATTACTTGTATTATTATGAAACCTTTGGGAGTTACTTCTACGTTTGCTTATTATGCCATGCTATGCTAGTAGACGTGGATTGGGTGAGTGATATCCATGACAGATGTGAGTTGATAATTTTAATGGTTTATCTAAGGTGGCAACTTAAACACACATCTGGGTGGATTGAGGCACCTGATGTCTATCAGGACTTGCCTGTTTTTTTTCGGACCGCCACCCAGGCTCAAAGGGATCATAAGATCATTCATGCTAGAAACTTCTGTGTGCAGCCACATGCTACTATGGGCTCTGGCATAGTTGACTAAGTTGTGCAAACTCTTACGGGGTGGACTAGCAGATGTAGGGGTTGTAGGTGGTACGGTCTACCCCACATGTAAGGTGCTAGCGCTTCTGAAAGACTATGTCTCGGTCATCCGTTTCTCAAACACCATGTAGTGCGAGAAAACAAACGGAGGCGATCGAGTCATGTGGGGAAAAGTGTGCAAACCTCTGCAGAGTGTACAAACTAATCATGATTAGCCGTGTCCCCGGTTATGGACATCTTGAGTATCTAGCTCTTGGATTATCCTGTTGATCTCATCACATTACTTTAAATGAATATTGTTGGGTTTAATGATGTTACTTAATTGGGATTGAGAATGCTGTCAACCATTCTCAATGTTCAACAACCACCATGATAGTTAATTAAAATGTATTCCTTTGCAGTAGGGAAAAATTGGCTTTACGCAAAAAACCTTATAACCATAGAGCTTTTCCACCAGCCAAATATGCATGTAGTGATAGCCATTGTTCATCTTTCTCTATGGTGTGAATTTGCCAGTACATTCAATGTACTGACCCGTTTCGGGTTGCAACGTCTTATGTTGCAGGTTTCTTACGACGAGTAAGTGATACGTTAGGGTTACGATTTCTACACTCAACTTTGCCGTTGGTGTTGATGGGAATCCACAACCTTGTTGCTTCCGCTATTTGGATTGAGGTAATAGTATTTACGTTACTTTATACATGTGATTTACCTCTGTTATAAATCCTTCGAGTACTGTGCGTGTCAGCATACCGATCCAGGGATGACACCTAAGCACAGAGACTTGATCCATTCGGGTCGGGTCGCTACAGGACAATAGGTATGTTTTCTACTAGTGTGAATTCAAATGGAATTTATTGGAAAGAATTAAACGCAACTCTGAAGATTGGGACCTCAACAATGGTAAGGAGTCAGGTATGACAGCTAGTTTTGAATGTGTTAAATATTTTATGGATACCGATATTTTTCGTAAATTTAGCACTAAATATGGACTTGACTCAGAGATAGTAGCTTCTTTCTATGAATCTTTTGCTGCCTATGTTGATCTCCGCAAGGAGAAGTGGTTTAAATATCATCCTCCCATAGAAGTAAAAGTACATGCACCTATTAAAGTTGAAGAAAAGACTATCACTTATAATGATCCTATTGTTCCTACTGCTTATGTTGAGAAACCACCTTTCCTTGTTAGGATAAAGGATCATGCTAAAGCTTCAACTGTGGTTCGTAAAAGCAATATTAAAACATATACACCTCCTGAGCAAGTTAAAGTTGAACCTAATATTGCTGCCTGGAGGTTAAATTGAGCAGTGATGAGGGGTGATTAGAGATTAGAGGTTAAAATAATTCAGAAATTTGAAAATAAAAAAAATTCAAAAAAAGATCATAAAAGTTCCTTTAGTACCGGTTGGTGTTACCAACCGGGACTAAAGGTGGACCTCCAGGCAGCGGCCGCGTGGAGGGCCTTTAGTCCCGGTTCGTATAAGAACCGGGACTAGGTTCAGGAACCGGGACAAAAGGTCTTTACAAACCGGGATAATAGGCATGTTTTCTACTAGTGTGAATTCAAATGGAATTTATTGGAAAGTATTAAACGCAACTCTGAATATTGGGACCTCGACAATGGTAAGGAGTCAGGTATGACACCTAGTTTTGAATGTGTTAAATATTTTATGGATACCGATATTTTTCATAAATTTAGCACTAAATATGGACTTGACTCAGAGATAGTAGCTTCTTTCTGTGAATCTTTTGCTGCCTATGTTGATCTCCGCAAGGAGAAGTGGTTTAAATATCATCCTCCCATAGAAGTAAAAGTAGCTGCACCTATTAAAGATGAAGAAAAGACTATCACTTATAATGATCCTATTGTTCCTACTGCTTATGTTGAGAAACCACCTTTCCCTATTAGGATAAAGCTAGGATCATGCTAAAGCTTCAACTGTAGTTCGTAAATGCAATATTAAAACATATACACCTCCTGAGAAAGTTAAAGTTGAACCTAATATTGCTATTGTTAAAGATCTCTTGTCTGATAATATAGATGGGCATGTTATTTATTTTTGTGATGAAACTGCTAGAATTGCTAAACCTTGTGCTAAAGATAAACTTAGACCTGTGGTAGGCATGCCTGTTATTTCTGCTAAAATAGGATATCATTGTTATCATGGCTTATGTGACATGGGTGCTAGTGCTAGCGCAATACCTCATTCCTTATACAAAGAAATTATGCATGAGATTGCACATGTTGAAATAGAAGATATTGATGTCACAATTAAACTTGCCAGTAGAGATACTATCTCACCATTGGGAATTGTTAGAGATGTTGAAGTCTTGTGTGGGAAAACTAAATATCCTGCTGATTTTCTTGTCCTTGGTTCCCCACAAGATAGCTTTTCCCCATTATATTTGGTAGACCCTTCTTAAACACTATTAATGCTACCATATATTGCAAAAGGGATGTTGTTACTATCGGTTTAGATGATATGACTCATGAATTTAATTTTTCTAAATTTAGTAGACATCACCGTGAAGAAGAATTAGCTAGTAAGGATGAAATTATTGGTCTTGCTTCTATTTCCGTACCTCCTAGTGATCCTTTAGAACATTATTTGCTAGACCATGAAAATGATATGTTTATGAATGAAAGAAGGGAATTAGATGAAGAATTCTTTAAACAGGAACCTATGCTGAAAAACAATTTACTTGTTGAAATCCTAGGGGATCCTCCTCCACCCAAGGGTGATCCCGTGTTTGAGCTTAAATCGTTACCTGATACTCTTAAACATGCTTATCTTGATGAGAAAAGGATATATCCTGTTATTATTAGTGCTAACCTTTCAGAACATGAAGAAGAGAGATTATTGAAAACTCTGAAGAAGCACCGTGCTGCTATTGGGTATATTCTTGATGATCTGAAGGGAATTAGTCCCACTCTATGTCAACATAAAATTAATTTGGAAGAAGATACTAAACCAGTTCGTGATCATCAACGTCGGTTGAATCCTAAAATGAAAGAAGTGGTAAGAAAGGAGATTCTAAAACTCCTTGAGGTGGGTATAATTTATCCCATTGCTGATAGTCAGTGGGTAAGCCTTGTCCATTGTGCCCCTAAGAAGGGAGGTATTACTGTTGTTCCAAATGATAAAGATGAATTGATTCCTCAAAGAATTATTACAGGTTATAGGATGGTAATTGATTTCTGCAAATTAAATAAGGCTACTAAGAAAGATCATTACCCCTTACCTTTTATCGATCAAATGCTAGAAAGATTGTCCAAACATACACATTTTTGCTTTCTAGATGGTTATTCTGGTTTCTCTCAAATACCTGTGTCAGCGAAAGATCAATCGAAGACCACTTTTACATGACCTTTTGGTACTTTTGCTTATAAATGTATGCCCTTTGGTTTATGTAATGCACCTGCTACCTTTCAAAGATGCATGATGGCTATATTCTCCGACTTTTGTGAAAATATTTGTGAGGTTTTCATGGACGACTTTTCCATCTATGGATCTTCTTTTGATGATTTCTTGAGCAACCTTGATCGTGTTTTGCAGAGATGTGAAGAAACTAATCTTGTCTTGAATTGGGAAAAGTGTCACTTTATGGTTAATGAAGGTATTGTCTTGGGGCATAAAGTTTCTGAAAGAGCTATTGAAGTGTATAAAGCCAATGTTGATGCTATTGAAAAGATGCCATGTCCCAAGGACATCAAAGGTATAAGAAGTTTCCTTGGTCATGCCGGTTTTTATAGGAGGTTCATTAAGGACTTCTCAAAAATTTCTCATCCTCTGACTAATTAATTACAAAAAGATATACCATTTGTTTTTTATGATGATTGTGTAGAAGCATTTGAAATACTTAAGAAAGCATTTATCTCTGCACCTATTGTCTAGCCACCTGATTGGAATTTACCTTTTGAAATTATGTGTGATGCTAGTGATTATGTTGTAGGTGCTGCTCTAGGACAAAGAGTTGATAAGAAACTAAATGTTATTCAATATGCTAGTAAAACTCTAGACAATGCTCAAAGAAATTATGCTACTACTGAAAAAGAATTCTTAGAAGTTGTATTTGCTTGTGATAAGTTTAGACCTTATATTGTTGATTCTGAAGTAACTATTCACACTAATCATGCTGCTATTAAATATCTTATGGAAAAGCAAGATGCTAAACCTAGAATTATTAGATGGGTTCTCTTGCTACAAGAATTTGATTTGCATATTGTTGATAGAAAAGGAGCTGAGAACCCCGTTGCAGACAACTTGTCTAGGTTAGAAAATGTGCTTGATGACCCACTACCTATAGATGATAGCTTTCCTGATGAGCAATTAAATGTCATAAATGCTTCTCATACTGCTCCATGGTATGCTGATTATGCTAATTACATTGTTGCTAAGTTTATACCACCTAGTTTCACATACCAGCAAAAGAAAAAGTTATTCTATGATTTGAGGCATTACTTTTGGGATGACCCACATCTTTATAAAGGAGTGGATGGTGTTATTAGACGTTGCGTACCTGAGCATGAATAGGAACATATCCTATGCAAGTGTCACTCCGAAGCTTATGGAGGACACCATGCTGGAGATAGAACTGCACATAAGGTACTACAATCTGGTTTTTATTGGCCTACTCTCTTCAAGGATGATCGTAAGTTTGTCTTATCTTGTGAGGAATGTCAAAGAATTGGTAATATTAGTAGACATCAAGAAATGCCTATGAATTATTCACTTGTTATTGAACCATTTGATGTTTGGGCTTTGACTATATAGGACCTTTTCCTTCCTCTAATGGTTATACACATATTTTAGTTGTTGTTGATTATGTTACTAAGTGGGTAGAAGCTATTCCAACTAGTAGCACTGATCATAACACTTCTATTAAAATGCTTAAAGAAGTTATTTTTCCAAGATTTGGAGTCCCTAGATATTTAATGACTGATGGTGGTTCACATTTTATTCATGGTGCTTTCTGTAAAATGCTTGCTAAATATGATGTTAATCATAGAATTGCATCTCCTTATCATCCTCAGTCTAGTGGTCAAGTAGAATTGAGTAATAGAGAGCTCAAATTAATTTTGCAAAAGACTGTTAATAGGTCTAGAAAGAATTGGTCCAAGAAACTAGATGATGCATTATGGGCCTATAGAACTGCATATAAAAATCCTATGGGTATGTCTCCGTATAAAATGGTTTATGGAAAAGCATGTCACTTACTCTCGAACTAGAACACAAGGCTTATTGGGCTATTAAAGAACTTAATTATGATTTTAAACTTGCCGGTGAGAATAGGCTATTTGATATTAGCTCACTTAATGAATGGAGAACCCAAGCCTATGAAAATGCCAAGTTATTTAAAGAAAAAGTTAAAAGATTGCATGACAAAAGGATACAAAAGCGTGAGTTTAATGTAGGTGATTATTTATTGCTATACAACTCTCTTTTAAGATTTTTTGCAGGAAACTTCTCTCTAAATGGGAAGGTCCTTACGTTATCGAGGAGGTCTACCGTTCCGGTGCCATAAAAATCAACCACTTCGAAGGCACAAATCCGAAGGCGGTGAACGGTCAAAGAATCAAACATTATATCTCAGGTAATCCCATAAATGTTGAAACCAATGTTGTTGAAACCGTAACCCCGGAGGAATACATAAGGGACACTTTCCGGAACGTTTCAGACTCCGAAAAGGAATAGATATGTGGTACGGTAAGTAAACCGACTCCAAAACAGTTTTTAATGCAATATTTCTCCGTTTTGGAAGATTTAGAAAAATTGAAAAATAAGTAGCAGTCCGGGAAGGACACGAGGGCTCCACGAGGGTGGAGGGCGCGCCCCCCTACCTCGTGGGCACCTTGTGTGCTCTCCGGACTCCGTTTTCGTACACGTTACGTATTTTGGACGGTAAAAATTCATTATATAATCTCCTGGGGGTTTTGACTCCCGTATCACGCAATTATCCTTTGTTTTGTGTTTTGAGCTATTGCTGCTGTAGATTAGAGCAAGATGTCTTTGCAAGAGTCAGTCGGGGAGAGCCGGGTGTCTCACCCGGCACCGAGATCAGTGACAAACAACAATGTTGACCTCTTTGGGCCAGCGACGGAGGAAGAGATGGAGGCTGAATTGAAGAGGATAGATGCCATGGAAGAGGATCAAGAAGTCACTTCCTGCTTCCGAGCTGGATTCATGATGGGAGAACTACAGATCTCAGCTATTCCAAACTCGGTTATCCCTTCCAATGTTAGATTTCTTTCTTATGAGAATATGAAAAAGAGTGTCACTGGTTCTCCCGCAGCTATGCAGCATCCTTGGGTGTAGGGAGCTTTGGCTGTTACAGGAAAACTTTGACAGGAAATAATGGACCTCCAGCAGCAAGTCAATAAGCTAGAGGAGGCGAATCATATCCTGAGGGGCATCATCGCCAAGAATATCACATCACCACCCCCTAAAGAGAGACATAACCACATCGGTATGGGCACTCCACTTGGCAACTGCCAAGCTTGGGGGAGTGCCCCGGTATCGTATCACCATCACTTTTATCTTTACCATTTTTCTTACTTTGATCCTTTTGGTAATATCTTGATCTAGTAGAATAAAAGTTCTTAGTATGACCTGGTCGTGAGTTTTGCTTTATCATCCTTCTATGTAATCGAGTCCGTGATCTATATAATAAAGATTAGTGTTGAGTCAAGGGCTTGATTATTTTGTCATGATCCTAAGTGAATAAAAGAAAAGAGAAAGAAATAAAAAGAAACAAAGAGATCATGTGAGTCTTATGGAGAGTACTGAGCTCACATAGAAAAAGTATGATGAATAAAAGTTGTTGAGGGTTGACAAACATATTTTGGTCATGTTGCAATTAATAGGAAGTAATAAAGAAAGAGAGGTCTTCACATATAAATATACTATCTTGGACATCTTTTATGATTGTGAGCACTCATTAAAATATGACATGCTAAAGAGTTGACATTGGACAAGGAAGACAACGTAATGGGTTATGTTTTCTTACATCTTAGATGAATTATATTGTCTTGGATCATCCAACATGTTGAGCTTGCCTTTCCCCTCATGCTAGCCAAATTCATCGCACTAAGTAGAGATACTACTTGTGCTTCTAAATACCCTTAAACCAGTTTTCCCATGAGAGTCCACTATACCTACCTATGGATTGAGTAAGATCCTCTAAGTAAGTTGTCATCGGTGCAAGCAATAAAAATTGCTCTCTAAATATTAATGACTTATTAGTGTGGGAGAAAATAAGCTTTATACGATCGTGTGATATGGAAGAAATAAAAGCGACATACTGCATAATAAAGGTCCATGTCACAAGTGGCAATATAAAGTGACGTTCTTTCGCATTAAGATTTTGTGCATCCAACCATAAAAGTGCAGGACAACCTCTGCTTCCCTCTATGAAGGGTCTATCTTTTACTTTTATCTCCTACATTGCATAAGAGTCATGGTGATCTTCACCCTTCCTTTTTACATTTTATCCTTTGGCAAGCAAAATATGTTGGAAAGATCCTGGTGTATATGGCTAATTGGATGTGAGTTTTCATGAACTATTACTGTTGACATTACCCTTGAGGTAAAACGCTAGGAGGCGAAGCTATAAGCCCCTATCTTTCTCTGTTTCTGATTAAAACTCCATACCGATAAGTATTGCGTGAGTGTCAGCAATTGTGAAAGACTATATGATAGTTGAGTATGTGGACTTGCTGAAAAGCTCTTATACATTGACTCTTTCCTATGTTATGATAAATTGCAATTGCTTCAATGACTGAGATTGTAGTTTGTTAGTTTTCAATGAAGTTTACAATTCACACTTGATATTGTGATTGAATTATTAGTATAGCATAAGAGATTATATGACAAGAATTATATAAGTTGTTGTTCTAAGAATGATCATGATGCCCTCATGTCCGTATTTTATTTTTATCGACACCTCTATCTCTAAACATGTGGACATATTTTTCGATTTCGGTTTTTCACTTGAGGACAAGCAAGGTCTAATCTTGGGGGAGTTGATACGTCCATCTTGCATCATGCCTTTATATCAATATTTATTGCATTATGGGCTGTTATTACACATTATGTCACAATACTTAATGCCTATTCTCTCTTATTTTACAAGGTTTACATAAAGAGGGAGAATGCCGGCAGCTGGGATTCTGGGTTGGAAAAGGAGCAAATATTAGAGACCTATTATGCACAACTCCAAAAGTCCTGAAGCTTCACGGAAGATGTTTTCCAAATATATAAAAAATACTGAGAGCAAGAACTTCACCAGGGGCCACACCCTGCCCACGAGGGTGGGGGGCGCCCTACCCCCCTGGGCACTCCCCTTACCAAGGGCCACACCCTGCCCACGAGGCGGAACCTTGGTGGAACCAATCTACGGCTCTAGCGGAGCTATTCTGCCGGGGAAACTTCCCTCCCGGAGGGGGAAATCATCGCCATCGTCATCACCAACGCTCCTCTCATCGGGAGAGGGCAATCTCCATCAACATCTTCATCAGCACCATCTGATCTCAAAACCCTAGTTCATCTCTTGTATCCAATTCTTGTCTCCCAAGTCCGGGATTGGTGCTAGTAGGTTGCTAGTAGTGTTAATTACTCCTTGTAGTTGATGCTAGTTGGTTTAATTGGTGGAAGATCATATGTTCAGATACTATATGAATATTAATACCCCTCTGATTAAGAACATTTTTCTGCTTTGTGAGTAGTTACTTTTGTTCCTCAGGACATGGGAGAAGTCTTGCTATTAGTAGTCATGTGAATTTGGGATTCGTTTGATATTTTGATGAGATGTATGTTGTCTCTCCTCTAGTGGTTTTATGTGAACGTCAAGTACATGACACTTCACCATTGTTTGGGCCCAGAGGAAGGCATTGGGAAGTAATTAGTAGATGATGGGTTGCTAGAGTGACAGAAGCTTAAACCCTAGTTTATGTGTTGCTTCGTAAGGGGCTGATTTGGATCCATATGTTTCATGCTATGGTTAGGTTTACCTTAATACTTTTTTTGTAGTTGAGGATGCTTGCAATAGAGGTTAATCATAAGTGGGATGCTTGTCCAAGTAAGGGCAGCACCCAAGCACTGGTCCACCCACATACCAAATTATCAAAGTACCGAACGCGAATCATATGAACGTCATGAAAACTAGCTTGATGATATTCCCATGTGTCCTCGGGAGCGCTTTACATCATAAAAGAGTTTGTCTAGGCTTGTCCTTTGCTACAAAAGGATTGGTACACCTTGCAGCACTTTATTTACATTTGTTACTTGTTGCTCGTTACAAATTATCTTATCACAAAACTATCTGTTACCACTTATTTCAGCACTTGCAGAGAATACCTTGCTGGAAACCGCTTTCATTTCCTTCTGCTCCTCATTGGGTTCGACACTCTTACTTATCGAAAGGACTATGATAGATCCCCTATACTTGTGGGTCATCAACGTGATACTCGACAAAAGACCAAAGTCCACCTCTTTTAAACCAGCGGACAAAATAGTCAAATTCCAGGTCGACCCAACGGACCCTACAAAACAGCATCCATCGGGGCATAGCTGAACCCCACAACAGATGCCGCACTTTGGGAGTTCTTGCATGGAAATTGGGACATCTTCGCCTGGCATCCTTCAGACATGTCAGGAATCCCACGCAGGCTGGCCGAGCATAGCCTCAACATTCTAAAAGGGTTCAAGCCGGTCAAGCAGACTCTTCGGCGTTCCTCTGAGCCCAAGCAGCAAGCCATGGGAGAAGAGCTAGCCAAATTACTCGAGGCCGGATTCATTAGAGAAACAAAACATCCAGACTGGCTAGCAAACCTGGTGATGGTACCAAAGAAGGACAAATCTTGGTGCCTATGTGTCGATTTCAAGGACCTTAACAAAGCTTGCCCTAAGGATCCCTTCCCCCTTCCCCGCATCGATCAAATTATCAATGCTACCGCAGGACACGACTCATTGTGCTTCCTCGACGCATACTCCGCATACCATCAAATTAAGATGGCGGAGCCCGATCAAGCCACAACGGCATTCATCACTCCATACCGCCCCTTCTGTTTCAACACCATGCCTTTCGGGCTCAAAAATGCCGGTGCAACCTATCAACGCATGATTCAGACATGACTGGAAACATAAATCGGCAAAACAGTGGAGGCATACATAGACGAGGTGGTCATTAAAACAAGACACGTCGAATCCTTAATAGATGACTTGAGGATCATGTTCGACAATCTCCAAACATATGACATCAAGCTCAATCCGGAAAAATGCGTTTTCGGCGTGCCCGCCGGAAAGCTCTTGTGCTTCATCATCTCCAATAGAGGAATTGAAGCAAATCCGGCTAAAATCCGAGCTTTGTCACAGTTGGCTATCCCAACAGACCTCAAACAAATCTAGAAGTTAACTGGATGCATGGCTGCCTTAAGCTTCTTCATCTCCCGATTAGGAGAAAACGCACTACCTCTCTATCGCCTTCTTCGACGCACCGAACACTTCGAGTGGATGGATGTGGCCACTGCTGGATTGGAAGAAATAAAGGCCGTATTGGCCACCAACCCAATCTTGGCCGCGCCAAATGTCAGCAAACCAATGCTGTTATATATAGCAGCAACACACAAAGTTGTAAGCACAGCGCTTGTCGTTGAACGAGAGACGGACGGACATAAGTTCCCACTTAAAAAGTCGGTATACTACGTATCCACCGTCCTCACTCCATGCCAATCACGGTACCCACATTACCAAAAGATAGCATACATGGTCTTCATGGCATCCCGAAACTACGACACTACTTTCAAGAGTGTTCAATCACGGTGGCCTCCGAAGTACCACTCAAGGGCATAACAAATAACCGCGATGCCATGGGCCCGATTGCTAAATGGGCGTTCGAGCTCCTCCTGGTCGACATAACATATAAACCACGGCGAGCCATTAAGTCGCAGGTACTGATGACCCACAAGTATAGGGGATCTATCGTAGTCCTTTTGATAAGTAAGAGTGTCGAACCCAACGAGGAGCAGAAGGAAATGATAAGCGGTTACCAGCAAGGTATTCTCTACGAGTACTGAAATAAGTGGTAACAGATAGTTTTGTGATAGGATAATTTGTAACGGGCAACAAGTAACAAAAGTAAATAAAGTGCAGCAAGGTGGCCCGATCCTTTTTGTAGGAAAGGACAAGCCTGGACAAACTCTTATATAGGGAAAAGCGCTCCCGAGCACACATGGGAATATCGTCAAGCTAGTTTTCATCACATTCATATGATTTGCCTTCGATACTTTGATAATTTGGTATGTGGGTGGACGAGTGCTTGGGTACTGTCCTTACATGGACAAGCATCCCACTTATGATTAACCTCTATTGCAAGCATCCGCAACTACAACAAAATTATTAAGGTAAACCTAACCATAGCATGAAACATATGGATCCAAATCAGCCCCTTACAAAGCAACGCATAAACTAGGGTTTAAGGTTTTGTCACTCTAGCAACCAATCATCTACTTCTTACTTCCCAATGCCTTCCTCTAGGCCCAAATAATGGTGAAGTGTCATGTAGTCGACATTCACATAACACCACTAGAGGAGAGACAACATACATCTCATCAAAATATCGAACGAATACCAAATTCACATGACTACTAATAGCAAGACTTCTCCCAAGTCCTCAGGAACAAATGTAGCTACTCACGAAGCATATTCATGATCATAATCAGAGGGGTATTAATATGCATATAGGATCTGAACATATGATATTCCACCAAATAAACCAATTAGCATCAACTACAAGGAGTAATTAACACTACTAGCAACCCATAGGTACCAATCCCAGAGTTGGAGACAAGAATTGGATACAAGAGATGAACTAGGGTTTTGAGAAGAGATGGTGCTGGTGAAGATGTTGATGGAGATTTCCCTCTCCCGATGAGAGGAGCTTTGGTGATGACGATGACGATGATTTCCCCCTCCCAGAGGGAAGTTTCCCCGGCAGAACAGCTCTGCCAGAGCCCTTGATTGGTTCCGCCAAGGTTCTGCCTCGTGGCGGCGGAGTTTCGTCCGATAAGATGGCTTATGACTTTTTTCTCATCGAAAGACTCCATATAGCAGAAGATGGCCATCGGAGGGCTACCAGGGGGCCCACGAGGTAGTGGGGCGCGCCCCCACCCTCGTGGGCAGGGTGTGGCCCCCTGGTGAACTTCTTGCTCTTAGTATTTTTTTATATATTGCGAAAACGTCTTTCGTGAAGTTTTAGGACTTTTGGAGCTGTGCAGAATAGGTCTCTAATATTTGCTCCTTTACCAGCCCAGAATCCCAGCTGCCGGCATTCTCCCTCTTTATGTAAACCTTGTAAAATAAGAGAGAATAGGCATAAGTATTGTGACATAATGTGTAATAACAGCCCATAATGCAATAAATATCGATATAATAACATGATGCAAAATGGACGTATCAACTTCCCCAACCTTAGACCTCTCTTGTCCTCAAGCGAAAGCCGAAATCGAAAAATATGTCCACATGTTTAGAGATAGAGGTGTCGATAAAAGTAAAATACGAACATGAGGGCATCATGATCATTCTTAGAACAACAACTTATATAATTCTTGTCATATGATTTATTATGCTAGAGTAATAATTCAATCACAATTTCAAGTATGAATTGTAAACTAACAAACTATAATCTCAGTCATTGGAGCAATTGCAATTTATCATAACATACGAAAGAGTCAATATATAAGAGCTTTTCAGCAAGTCCACACACTCAACTATCATATGGTCTTTCACAATTGCTCACACTCACGCAATACTTATGGGTATGGAGTTTTAATCGGACACAGAGAAAGATAGGGGCTTATAGTTTTGCCTCCCAATGTTTTACCTCAAGGGTAATGTCAACAATAATAGTTCTTGAAAACTCACATCCAATTAGCCATATATAACATGATCTTTCCAACATACTGTGCTTGCTAAAGGATAAAATGTAAAAAGGAAGGGTGAAGATCACCATGAATCTTATGTAAGGTAGGAGATAAAAGTAAAATATAGACCCTTCGCAGAGGGAAGCAGAGGTTGTCATGCGCTTTTATGGTTGGATGCACAAAATCTTAATGCGAAAGAACGTCACTTTATATTGCCACTTGTGATATGGACCTTTATTATGCAGTCTGTCGCTTTTATTTATTCCATATCACACGATCGTATAAAGCTTATTTTCTCCCACACTAATAAGTCATACATATTTAGAGAGAAATTTTTATTGCTTGCACCGATGAGCTCTTACTTGGAGGGTCTTACTCAATCCATAGGTAGGTATGGTGGACTCTCATGGAAAAACTGGTTTAAGGGTATTTGGAAGCACAAGTAGCACCTCTACTTGGTGCGATGAATTTGGCTAGCATGAGGGGAAAAGGCAAGCTCAACCATGTTGGATGATCCATGGCAATATAATTTATCTCAGATGTAAGAAAACATAAACCATTACGATGTCTTCCATGTCCAACGTCAACTCTTTAGCCTGTCATATTTTAATGAGTGCTCACAATCATAAAAGATGTCCAAGATACTATATTTATATGTGAAGACCTCTCTTTCTTTATTACTTCCTATTAATTGCAACGATGACCAAAACTATGTTTGTCAACTCTCAACAACTTTTATTCATCATACTTTTTCCATGTGGGCTCATTACTCTCCATAAGTTCCATATGATCTCTTTGTTTCCTTTTTATTTCTCTATTCTTTTATTCACTTAGGGTCATGGCCAAATAATCAAGCCCTTGACTCAACACTAATCTTTATTATATAGCTCACGGACTCGATTACATAGAAGGATCATAAAGCAAAACTCAAAACTAGATCACACTAAGAACTTTTATTCTACTAGATCAAGATATTACCAAAAGGATCGGACTAAGAAAAACGGTAAAGCTAAAAGTGATGGTGATGCGATACCGGGGCACTCCCCCAAGCTTGGCAGTTGTCAAGGGGAGTGCCCATACCCATGTGATTATGTCTGCTTTGTTGGTGAAGGAGGTGAAGTTTTTGATGATGGATAGTCGCACATCGAACGTAGGAGGTCTTCTAACTTGCAGATAATGCCTTTGAATGCGATAATATTCTCCTTCAACAAATATTTTCACGTGTGAGATACTTATTTTGTATATGACCTAACTCAATCATCTTGAAAGCTTCGATCTCCGTTGGGGTAAGAAGATTGTGATCAAGTTGAAGGGTGTCTTTTGTTGCCGGAACTTGGTCCTGCATGGCCTTCTTGATCCCTTCATCCTTGTTGATCTCCATGGGTTCTTCTCTTTTCAGCTCTATGTTCATTAGACAAGCATCGTTTCCCTCATGATTGGAGGAGGAGGGAGACCACATAGTGCCTGGCCTTGACAACCCTGGAAGAAAACATCTCGAAACAAAGACAGGAGATTTTTGCGTGATACGGGAGTCAAAACCTCTGGGAGATTATATAATTAATTTTTACCGACCAAAATATGTGTCGTGTACGAAAACGGAGTCCGGAGAGCACACGAGGTACCCACGAGGTAGGGGCCGCCCAGTAGGGTAGGGCGCGCCCTCCACCCTCGTGGAGGCCTCGTGTCCTTCCCGGACTACTTCTTATTTTTCTCTTTTTCTAAATATTCCAAAACGGAGAAATATTGCCTTAAAAACTGTTTTGGAGTCGGTTTACTTACCGTACCACATACCTATTCCTTTTCGGAGTCTAAAACGTTCCAAAAAGTGTCCCTTATGTATTCCTCTGGGGTTACAGTTTCAATAACATTGGTTTCAACATTTATGGGATAAGCTGAGATATAATGTTTGATTCTTTGACCGTTCACCACCTTCGGATTGTGCCTTCGAAGTAGTTGATTTTTATGGCACCGGAACGATAGACCTCCTCGATAATGTAAGGACCTTCCCATTTAGAGAGAATTTTTCCTGCAAAAAAACCTTAAACAAGAGTTGTATAGCAATACATAATCACCCACATTAAACTCATGCTTTTGTATCCTTTTATCCTGCCATCTTTTAACTTTTTCTTTAAACAACTTGGCATTTTCGTAGGCTTGGGTTCTCCATTCATCGAGTAAGCTAATATCAAATAACCTCTTCTCACCGGTAAGTTTAAAGTCATAATTGAGCTCTTTAATAGCCCAATATGGCTTGTGTTCTAGTTCGAGATGTAAGTGACAAGCTTTTCCATAAACCATTTTATACGGAGACATACCCATAGGATTTTTATATGCAGTTCCATAGGCCCATAATGCATCATCAAGTTTCTTGGACCAATTCTTTCTAGACCTATTGACAGTCTTTTGAAAAATTAATTTGAGCTCTCTATTACTCAATTCTACTTGACCACTAGACTGAGGGTGATAAGGAGATGCAACTCTATGATTAACATCATACTTAGGAAGCATTTAACGGAAATCACCATGAATAAAATGTGAACCACCATCAGTCGTTAAATATCTAGGGACTCCAAATCTTGGAAAAATAACTTCTTTAAGAATTTTAATAGAAGTTTTATGATCAACACTACTAGTTGGAATAGCTTCTACCCACTTAGTAACATAATCAACAACAACTAAAATATGTGTATAAGCATTAGAGGCAGGACAAGGTCCCATATAGTCAAAGCCCCAAACATCAAATGGTTCAATAACGAGTGAATAGTTCATAGGCATTTCTTGACATCTACCAATATTACCAATTCTTTGACATTCATCACAAGATAAGACGAACTTATGGGCATCTTTGAAGAGAGTAGGCCAATAAAAACCAGATTGCAATACCTTATGTGCAGTTCTATCTCCAGCATGGTGTCCTCCATAAGCTTCGGAGTGACACTTGCGTAGGATCTGTTCCTATTCATGCTAAGGTACACAACGTCTAATAACACCATCTACTCCTTCTTTATAAAGATGTGCGTCATCCCAAAAGTAATGTCTCAAATCATAGAATAAAATTTTCTTTTGCTGGTATGTGAAACTAGGTGGTACGAATTTGGCAACAATGTAATTAGCATAATCAGCATAACATGGAGCAGTATGAAAATCACTTATGACATTTAATTTCTCATCAGGAAAGCTACCGTCAATAGGTAGTGGGTCATCAAGCACATTTTCCAACCTAGACGAGTTTTCTGCAACGGTGTTCTTAGCTCCCTTTCTATCAACAATATGTAAATCAAATTCCTATAGCAAGAGAACCCATCTAATAAGTCTAGGTTTAGCATATTTCTTTTCAATAAGATATTTAATAGCAGCATGATCATTGTGAATAGTTACTTTAGAATCAACAATATAAGGTCTAAACTTATCACAAGCAAATACAACTGCTAAGAATTCTTTTTCAGTAGTAGAAAAATTTCTTTGAGCATTGTTTAGGGTTTTACTAGCATATTGAATAAAATTTAATTCCTTATCAACTCTTTGCCCTAGAACAACACCTACAGCATAATCACTAGCATCACACGTAATTTCAAAGGGTAAATTCCAGTCACGTGGCTGAAGAATAGGTCTAGAGATCAATGCTTTCTTAAGTATTTCAAATGCTTCTACACAATCATCATCAAAGACAAATGGTATATCTTTTCACAAAAGTCAAAGAATATAGCCATCATGCATCTTTGAAAGGTAGCAGGTGCATTACATAAACCAGAAGGCATACGCCTATAAGCAAAAGTACCAAAAGGGCAAGTAAAAGTAGTCTTTGATTGATCCTTGGCTGACATAGGTATTTGAGAGAAACCATAATAACCATCTAGAAAGCAAAAAAGTAATGTTTGGATAATCTTTCTAGCATTTGATCGGTAAAAGGAAAGGGGTAATGATCCTTTTTAGTGCCCTTATTTAATTTGCGGAAATTAATTACCATCCTATAACCTATAATTATTCTTTGAGGAATCAATTCATCTTTATCATTAGGAACGACAATAATACCTCCCTTCTTAGGGACACAATGGACAGGACTTACCCACTGACTATCAGCAACGGGATAGATTATACCTGCCTCAAGGAGCTTTAGTATTTCCTTTCTTACCACTTCTTTCATTTTAGGATTCAGCCATCGTTGATGATGATGAACTGGTTTAGCATCTTCTTCCAAATTTATTTTATGTTAACATATAGTGGGACTAATGCCCTTAAGATCATCAAGAGTATACCCAATAGCAGCACGGTGCCTCTTCGGAGTTTTCAATAATCTCTCTTCCTCATGCTCTGAAAGGTTAGCACTAATAATAACATGATATATCTTTGTCTCATCAAGATAAGCATATTTAAGAGTATCAGGAAGCGGTTTAAGCTGAAACATGGGATCACCCTTGGGTGGAGGAGGATCCCCTAGGATTTCAACAGGCAAATTGTGTTTCAGAATTGGTTCCTGTTTCAAGAATACTTCATCTATTTCCCTTCTTTAATTCATAAACATATCATTTTCATGGTCTAGCAAATATTGTTCTAAAGGATCACTAGGAGGTACGGCAATAGAAGCAAGACGAATAATTTCATCCTTACTAGGTAATTCTTCTTCACAGTGTTGTCTACTAAATTTAGAGAAATTAAATTCATGAGACATATCATCTAAACCGATAGTAACAACATCCTTTTTGCAATCTCTCTTAGCATTAACAGTGTTCAAGAAGGGTCTACCAAATATAATGGGACAAAAGCTATCTTGTGGGGAACCAAGAACAAGAAAATCAGCAGGATATTTAGTTTTCCCACACAAGACTTCAACATCTCTAACAATTCCCATTGGTGAAATAATATCTCTATTGGCAAGTTTAATTGTGACACCAATATCTTCTATCTCAGCAGGTGCAATATCATGCGTAATTTCTTTGTATAAGTTGTAAGGTATTGCACTAGCACTAGCACCCATATCACATAAGCCATGATAACAATGATCTCCTATTTTAACGGAAATAACAGGCATGCCTACCACAGGTGTGTTTTTATCTTTAGCACAAGGTTTAGCAATTCTAGCAGTCTCATCAAGGAAATGAATAACATGCCCATCAATATTATCAGACAAGAGATCTTTAAAAATAGCAATATCAGGTTCAACTTTAATTTGCTCAGGAGGTGTATAAGTTTTAATATTGCTTTTACGAACCACAGTTGAAGCTTTAGCATGATCCTTTATCCTAATAGGGAAAGGTGGTTTCTCAACATAAGAAGTAGGAACAATAGGATCATTATAAGTGATAGTATTTTCTTCAGCTTTAATAGGTGCTGCTACTTTTACTTCTATGGGAGGATGATATTTAAACCACTTCTCCTTGGGGAGATCAATATAAGTAGCAAAAGATTCATAGAAAGAAGCTACTCCCTCAGAGTCAAGTCCATATTTAGTCCTAAATTTACGGAAAACATCGATATCCATAAAAGATTTAACACAATCACACTTAGGTGTCATACCTGACTCCTTACCTTCGTCGAGGTCCCAGTCTTCAAAGTTGTGTTTAATTCTTTCCAGTAAATCCCATTTGCATTCAATAGTCTTCGTCATAAAAGAGCAAACACAAGAAGTATCGAGCATGGTGCGATTGTTATCAGAAAGCTGAGCATATAAATTTTGAATAATCATTTCTCTTGAGAGCTCATGATTGGGGCATTAATATACCATGGATTTAAGACTCCCCCAATGTAGAGCGATGCTTTCTCCTTCGCGAGGCCAAAAATTATATATATAATTGCGATCACGATGAACAAGATGCATAGGATAAAACTTCTGATGAAATTCCAATTTCAATCGTTTTTAGTTCCATGACCCTGTATCATCACATAGCCTATACCATGTCAGTGCATCTTCCTTCAATGATAAAGGGAAGACCTTCTTCTTAACAACATCTCCGGGTACACCTGCAAGCTTAAATAATCCACAAACTTTATCCACATATATTAGGTGCTCATCAGGATGAGTTGTTCCGTCTCCTGCAAAAGGATTAGCTAGCAGTTTTTCTATCATACCCGAAGGAATTTCAAAGCAGACATTTTCATTTTCATTTTCAGTAGGTTGAGGAGCAAATCTTAGCTCTACTGGTCGGGGTGAAGATACCCCGAACAAGCCCCTCAGGGGTTTACTTTGCATAGTAACAAGTGACAGTAAATTTCAGCACACTATATAAATTTTCCTTACCAAATTCCACCTACCAAAGGCGCTTCACTGCCCGGCAACGGCGCCGGAAAAGAGTCTTGATGACGAACAAGTATAGGGGATCTATCGTAGTCCTTCTGATAAGTAAGAGTGTCGAACCCAATGAGGAGCAGAAGGAAATGATAAGCGGTTTCCAGAAAGGTATTCTCTGCAAGTACTGAAATAAGTGGTAACAGATAGTTTTGTGATAGGATAATTTGTAACGAGCAAAAGTAAATAAAGTGCAGTAATGTGGCCCAATCCTTTTTTAGCAAAGGAGAAGCCTCGACAAACTCCTATATAGAGAAAAGCGCTCCCGAGGACACATGGGAATATCGTCAAGCTAGTTTTCATCACGTTCTTATGATCCGTGTTCAGTACTTTGATAATTTGGTATGTGGGTGGACCGGTGCTTGGATACTGTCCTTACATGGACAAGCATCCCACTTATGATTAACCTCTATTGCAAGCATCCGCAACTACAACAAAAGTATTAAGGTAAACCTAACCATAGCATGAAACATATGGATCCAAATCATCCCCTTACGAAGCAACGCATAAACTAGGGTTTAAGCTTCTGTCACTCTAGCAACCCACCATCTACTTATTACTTCCCAATGCATTCCTCTAGGCCCAAATAATGAAGTGTCATGTAGTCGACGTTCACATAACACCACTAGAGGAGAGACAACATACATCTCATCAAAATATCGAACGAATACCAAATTCACATGACTACTAATAGCAAGACTTCTCCCATGTCCTCAGGAACAAACGTAACTACTCACAAAGCATATTCATGTTCATAATCAGAGTGGTATTAATATGCATATAGGATCTGAACATATGATCTTCCACCAAATAAACCAACTAGCATCAACTACAAGGAGTAATTAACACTACTAGCAACCCAAAGGTACCAATCCCAGACTTGGAGACAAGAATTGGATACAAGAGATGAACTAGGGTTTTGAGAAGAGATGGTGCTGGTGAAGATGTTGATGGAGATTGCTATCTCCCGATGAGAGCAGCGTTGGTGATGACGATGGCGATGATTTCCCCCTCCCGGAGGGAAGTTTCCCCAGCAGAACAGCTCCGCCAGAGCCCTAGATTGGTTCTGCCAAAGTTCCACCTCGTGGCGACGGAGTTTCGTCCGAAAAGATGGCTTATGATTTTTTTCTCATCGAAAGACTCCATATAGTAGAAGATGGCCATCAGAGGGCCAACAGGGGGCCCATGAGGTAGGGGCGCACCCAGGGGGTGAAAGTGCAACTATCCCTAGGTGGTTTTGGTAATTCATAACAACATATAGCTCATTGAGCTAATGCTATTCCAAGAAGATTATTTCAGGAAAGCTCAATGATTGGAGTGGCATGGATGTGAAAGTGGAACCCTCAAAATGCTAAGGACAAAGCATTGGCTCAAGCTCAAAAGCTCAAGACTCTTCATTTCATATTTTAGTGATCCAAGATCACATTGAGTCTTTAGGAAAAGCCAATACTATTAAGGAGGGATGAGGTGTTGCTTAATGAGCCTCTTGCTTCATGTGCTTAATGATATGTTCCAAAATCCTCAACTACTTTCCCATATCCACATATGACCTAAACTCTAAGCCAAACTCGGTCCTACCGATTCTTCCTATCCGGCGCCACCGAGTTTCACTTGTCGTTAGCCACTGCCAAAACCTAGCAATTCGGCCCTACCGATAAGGATCTCGGTCCCACCAGGATGGGGTTGCAAACTCTCTGTTTCCCTTTCGTAACTTTTCGGTCCCACCGAAAGAGCGATTCGGTCCCCTCGAGATTGCAATGTAAACTCAGTGTTTCCCCTTTGTAACTTTCGGTCTCACCGAGTTCCACTCGGTCTCACCGAAAGAGCAAATTGGTCCCACCGAGTTTGCCTGACCAACTCTCTGGTTAGCTGATTATCAAATTCGGTCTCACCGAGTTTGTGTAATCGGTCTCACCGAGATTACGTTATGCCCAAACCCTAACCGAATCGGTCCTACCGAGTTGCATGTCAGTCCCACCGAAATTCCTAACGGTCACTAGGTTTACTACTTCGGTCAGACCGAGTTTTCTGATTCGGTCCCACCGAGGTTGGTAAATTGTGTGTAACGGTTGGATTTTGTGTGGAGGCTATATATACCCCTCCACCTCCTTCTCATTCGATGAGAGAGCCATCAGAACACACACACCATTCCTACTCATATGTTCTGAGAGAGAACCACCTACTCATGTGTTGAGACCAAGACATTCCATTCCTACCATATGAATCTTGATCTCTAGCCTTCCCAAGTTGCTTTCCACTCAAATCTTCTTTCCACCAAATCCAAATCCTATGAGAGAGAGTTGAGTGTTGGGGAGACTATCATTTGAAGCACAAGAGCAAGGAGTTCATTACCTACACACCATTTGTTACTTCTTGGAGAGTGGTGTCTCCTAGATTGGCTAGGTGTCACTTGGGAGCCTCCGACAAGATTGTGGAGTTGAACCAAGGAGTTTGTAAGGGCAAGGAGATCGCCTACTTCGTGAAGATCTACCGCTAGTGAGGCAAGTCCTTCGTGGGCGATGGCCATGGTGGGATAGACAAGGTTGCTTCTTCATGGACCCTTTGTGGGTGGTTGCTTCTTCGTGGACCCTTCGTGGGTGGAGCCCTGTGTGGACTCGCACAACCGTTGCCCTTAGGTGGAGCCCTGTGTGGACTCACGCAACCGTTACCCTTCGTGGGTTGAAGTCTCCATCAACGTGGATGTAGGATAGCACCACCTATCCGAACCACGGGAAAAACATCCGTGTCTCCAATAGCGTTTGAATTCTCCAAACCCTTCCCTTTATATTCTTGCAAGTTGCATGCTTTACTTTCCGCTGCCAATATACTCTTTGCATGCTTGCTTGAATTGTGTGATGATTGCTTGACTTATCCTAAAATAGCTAAAATCTGCCAAGAACTAAAATTGGGAAAAGGTTAAGTTTTTATTTGGTCAAGTAGTCTAATCACCCCCCATCTAGACATACTTTCGATCCTACAAGTGGTATCAGAGCCTTGGTCTCCATTTGCTTGATCTCCATAGCTTTTGGTGGTCATAGCCTTGGTTTCACAACCTAGGAGAGTATGGCGTCTAGCGAGGGAAATTATCACTGTAGAGGTCCTTACTTTGATGGTACTAATTTTGCTAGTTGGAAGCATAAAATGAAAATGCATATTCTTGGACATAACCCCGCCGTTTGGGCTATTGTGTGTGTTGGTTTGCAAGGTGACTTCTTTGATGGGAAAGAACCAAACCGTGAAGCTACCGTGGACGAGTTGAAGATGTTGCAATACAATGCTCAAGCTTGTGATATTCTCTTCAATGGATTGTGCCCCGAAGAATTCAACAAAATCAGCCTCCTTGAGAATGCAAAGGAAATTTGGGACACTTTGATTGATATGCACGAAGGTACCGACTCCGTCAAGGAATCCAAGTTGGACGTGCTTCAAAGCCAACTTGACAAGTTCAAGATGAAGGATGGTGAAGGTGTCGCTGAAATGTACTCTAGGCTTGCTCTCATCACAAATGAGATTGCCGGCTTAGGAAGTGAAGAGATGACCGATAGATTCATCATCAAGAAGATCCTAAGGGCCTTGGATGGAAAATATGATACCATGTGCACATTGATCCAAATGATGCCCAATTACAAGGATCTCAAGCCAACGGAAGTGATTGGAAGAATTGTTGCTCACGAGATGTCACTTAAGGATAAAGAGGAACTTCACAACAAGTCAAGTGGTGCCTATAAAGCCTCATGTGAAGCCCCTACATCATCAAGTGAGAAACAAGACTTCAATGAAGAATTGAGCTTAATGGTGAAGAACTTCAACAAGTTCTACAAGAGTAGAAGCAAAGATAGAAGCTCCAAGTCAAGGTCCTACAATGACAAAAGATCTTCTAGTCGAGAGCGAAACTGTTACAACTGTGGAAGACCCGGACACTATTCCAATGAGTGTACGGCTCCCTACAAGAGAAGAGAAGATTCTCCAAAAAGAAGAAGCAAAGGATCACCACCAAGAGAGAGAAGGAGTAGAGATGATCGTTATGAACGAAGATACTCACGGAGAAGCAAGGATTCGGAAAGGAAGGAAAAATCATCAAGGAGCTACACAAGACGAAGACATCAAGCTCATGTTGGTGAATGGGTATCCGGCTCCGACTCCGACAGCCACTCCGAGAGAAGTTATCACTCCGACTCTGAAGATACTCAAGATGAAGGTGTTGCCGGTCTAGCACTTGTGTCAACCAACTCCTACAACATATTTGACTCACCAAATGAAGGAATTGGAAGATGCTTCATGGCCAAAGGTCCTAAGGTAACACACCCCGAGTATGTTGATTTCAATAGTGACGAAGATGACTTGTTAGGTGATGATTTGCTTGGTGACAACTCTAGTGATAAATACTATGATGAAAGACCAATTAATCATGCTAATCAAGATAAAACGAATGACAATGATAAGGAGAAGATTGAGGCTCTAACTAAAGAACTAAAAACTCTTAAGTTAGCTCATGACACTATCTTCGAAGATCACCGAGAACTTTTAAGAGCTCATGAGAAACTACGCTTTGAAAAGCTCAATCTTGAGCAAGAGCATGAGTTCTTAAAGGTAATCAATGATGATCTCCGCAAGAAAAGTTCTTCTTACATTGCCAAGCGTTTACTCTTATCCACTTACATGCCTCAAGTCAAGTCTAGTGACAAGAAAGATTCTTCCTCTAGTAGTAACAATGATCATGCCAAATCCAATATTGTTGCTTCTAGTAGTTCTCTTGATTCCACTAATGATTCTCTTAGCCAAGTTACACTTGAGCAAGAAAATAGCTTATTGAAGGGAATTATAGAGAAAGGAGTGTACAAGAGTCTTGTCGGGAGTAAGCAATTCGAGGAAATTGTGCGCAACCAAGGAATGCACCGGAAGAATCAAGGTGTTGGTTTTGAACAAAAGTTCAATGCCAATGGAGTTGAATGGGAAGAAGATCAATACCCCAAGACGAAGTTTGTCCCTCAACAAGAGAAGTATACTTCTTTCAAGGTGACACAAGCCCAAGATGATCTTCCACCACAAGACTACAAGCAAAAAGGCAAGGACAAGCTTCAAGAGGAAATTGATGCATTTGAAGAAGCTCCAAAGACCTTAGTCAAGTGGATTCCCAAGACTACTTCAAGTTCCACTTCATCAAGTACGACTACAACTCCAAGGATTCCCATCAAGATGATGTGGATCCAAAAGAAGAAGAACTAGAAAGTTTTTGAGGGTGACTCCGCCAACATACTTCATTCTTATCATTTTGGCAAGAACAAGTGCAATCAACTTCCACATCTTGCACTAGTTCAAGGAGTCACAAACCCTCTTGTTGGTAAGACAAGGGACAAGGTAACCTAAAAGTTTTCATGGACATCATCTTTTGTGTGCATCACTCTATGTCTATGGATATCCTTGTTTGTTCCTTGTGGGACTAACCCATGTAGGTATTGAAAGTGCAATTCACTCAAATGGATAGCTCCAAGAGATCTACATCAACATTGAGCATCCACATCTTCAATATCTACATGAAGTCATCATCGACAAAACCCAAGGTTAGTTCATCCCTCTTAGGGGGGATATCACATCTAGGGGGAGCTTTACTCTAAGACTTGAGCTAAAGCAACTCTAAAGATGTGAACAAAACAATGCCTTGTGTAAAAGTGGTAACCCCACTTGAGCTTAAACGATGAGTATGACCTACGATCAAGTGTTCTCACTTGACTCCTAAGTCAATATACTCATATATAGATGACCTAGTCATTGCAAATTGCTTGATAGATGCTAGAATTGGTTGTGCATGCTTTGCCACATATTTCATTTGCTATCTTATTGTGTGAGCATGTTGGTTGCATATTTTACTCATTCAAGGACATCCACTTGTTGTTTTGATTGTTTGGCTTTATCTTCTTTTGCCAAGTGGATGGACAAGAATGCCTAAGAACCTCCTCTAGCTATCTATGCTTTTCTCCTCTCAAACTCTATTCATGCTGCATCACAAAATTTGATCAAGTCAGATTCAAACCACTTTGTGTGAGGAGCGCTCGGAGTCCCCGATTCGTCATAGACTTAAACTTCCAAAACCTCTTTATGATTCTCGGTCTGACCGATACTCCACTTTCGGTCCTACCGAGATCATTGAGTTGATCTAGGTTTTCGATCTCGGTGCAACCGATTTGAACCCTTCGGTCACACCGAGTTTCAGTAACTGCACGCAGTTATGAATCTCGGTGCAACCGAGTTGTTCAACTCGATCACACCGACGGGTTCGGGCTATATATAGTCACGGGCAAAATTTGGAAATTTCTCCGAACCCCTTCGCCCACGCGATAGCCTGCTCTGCCCCCGAGGTCTCCGGATCGTCTTCTCGCTGCCAGCAGCCTCCTGTCGCTGGTCTCCGCCGCCGTCAACGGGAAATCTGCCCCGCCGTTGCCGCTGTAGCAAGTCCCCACCGAACTAGGGTATGGACTTGATCTTTGTGCTATTCCTCAATCTGAATCCTAGCACATTGTGATTACATTGTTTCTGGCCACGTTTGATAAACTTCTATCCAGTCAAAACACTCATAGATTAGGTTTGATTCGAAAATTCTGGGTTTAGGTTTCCGCCGAAACCATCTTGGACCCACCGAGTTGAAAAACTCGGTCCCACCGATTTGGCTTATGCCATTGCACAAGTAAAACTCGGTCTGACCGAGAATTACTATTGGTGTGACCGATTTTTGAACTCAGTGAAACCCTAGCAGTCTCGGTGCCACCAAACTGTGACTCGGTCCTACCGAGTTCACTAGTTTAGGTTCCAAAACTGCTTCGGTATCACCGAGTTTGAAAATCGGTAGATCCGAGATGATTTCAGTGGGAAACTAAAACTAAGTTTTTGGATCATTCTTTTTGCAAAAATCTCTGCATTTTGTGATGCTCATCCACTCTATCTCCTCTATAATCTATTCACAGGGTCAGCAGTCAGTTTGCAACATGTCAGACCAGAGTGACAACCAAAACATGTCAGAGCAGCAAGTGCAGCTGAGTGAGGGCACTAGCCCCTCAAGTTCCTCAGATGATGGCAGCAGGAGCACACCCAGCAACCTGCCTAAAGCTGCCACTAGACAAAGGAAGAAGAGAACCTCAGATTCTGAAGATGAGGACTATGTGGCAGAGGAAGAGGCCACCTCCAAGAGAGTTGAGCCAGCTCAAGGCTCAAAGCCAGGCCTGAAAATCAAGAGGCCAACAGGCAGGCAGCCCATGTCAAAGGCTAGAGCCTCAACTGAGAAGCCCACTTCCCAAGAGCCAGCTGCAGCTGAGGGCAAGAAAAGGAAGGAGAGGGTGAAAAAGACTGTGGCTAGGGTGCTTGGCAAGGCCTCCATCATGGTAGAAGAGGACGAGGAAGAAGAGGCAGCTGCACCAGCGCCCAAGGCAGCCAAACTTATGGGAGATGCCATAAGGTCAGGGGGAGCTGCATCCAAGCGCAAGGAAGCACCTAAGGCTGCATCTAAGCCTAAGATTACACCTAAGAGAAACACAAGAAGCATACCAGCCACTAAGAAGAAAAAGGCTCCAGTGCCTGAGACTGTTGTTGAGGATGAGGAAGAGAATGTCCTTCGGAAGCTCAAGCCCAAGATCCCAGACCACAATGACGCTCATCCTGTGGCTGAGGATATGAAGCTCAGGAGAGACTCAGGGCTCAGGAAATGGAGAGAAGCAGATCCATATGCTTCTAGGAGAAGGACTGCAGTGGACTACAGGTTTCATACCAAGGAGTAGCCGGATTTCTATGAGACTGTGCTGCTAGATAAGAAGCCCATTGTCTGTGATATGCGATGGGTTGATTGGACCTATATCAAGGACAATGAAGAGTACTACCCAGGAGTTCAGGACAGCTTCAAGGCGTGTGGAGTAGAGGACTTTGTTGGGCAGAAGCTCACAAAGTGGAACGAGGAACTCATCATGCAGTTCTACTCCACAGCTCACTTTTATCCAGATGGGAGGATTACATGGATGTCTGAGGGTACGAGGTACCACTCTACTGTTGAGGAATGGGCGAAGCTGATCAATGCCCCAGAGGAGCAAGATGATGACTTGGATATCTATGCCAAGAAAAAGATGGACCACAACTCAATGTCAAATATGTACAAGGAGATCCCAAATGAAGCACTTGATACCTTCAAGTTTGGCTCAGTACATTACCTTCTGTCAGGGCTCCCGACGATCAATTGGATACTAAGGCACACCTTACTGCCTAATTCTGGAGATCACAAGATGATCAGAGGCCATGCTATCAACTTGCTACATATGTTTGATGTGCCTCAGAAGTTCAAGGTCATGAGCCTCATAGTGGAAATGATCAAAAGGACTGCGGCAGATCAGAAGAGGAGCTATGGATATGCCCCTCAGATTCAGGAGCTCATCAACTCCAAGATGGGTACAGGCGTATATTTGTTGGATAAGGAACACCTGCCCATCCGTCCAAATTTTGAGAACAATGAAGTTGTGATGATAGAGAATGAGCCATCGTCTGCACAAGCATATGCAAAGAAGGAGAAGGCGAGGAAGGAGAAAGCTGCCAGGATGCCTACTCAAGCAGAGGCATCTGAATACTTCTTGAAGACCAAACAAGAGCAGCTTGGTTACTTGATTGCGTCCACCCTGCGGATTGAGCAGAGTATAGCCACCCTGACTCAGAACCAGGCGAGTTTAGAGAGGATCATGGAACAGAGGTTCGATGACTTGGACATCAAGGTAACAGAAGTTCAGTCTGCAGTGGAGTAGCTCCAGGAGGACATGAATGAGAGGAGAGGCAGGACCACGACTCATGCGTTTGCGAGGGTGCCACGAGGTCCGAGGTCGTCTACACTGCCAGTTGCTGACACCAGAGCCACTACGTCTGCACCAGCTACAGCCTCAGCTCCAGCGTCTACTTCAGCTCAAACTCCAGCGAATACTTCAACATCTACAGAAGCCTTCGTCCTTGGAGTGATCCAGACTCCACCACCACCTGAAGATCAAGCCTGAGCGTCGATCTAGTGCTATGCATTTTCTAGGAACTTTTTGGTAACTTGTTGCCAAAGGGGGAGAAGATGTATAGATCATAGGCTTCGAGAGAGAGAGTGTTGCTTTTCTCTCTTGCTTTATTTGGTGGTTTTTTGAACCTTTTCTGCTTTTGAGTGCTTGATACTACGTCATTATTTGTGAGACATCGATGATCATGTGTTTGATCATAAGCTACACTTAATGTTTGCTTAATGCTTGCTTAAATATTATCATTCTATCTATCGTTTGTGATCATTCACTATTCTTGGTGATGAGTGCATGTATTTCATTCTTATCATTTTGAGCGCTCCACCAAGATGTATGTGACATGGAAGAGTAACCCATGACTCTAACTCTTTGTGCATTTGCAGTCCAAAGCAAATTTTAAATATGCACAAATTTAGGGGGAGCTCTTACTTATCACATACTTCTCAAAGTGACGATATACTTCATGCTTATTATCATTTGTCGAAGCTTTGATCTATATGTTGTCATCAATTACCAAAAAGGGGGAGATTGAAAGTGCAACTATCCCTAGGTGGTTTTGGTAATTCATAACAACATATAGCTCATTGAGCTAATGCTATTCCAAGATGATTATTTCAGGAAAGCTCAATGATTGGCACGGCATGGATGTGAAAGTGGAACCCTCAAAATGCTAAGGACAAAGGATTGGCTCAAGCTCAAAAGCTCAAGACTCTTCATTTCATATTTTAGTGATCCCAGATCACATTGAGTCTTTAGGAAAAGCCAATACTATTAAGGAGGGATGAGGTGTTGCTTAATGAGCCTCTTGCTTCATGTTCTTAATGATATGCTCCAAAATCCTCAACTACTTTCCCATATCCACATATGACCTAAACTCTAAGACAAACTCGGTCCTACCGATTCTTCCTATCCGGCGCCACCGAGTTTCACTTGTCTTTAGCCACTGCCAAACCCTAGCAATTCGGTCCTACCGATAAGGATCTCGGTCCCACCGAGATGGAGTTGCAAACTCTCTGTTTCCCTTTCGTAACTTTTCGGTCCCACCGAAAGAGCGATTCGGTCCCACCGAGATTGCAATGTAAACTCAGTGTTTCCCCTTTGTAACTTTCGGTCTCACCGAGTTCCACTCGGTCTCACCGAAAGAGCAAATTGGTCCCACCGAGTTTGCCTGACCAACTCTCTGGTTAGCTGATTACCAAATTCGGTCTCACCGAGTTTGTGTAATCAGTCTCACCGAGATTACGTTATGCCCAAACCCTAACCGAATCGGTCCTACTGAGTTGCATGTCAGTCCCACCGAAATTCCTAACGGTCACTAGGTTTACTACTTCGGTCAGACCGAGTTTTCTGCTTCGGTCCCACCGAGATTGGTAAATTGTGTGTAACGGTTGGATTTTGTGTGGAGGCTATATATACCCCTCCACCTCCTTCTCATTCGATGAGAGAGCCATCAGAACACACACACACCATTCCTACTCATATGTTCTGAGAGAGAACCACCTACTCATGTGTTGAGACCAAGACATTCCATTCCTACCATATGAATCTTGATCTCTAGCCTTCCCAAGTTGCTTTCCACTCAAATCTTCTTTCCACCAAATCCAAATCCTATGAGAGAGAGTTGAGTGTTGGGGAGACTATCATTTGAAGCACAAGAGCAAGGAGTTCATTACCTACACACCATTTGTTACTTCTTGGAGAGTGGTGTCTCCTAGATTGGCTAGGTGTCACTTGGGAGCCTCCGACAAGATTGTGGAGTTGAACCAAGGAGTTTGTAAGAGCAAGGAGATTGCCTACTTCGTGAAGATCTACCGCTAGTGAGGCAAGTCCTTCGTGGGCGATGGCCATGGTGGGATAGACAAGGTTGCTTCTTCGTGGATCCTTTGTGGGTGGTTACTTCTTCGTGGACCCTTCGTGGGTGGAGCCCTGTGTGGACTCGCGCAACCGTTGCCCTTAGGTGGAGCCCTGTGTGGACTCACGCAACCGTTACCCTTCGTGGGTTGAAGTCTCCATCAACGTGGATGTAGGATAGCACCACCTATCCGAACCACGGGAAAAACATCCGTGTCTCCAATAGCGTTTGAATTCTCCAAACCCTTCCCTTTATATTCTTGCAAGTTGCATGCTTTACTTTCCGCTGCCAATATACTCTTTGCATGCTTGCTTGAATTGTGTGATGATTGCTTGACTTATCCTAAAATAGCTAAAATCTGCCAAGAACTAAAATTGGGAAAAGGTTAAGTTTTTATTTGGTCAAGTAGTCTAATCACCCCCCTCTAGACATACTTTCGATCCTACAGGGGGGTAGGGCATGCCCCCACCCTCGTGGGCAGGGTGTGCTCCCCGGTGAACTTCTTTCTCTCAGTATTTTTTATATATTCCGAAAACGTCTTTCGTGAAGTTTCAGGACTTTTGGAGCTGTGTAGAATAGGTCTCTAATATTTGCTCCTTTTCCAGCCCATAATCCCAGCTGCCGGCATTCTCCCTCTTTATGTAAACTTTGTAAAATAAGAGAGAATAGGCACAAGTATTGTGACATAATGTGTAATAACAGCCCATAATGCAATAAATATCGATATAAAAGCATGATGCAAAATGGACGTATCAGGTACTGGCTGATTTCGTCGCCGAATGGACAGAAGCCGAACTCCCTAAAGAGTACGACACGTACTCCAATTGGATCATGCACTTTGACGGCTCTAAGATGCTGGCTGGTCTGGGAGCAGGCGTCGTCCTGACATCCCTCACCGGAGATACAGTCCAATACGTAGTCCAAATATTATACACAGACTCCAACGATGCAGCAGAATATGAGGCCCTGTTGCATGGTCTCCGGATGGCAGTCTCCATGGGCATTCAACGTCTTGAGGTGCGGGGGGATTCGAACCTCGCAATATCTCAAATAAATGGGGACTTTGACGCCAAGGACCCAAAAATGGTGGCTTACCGCAACGCCATCCTCAAAATATCATCTCGGTTCGAGGGCCTCGAATTCCACCATGTGGTCCGTGAAAACAATCAAGCGGTGGATATCCTCGGACATATCGGTGCTAAGCGCGACCTGTCCCACCTAATATTTTCTTGGAAAGGTTGTTTAAGTCATCCATGGTGTGGGATGGGGAGTCCAGCAGTAACAGTCCGGATCCGGCCACAACACCAGACCCCGAACACTCTGACGTAACCAGAGGATCGGCCACCGAAATAACACCTTCGGCCCACGTGATTATGTCTGTCATCGCCCCGTGGACATATCCCTTCTTGGCTAATCTAACTAGGCAAGAACTCCCTGATGACCCAAACGAGGCACATCGCATTGTGTGGCGGTCTAAAGCCTACAAGGACCACGAGGGAGAGCTTTATAAGAAAAGCGCTATTGGAGTACTTCAAAGGTGCATCTCCGAAGAGGAAGGACAACAAATTTTGGCAGAAATTCATGCTGGACTTGGCGGCCACCACGCCGCAGCTCGGGCCCTTGTAAGCAAGGCCTTCCGTACAGGTTTTTACTGGCCGACGGCCCGAGCGAACGCATAGGACCTCGTTCAACATTGCGTCGGTTGCCAGCTTTTTGCAAACCAAAGCCATATGCCTCCTACTGCTCTCCAAACAATCCCGATTACTTGGCCCTTTGCGGTCTGGGGGCTTGATATGGTCGGACCCCTTAAAGGGGGAATCCTTAAGAAAAAATACCTCTTGGTTATGGTGGATAAATTCACCAAATGGATAGAGGACAAACCAGTTAAAATGGCCGAGTCTGGACAAGTGATAGACTTCATATCTAGGGTTGTAAACCGTTGCGGTGTCCCCCACAGCATCATCACCGATAACGGCTCGAACTTTATAGCCGACGATGTAAAAACTTGGTGCAGCAAAATGGGCATTAAGCTCGATTATGCCTTTGTCTATCCCCCGCAAACTAACGGTCAAGTCGAGCGAGCAAATGGTCTTATCATGAGCGGCATTAAACCCAGATTAGTGCGATCCTTGAAGGAATCATATACGCACTGGGTGGAGGAGCTTGACTCCGTACTATGGGGGCTGCGGACCATGCTGAATCGCACTACTAGATACACACCGTTCTTTATGGTGTACGGTGCAGAGGCGGTATTGCCCTGTGACATTATTCATGACTCACCTCGAGTGCGCATGTACGAAGAGAAAGAAGACGAGCTTGATCGGCAGGACAGTTTGGACTCCCTGGAGGAGGAGCGTGCCATGGCAAAAGCCCGCTACGCATTCTACCAGCAACAGGCTCGGCGGTATCAAAGCAGAGAAGTACAGGCCAAAACTTATAACATTGGCGAACTCGTTCTACGCCTACTGGAGAAGAAAAAGGACAAGCTCAAGCCCAAATGGGAAGGTCCCTTCGTCATCGACAAAGTTCTGACCGGTGGAGCTTACCGTCTGCGGGATGCATTGGACAATCGACTCGAGCCATACCCATGGAACGCAGCCAGACTCCAAAGGTTCTACGCCTAGTGCCGGACTCTGTGTTCTTCTGCTTACCTCCATCAATTTTTTATCCGTTATCTGTCTTTTCTTTCTTTCTTTCTTCCCTTTTTCTTCACGGACTTAAAAGGTTAAAATGTGTCTTAACTGCACAATCTTGACACGCTAAGCGTGCTTATTATACCTGGGAGCTTCCTATACAGAAGCTTAATATAACTATGTTTCGGGCTCTATGCCCCCCGCACATGTGTTACTTTTCCACATGTACCTTTTCTTCACCATTATATGCATCGATATGACTTAAGTTTTGGCCAACGTTCCCGTTAAGCCTGTCTCTCTTGTTTATACCCAACGTTCCCGTTAATTTGGCTAGGGCATAAGGGGAGCACCTCTGCGATAGTTACTGTCGGGTCAGTCGGATGTGTACCTCAGATAGGGTGAAGCCGTAAGCTAGCATTCTTAAGGGAATATTCGGTCGGTGGACAACAGATGACTTTTATTTATTGTAATACATGCCCCTAGATGTCTATATCCCGCATCTCTTTTCGCAGTTCGGACATGTAATGCATGCTTACCCAGGGAAAGGAACCCTTAACAGAACTATTCTCCGTGGAAGATGTTTCTTACTATCCATGTAATATAACATAGCTAGTTGGGTACTTGTCTGTTCAAGCACTTATGACCCCTACGCCTGGTTTCCATGCATACCCTGGTTTTTACATAACCGAGCAGGTATTTGAATACAATCCGGACTATCGGGTCCAGTGGTTGAAGCGAAAAGGTCCGCCATGACAAATGATTTACAATCCGGCTAGGGACAATATATGTCAATTGAAGTACACAGTCAGTTAGACTGACTATATTCTTCTTCTATACCATCCAACAAACTGTCTAGCCTACAATCCTGTTGGGAATACATTGCGGCTAATTTAACCTGGTCATACACCAAACTGACGGGGATCTCTTTCCCATCTGACCCCACAGGTCCGACCTCGGCCATGTGGTTCGGATCTGCCTTGGTATATCGCGTCTTCACCATGGCCCAGGCTTCCCTTGCACCTTGTCGGCAGGCTGATGTATTCCATAATCGGAAGAGCCACCGCGCTCCCTTAAGCATCTCTACAAGCTCCCCCATGCCTCCTAGCAGGGAGGCGGATGGCCACAAGGCTAGGGCAATGCCCTACATCACTTGCCGAACATGTTCTTGCAGTTGTGAGAGCTCTGGCAGAAGATCACCTGCCGACCCAGGCATCTCCTCTACGGGACGGCCCGTCAGCATACCTACAGATATAACTCTATTAGCCGGTTTCTTAGCCGAACTCTATAAAAGTTCGTTCAAACACTTACTAAAAATGCCGCGTCGAAGCCTCTTATTCTCCTTTACTGAGTCAGCAAGTTGGGCCCGAACATCGTTCAGTTCAACGCCCAGCCAAATATTGGCATCTTGGAGATCGTTTCTCTCCTGCCTAACCTGCATAAGCACGCGCTGATAGCCTTTAGCTGTCGTTGAGCATGTTGCTCATCCTCTCGCACGACATCCGGATTCACTCCGGGATCATCTGCAGAATCTATTGTTAGATTTGCATGCATGCCGAATACTAACTGGTACATGTCATTCTTTTAGATAGAAACAAGTGTTACAAGATGAGGCCTTTCCGGACTCCTTCATTGTGGAAACCGTGGCCCGTAGCTGGGCTTTGCACTCCTCCAGCTCTTGAGACCATTGGGAATTCTTCTCGGTAAGAACCTACGCAAACAATGATCCTTAAATCAGTTGTGCCAACCATTTCAAGTCTTAGGGGCTACTGATTTACATAATTATTAGATTTTCTTACCCGTATATCCTTCACATACTGGTTCATGGCTCGGGAAAGACCATTTTGAGCAGCTCGGATATACGCATCTCTTGAATTGAAGGCATCCAACGCCTCTTGAGAGAAACAAGTGCCGCGGAGTATGGCCCGACGACGCCTGTGATTCATGGCGCTCTCCACTTCGAAATGCATAGTGGACAGCCTATCCGCATCCTCTGTAGGAGGAACATCCGATGTTGGCCCCATGTTAGCATCTGCCTCTAAGTCCGGCTCTGGAGCCCGGCTGGTGGAAGCTTGGCCAGCGGGCTCTTCGGATATGGTCCGGCGAGCGTTTTTCCTGCCAGGAACCATGGACGTTATCATATTTTAAAAGGCGACAACCACGGAGTGGGGTTCTTTTTCATACCTTTGCGACAGCGTCTCAGTCCTGACCGCCTTCCTTTTAAGCCTACCCGGCAATGATGCCCCTTGTTGGTGAGTCACCGCGGGTTCGGCATGACGTCCCGAGGGCCTTCCCTTTAAGACACCATATGTGTGCAGTAGGTGAAGTACGGAAAAAAGGGGAATCCTTCTCGGAAGTTGGGACTTCAGTTTTACTTACATGCGATGCAGGGAGCAGGCCAGGATAATTGTCTATGATGGCCACCAAGGCACCGTTGCAGCTTAGCTGATAGAACGTCCTGTCGATGAGCTCCACAAATGTGTCCGGATCTTCTTTGAGTCCGGGGTCGAGGGCCCGGTCAGGGTCCTCTAGTTGTGGAGGCGGGCTGTGGGTCTCCCTTATAGCTTTTCGCACTTCCTGCTATGAAATAGCAAGGTAAATACTTATGACGAAGAATGCGGGAAGGTCTGGAGTAGAAAGTAGCTGCTCACTCAGTTTGGGGGGTTGTACATGGAGAACCCATCCCGTGGCTTGATGCGGATGAACTCCTCTTCCTCTCCCTTATATAGATCGGACAGTATTTTCGCTAGAGCAGCGCCGGAGTCCGGTCCCTTACAACCGCAGCGGGTGGCATCATCTTCTCCATTGAAGTGCCACATGGGTTGTCCCCGATATTGAAGTGGCTGCACCCCCCACATTATACATACTGGCATATCCTCGATTATTGTGAATCTTGATTTGGCCAGCGTTTTTATTCGGCCCATCAGGTAAAGGACCTCTCTGTCATCTTCCTCCTGGGGGTCCCGAGGGTGCCAGCTGCGGCGTTTCTTCAGAGGGGCATTATTGAACTCAGGAAGGCACATCCGAATAGGATCTGGAAGAGGGACGGCCTCCATATAAAACCACTCCGAAGGCCAGTCTTCGGATGTCTTCTTCGGAGTACCGGACAAGTATCTCGTCCCGGTGATGCGCCATATCTCGGCTCCGCCCACTTGATATAGTGACCCCTCCTGTGTACAGGGTACGAGACAGAATAGCCTCTTCCATAGCTCGAAATGAGCTTCGCAGCCCAAAAACAGCTCACAAAAGGTGACGTAGCCAGCGATGTGTAATATGGAGGCGGGAGTAAAGTTATGTAGCTGGAGGCCGTAGAACTCCAGGAGCCTGCAGAGGAACAGATGGATTAGAAATCCAAGCCCCCTTAGTAAGTAAGGTACAAGGCATACCCGCTCCCCCATGGATGCGTTGGGAAAGCTCCACGCTTGCTCCCCACCGTTGTAAGTTGCATGTCCGTCTCGAACGGGGACCATATATGATTGAGGGAGAAACCCCTGGGTCTGTAATTCTACTATTTGACTATGGGGGACGGAACACTTCTTCCAATCACTTGGCTTAGGGCTACGGGAGCGAGAGGAGGAGCTGCGATGGCCGGCCATGATGGGATGGACTTTTTCCGGGCACACTTCGATGGATACTCGCTGTGGGAAGATGGTGTGATCTGGATCTGAGGATCCCCGTCTCTTTAAATAGACGATTTACTCGCATGGTTAGGGTGGCAAGTGTAAAAATGCCACGACTTCTCGCATTCGCTCGACATATGCAGGATAGCCATTATTAGGTGCAGAAGCCAAGGAGTGCAACATTCATGGGAAGCCAGTGTAACACCCCGAGAGCGATGTGCCAGGTGTCTTCCAGTTATTCGTTGTTGTTGCCTTGTCATTTTCTTGCGTGTTGCATCTTGTCATGTCATCATGTGCATTGAAACATCATGTTTTCAAAACTTGCATCCGTCCCGGCCTCCTCGTTCTCTCTGTTGTCCGTTCTGAGCCCAGACACACTTGCACGCGCCCGCGGCACGTCAGAAATATTATTTTCTAAGTGGCTGGAAAATATTCTTGGAATGGGATGAGAGTTGACGTGTGGTCTTATTATAGTGTAGATAGACCGCCTGTCAAGTTTCATCGCATTCGGAGTTCGTTTGACGCCCCAACGATTAACTATAGCGGCATTATAGCCGGTCTAACGTCGGACATTTTCGGTCTCCGGAAATAGATGCCGGGCCCTCTCTCTCTCTCTTCTCCCCCTCGGAGTCTCGCCACAGCCCACCTAGACCATCCTCCTTCCCCTCTTCGCTTCCGGAGTTGTCCGATGCGACCGCATGGTCCGAAACCCTCTCTGCACAGTGCATCGAACCCCTCACGTGAGCGTCCGAAAGTTGTCCCGGACCCGAACCGAGCAGTCATCACCGTCGTGTCCGGATCATCCCCAAACATCTAAAAAACATATCCTTTTTCCTATTTGGTCTTCCTATCTTTTATTTCTCGACTGTCCGATCAAAATCAGAGGAACCAAATACCCCTAACCAAAAATTCTCGTTGCTATATAAATAGTGGACAACCCTAGAAACTAGGGATCCTGTCCCCTCCATCCATCCAATCACTCCGCCGCCGCAATTCCACCAAATCCCCTCGGGATCCCCCGCTCCTCGTTTTCCTCCACCCACCAACCAGGAGCCCGAGCTCCTTCTCCCACGCCCACGAGCACCGACGCCTCTACTTCTCCTCGCACCATATCAGCAGCCCCACGCGCCTGTGGATCCCATTGACCTCGTCTGAGCTCGCCGGGGAGCAGAGCACGACGACACCCGATTTCCCGGCCTCTGCTCGATCCTTGCCTATAGTCGTAGCCACCCGAGCTCATCTTCTCGCGCCTGTGGCCGTCTGAACCTCCCTGTCTCTTTTCCTCTGTTCCAACAGGAGCGCCCGACGCCTCCCATGGGGTTCCTTGCAGCCGCCTCGCCGCCCGGATCCACGTCGTCCCTAACCTCTCTCTCATGCCCCGGTGCCTCTCCCTCTTGTCAGATGCAGGAGCAGCGGAAGCTCCGCTATGGCTGCCAAGGGCCTTCTCCTGCGTCGATCCGTCAAGTCTGCCGCCGGGAACGGCCTCCACCGCTCGGATGCATGCGCCCCAGCCACAGTCAAGTTCGCGTCCGGCCCCGATCTCATCTGCCTCCCCCGCATCGGATCCGGCCTTCCCGTGCCAAGTTTGCCATCACCACTCCCCTGCATCGCCAAGATCTGCAGCTCTGTCCGTCGTCGTTGCTGCCTTGCTTTGTCTGAACCTCCCTCCACGCCGCCAAGTCCATTGCTGCTTCCCCTGCGTCTGTGTGAGAGCGTGGAGGATGAGTACGACAGCGCCAAGTCCCGCCACCGCCAAGTTCCGGCCGGTTCCCGTCGATCTCGTCGCTGAACCTCGTGCGTCGCGTCTTCTGCCTCATTTTCAGCCTGTCGCTGTCGTTCTTCTTCAGAGCGAGCCGACTGCAGCGCCCCGCCCGCTCGCCCGCCAGCCACAGCGACCGCGCCCTGGGCCTCAAGCCAGGAGCAGCCCAGCAGCCGGCCTCATCCACCTTAGTGCCTGGCCCAGCCGCGTGCATTGACTGCGCCGCCAAGGCCCAGCGCGGCCACATCTGTTCTGCTAGACCAAGATCCTCGCCGCCGCATCCGGCCTCCTCTGCTTCCTACTGGGCCGAGCCCATGGGTGAGAAGCCCTGCAGATCCCTTGTTCCATTGGGCCAGCCTACAGATTCAGCCCGAGTGTGTTTTTTTCCTGTCCAGCGATTTTCCAATTTATCCCAGAGAGTGCAGTTTTACAGAAAAGTCCTTCATCATCATGCATTTAATATCTCACAAACCGTGCATCGGATTAAAACAAGTTATATATGAAAGTTGCATAGAATTTTGTGTAGTTTAATAATATCCAACTATCATCTATGTTTAATGTAACATCCCAAATTTGCAATTTGGAATGTTATACACTAGATCATCATGCATATCATATTTTCATGCATTTTGGTTGATCCTAGAAATTTCACGCAACTCAAGGACCCACGGAGAGAGTTGGAGATTTCGTTATTTTCATATTTGAGTTCTCTCAAATTTTGTAAAAGAGGATCATTTGATTTATTTATTTCATCTTCAATTATTTTTCCAATATCAAAAATATGAGAGAGGGAATAATATGACTTTCCCAAATTTAGGGAAAATGAAGATTTAATGAATAAGTCAAATTTTGGTTTTGTCGGAGTTTTGTTTGCTTTTTATTTGGAGAGGGAAAATGCGTGTTTTCGAAAATTGCATCTACGTCCGGAGGAAAGTTCGTTTTGTTTGGCTCATTTGTAGGAGTCGGGGAAAATTTACTTTAGAGATTTTGGAGTTCGTTTAGTTTAGTTTTCTTTTGTTTTTCTGCGCGTGAATCCAGTCAAAAAAAAGGGACCAAGGCCAGCCGGGCCAAAGGCCCAGCCAGCCGGCCGCCTCCCCAGCCAGCGCGCGCGCCTGACGCAGCGCCAGGCCGCCGCCTCCCTCGCTCTAGGCCGAGTCCCAGAGGGACTCTAGGCCGGTTAGCCCCCCCCTTTCCTTGTTTTGTTTTCCCTCTTTTGCTTGCCCCCTACCCCAAGTAATCCCCCCCCCACCTATATAAATACACCCCAAACCCCCCCTCTCCTCACATCAATCCCAAGCCCCTCTCCTCCTTAGCCGCGCCCCACCCCGCGCCCCTCACCCGCCGCCGCCGCCCTATAGCCGCCGTCGCCGCCATTCGCCGGAGCCTCGCCGAGGTTGTCTCGCACCGCGTCTCTTTTTCTCCCCTCGGTTCAGTTTTTCTTCTAAACCGTTCCGGTTCTTTCTTAACCGTTCCGGTTTTCTTTCGTTCTTTGTTTCGGTTTTCTTTTCCGGAAACCCTAGTTCGGTTTTCGTTCTTCTTTCGGAGCGTTCGTCTCAACGAACGTGATCACCGATTTTTCCCGGTTAACGACGCCCGTTCGTTTAACCGTTCGTCTCTTTCTTTTCGTCGAATTTATTCCGCGATCGTGATCTCAGATCCGATCTTCATTCTAGTCTTTCTTCCCGCTCGTTTATCGGAATCAGGTGATTCAAGCACCTGGAGTTTCGTCTCGAAACCGCCGTTCCGTCTAATCAACTTGAACAAGCTATTGCTACAGTCAAATTTGACCTAGTTTCAACTTTCTAGAACCGAGTTGTTTCTTCCGTCGTTTGTTTTCCGTTTCTTTGTTCGGTTCTTTCTTTCTTTGCAACCGGAGTTCTTAAGTTGAACTTTCTGGTTCGTTCTCTTGCTCGAGTTTTACCTGTGCATTAGATGAGTACTTATTGTGTGCTTGTTGTTTGTCTGCGATAGATCACCCGGATTGCGCCGCTTGTTACTTCGAAACCCTAGGTCTCGCGGATCATCAGCAAGGCAAGTAACACTTTGATCATACCTTTTTCTACAACCCATGTTTTATTGCATTAGATCAATCCTCACACATTGCATGATTAGGATCTAATTAAATTGTGGGATGGGAAGTAGATGAGGTAGTACCTATCACCTGTATTATTATGAAACCTTTGGGAGTTACTTCTACGTTTGCTTTTATGCCATGCTATCCTAGTAGACGTGGATTGGGTGAGTGATATCCATGACAGATGTGAGTATTGTTAATTAATGGTTTATATAAGGTGGCAACTTAAATACACATCTGGGTGGATTGAGGCACCTGATGTCTATCAGGACTTGCCTGTTTTTTTGGACCGCTACCCATGCTCAAAGGGATCATAAGATCTTTCATGCTAGAAACTTCCGTGTGCAGCCACAAGCCATTATGGGCTCTGGCATAGTTGACTAAGTTGTGTGAACTCTTACAGTGGTGGACTAGCAGATGTAGGGAATGTAGGTGTACCGGTCTACCCGATCGTAAGGTGCTAGCGCTTCTGAAAGACTATGTCTCGGTCATCCGTCTTCTCAAACACCCTGTAGTGCGGGAAACCAAACGGAGGCGATCGAGTCTTGAGGGGAAAAGTGCGCAAACCTCTGCAGAGTGTACAAACTAATCATGATTAGCCGTGTCCCCGGTTATGGACAACTTGAGTATCTAGTACTTGAATATCATGTGAATCTCAACATGTTACTTCTAATTAATGTTGTTGGGTTTTAATTGTTCACTTAATTGGGATCGGAATGCTGTCAACCATTCTCGATGTTTCACAACCACCATGATAGTTAAATAAATTTATTCCTTTGTAGTAGGGAAAAACTGGCTTTACGCAAAACTGTAACCATAGAGCTTTCCACCAGCCATATATGCATATAGTATAGTTGTTTCATTCCATTACTCTCTATGTGTTACATTGCCAGCATATTCCATGTGCTGACCCATTTTTGGGCTACAACTTCTCATGTTGCAGACTTTTTAGACGACAAGTAAGGTGCTTTTAGGTTGTGGTTCTATACTCAGTGATGCCGTTGGAGTTGATGGACCCATTTATCTTCCGAGCCTTCCGCTGTTATCAACACTAGATGGCCTTAAGCCATGTTTATTGTAATAAGTTCTCTTTTGAGACAACGATGTGATAAGTGTGTGATTGCCACTCTGCTATAAATCCTTTGATGTACTGTGTGGTGTCAGCATTACTGATCCAGGGATGACACCTGAGCACAGAGCGCTTGATCCATTCGGATCGGGTCGCGACAGAGATGGTATCAGAGCACACGCTGACTGTAGGACACGACCACTAAGTTAAAGCCATAGATCACCATTCTCTTCTCATTTTCTAACTCCTCATCTTTTCTACTCTTTTAGGATGATGAACGCGAAGATTAAGTACGCTCAACCAGATGAAGGCACACCATTTGGATTTCACCTGAAGGAAGTCATCAAGTACCTGAACATTGGATTAGCAAGCTTCACGGGAACCTTCAACGCCACTCTGCCTGAAGAGGAGCGCTGGAAGATTCAAGCTCACGTTCCGGGAAGAACATTCGCGCCAATCACGAAGCCTATAGATAGTGTTTTCAATGCACCAACCTAGAGTCTGGGAAGGAGCATGGCAGCTCATATCACCATAGGACGCATTGGAGAAGTCTACCAAGAAGACCTCAAGGACACTATCTACCAGATTTGCGGACGCCGAGATGAACAATGGGAGTTAGTCAGCACCAAGAAGGATAGGTCCATTGCATCTTTCATCTAGGAGTTAAACCAGCACATTCGACGCCACGAGAACTAGATGTGCAATGATATGGTAGAGTTGAAGAATGCGAAGGCAAGGATCATCGAGCTAGAAGGAGAACTGAAGTCTACACGCAAGGACTACATGAACGAGATTGTAGCTCTAGCAAGACGCAATGGCGATCTTAAGCAGGAGATTGAAGAACTCAAGAAGAAGTTAGCATCCAAGGAGGAGGACGAGTACGTCGCATGTCCGGACAACTACATCATCATCGACGACACCGATTCGGATCCAAGTGAACCCGACTTTGAAGATGAAGCTGGAGCAGATATCATGGAGTTTTCCACCGGTTCAAATTTCTAGATGACCACCAGATAGTAGTAGTATTTTCCCCATGTAAACATTATAGTCAAGCACTTTTGCGATAGCTTTAGATCGTTTGTAAGCCCTTGTTTGATTGAGTGAAGTGAATTGTGTGTTTTTGCCTCATGTGCATATGGGTAGTGTTTTCCCTTTAGACCCCCTCTATTCTTAATTCTCGTCTTTTCTAAACCCTTAGATGCCTCCGAGATGTGACAATGGATTTCCACCGGAGCTCACTCAATTGATCCAGCAGCAGAATCAATTGATGCAGATGTTAGTCCAGAACCAGCAGAACAACAACCCACCGCCACCACCACCACCTGTTGACCACTTAGCCCGTTTTCTTAGGCTGAATCCGCCGGTGTTTTCTAGTAGCACCGAGCCGATAGTAGCAGACGATTGGCTCCGCAAGATAGGAAGGGAGTTGACCACTGCAGGATGCACGGATGGTGAGAAAGTGAAGTTTGCCGCACATCAGCTAGACGGACCCGCGGCAGCATGGTGGGAGAATTTCACAGCCACTTACCCAGTTGACACTGTCACATGGGATCAGTTTCAGCAAGCTTTCCGCACTGCCCATGTTTCAGCAGGAGCTATGGCCATAAAGAAGCGTGAGTTTCGCAACTTACGCCAAGGAGGAAGAACAGTTGGCCAGTACGTTGACGACTTCAGCAAGTTAGCACGTTATGCCCCAGATGACGTTGCTACGGATGCAGCTAAGCAGGAGAAGTTTCTGGAAGGACTGAATGATGAACTAAGCATGCAGTTGATGGTAGCGAGTTTCAACAACTACCAGGAGTTGGTAGATCGTGCCATCATGATTGAAGGGAAGCAACAGCAGATTGAGAACCGTAAGAGGAAGTATGGATAGGGGAAGTATAACTCTGGAGCCCAGCAGAAGCCCCGTTTTGCCCCTAAATCGGGATTTCAGTTTCAGCATACCCATGGAGGAGGTAGCTCGCACAACCATAATGACCACAAGAATGGTAATGGGAATGGAAGAAGCAACGGCCAGAACCGGACCACCCCATCCACCCCAGCCAAGAAGGACCTGAGCCACGTCACTTGCTATAAGTGTTCGAAGCCAGGGCATTATGCAAATGAATGTCCTGAAGGCCAGAATGGAAAAGGGCAATGGAAGCTCTGGGAAGAAGCAGAACCCTTTCAATAGGGGACAGGTGAACCACATTAATGTGGAGGAGGTTGAAGATCAGCCCGATGCAGTAATAGGTAAGTTTTTGGTTAAGTCATTTACTGCACTCGTTCTTTTTGATACTGGTGCATCGCATTCATACATATCAAGGGGATTTGTGGAAAAGTATAGCCTACCCACTAGGATTCTTAAAACACCTATGCTAGTAAGCTCGCCAGGAGCAGAGTACATGGCCAGACAAGGATGTTTCCAAGTGCCATTAAGTATAGGAAGGCATGTTTTCCCAACGGATTTAATTATTCTGGAATCTCAAGGATTGGATGTGATATTAGGCATGGATTGGTTATCAAAGTATGAAGGGAATATTGAGTGTGCTAGTAAGTCAATTTTGCTTACCACACCCGAAGGGAGAAGGATCAAGTATGTATCCCGGTATGTACCAAACTGGACACAAGTAAACTGCCTAACAGGAGTTGTGCAAGAAGAATTACCAGTGGTAAAGGATTTTCCTAATGTATTTCCAGAGGAATTACCAGGCATGCCACCGGATAGAGACATTGAATTTTTGATTGAGTTATTACCAGGTACAGGCCCAATATGGAAGCGACCGTACCGGATGCCAGCAAAGGATTTGGTGGAAATTAAGAATGAGATTAAGGAATTATTGGATAAAGGTTACATTCGCCCAAGTTCTTCGCCTTGGGGATCACTCGTACTTCTAGTGGAAAAGAAGGATGGGTCATTAAGGATGGTTGTAGATTATCGGGGATTGAATGAAGTAACCATCAAGAATAAGTACCCACTGCCAATGATCAATGATCTGTTTGATCGTTTGCAAGGAGCTAAAGTGTTTTCCAAGATCGATTTGCGATCAGGGTACCACCAATTGAAGATTCGGGAGCAGGACATACCTAAGATAGCATTCACCACAAGATATGGACTATATGAGTATACCGTTATGTCATTTGGATTGACTAACGCACCTGCCTATTTTATGAACCTGATGAACAAAGTGTTTATGGAGTTTTTGGACAAGTTCGTCGTAGTGTTCATTGATGACATTCTGGTTTATTCAAATAATGAAGAGGAGCATAAGGAACATTTGCGTTTGGTTTTGGAGTAACTAAGGGAACATCAGTTATACGCCAAATTCAGCAAATGTGAGTTTTGGTTGAAGGAAGTTGGATTCCTCGGACACGTTATATCCGGAGAAGGTATAGCAGTTGACCCCACAAAGGTTGAGACCGTAACCAAATGGGAAGCCCCAACAACAGTTGGAGAGATCCGGAGTTTTCTTGGACTCGCAGGATACTACCGGAGATTCATTGAGAACTTTTCAAAGATTGCAAAGCCTATGACGGAGTTGTTGAAGAAGGATACTAAGTTCAAATGGACTGAGGAGTGTGAGGCTAGTTTCCAGGAGTTGAAGAAACGTTTGGTTACCTCACCAGTATTGATTTTGCCAGATCAGACCAAGGATTATGAGGTGTACTGCGACGCTTCATGTCGAGGACTTGGAGCAGTGCTTATGTAGGAAGGAAGAGTTGTTTCGTATGCTTCACGGCAACTGAAGCCTCATGAGTTGAATTATGCCACGCATGATTTGGAGTTAGCAGCCATAGTGCACGCATTGAAGACGTGGAGACATTTCCTCATTGGAAATCATTGTGAGGTGTACACGGATCACAAGAGTTTGAAGTACATTTTCACGCAGAAGGAGTTGAACCTCAGACAGAGGAGATGGTTGGAGCTCATCAAGGATTATGACATGAGATTGCATTACCATCCCGGAAAATCTAATGTAGTAGCTGACGCATTGAGCCATAAGAGCCATGTCAATACTCTAATGACGGGGAAAATACCCAAGGAGTTAGCAGAAAACCTTCGTGAGCTATGTTTGGAAATAGTTCTGAGAGGCTATGTAGCAGCATTGGAGATTTAGTCAACATTGATGGATAAGATCAGAGAAGCTCAGAAATCTAACAAGGAGATTGCTGCTATAAAAGAGAAACTTAGCAAAGGAAAAGCTAAGGGATTTCGTGAGGATGAGCACGATACCTTATGGTTTGAGGACCGTGTTTATGTGCCCAATGACCCGGAGATCAGGAAGTTGATTTTGCAAGAGGCACATGATTCACCATATTCGATTCACCCAGGGAATACCAAGATGTATTTGGATTTGAAGGAAACATTCTGGTGGACCGGAATGAAGAAGGATATTGCAGCATATGTAGCAGTTTGTGACGTATGTCAGAGAGTAAAGGCAGAGCATCAGAAGCCAGCAGGATTGTTACAACCATTGCCGATACCTGAATGGAAGTGGGATAAGATAGGCATGGATTTTATCATAGGACTACCCAGGACGAAAGAAGGCTATGATTCGATATGGGTAGTAGTTGATCATTTGACGAAGGTAGCACATTTCATTCCAGTTAAGACCACTTACACCAGTGCTAAGTTGGCAAAGATATACATGACTAGGATCATTTGTTAGCATGGAGTTCCGAGATGTATCGTATCAGATAGAGGAACCCAATTTACCTCAAAGTTTTGGAATCAGTTGCATGAAACCTTGGGAACCAGACTAGAGTTCAGCACAGCTTTTCACCCATAGATAGATGGACAGACCGAGAGAGTCAATCAGATTTTGGAAGATATGATGAGAGCTTGTGCACTAGATTATGGATCTAGTTGGGACGGTAACTTGCCGTATGCGGAGTTTTCTTATAACAACAATTACCAAACCAGTTTGAAGATGGCACCTTTCGAAGCTTTATACGGAAGGAGGTGCAGGACACCGTTGTCATGGGACGAAGTTGGAGATCGTGAGTTCTTTGGACCAGATTTGATTAAGGAGTCTGAACGGAAAGTTAAGTTGATTCGCGATAGGCTCAAGGTAGCCCAGTCCAGGCAGAAGAGCTACGCAGATTCTAAACGCAAGGAGACAGTTTACGAAACCGGAGACAGAGTTTATCTCCGAGTATCCCCACTTCGAGGAGTTAAGCGCTTTGGAGTTAAGGGAAAGTTAGCACCGCGTTTCGTTGGACCGTACAAGATTTTGCAACGTATGGGAGAAGTCGCTTATAAGTTGGAATTACCAGAGGGACTGTCAGGAGTTCATGATGTATTCCATGTGTCTCAGCTGAAGAAATGTCATGCCGAGATGGAGGAGGTACAGCTAAGAGATACCGTGCCACTCGAAACGATTCAGTTGAAGGACGACTTAACGTATGAGGAGAAACCAGTCAAGATTCTCGATTATGCCAGTAGAGTTACTCGCAGCAAGGTTATCAAGTTTTGCAAAGTTCAGTGGAACCACCACTCAGAGGATGAAGCCACCTGGGAGAGAGAAGAAGAATTGCTCAAGGACCACCCTCACCTATTTTCTAGCCAACCCGAATCTCGAGGGCGAGATTCAGCTTAAGGGGGGTAGGTTTGTAACATCCCAAATTTGCAATTTGGAATGTTATACACTAGATCATCATGCATATCATATTTTCATGCATTTTGGTTGATCCTAGAAATTTCACGCAACTCAAGGACCCACGGAGAGAGTTGGAGATTTCGTTATTTTCATATTTGAGTTCTCTCAAATTTTGGAAAAGAGGATCATTTGATTTATTTATTTCATCTTCAATTATTTTTCCAATATCAAAAATATGAGAGAGGGAATAATATGACTTTCCCAAATTTAGGAAAAATGAAGATTTAATGAATAAGTCAAATTTTGGGTTTGCCGGAGTTTTGTTTGCTTTTTATTTGGATAGGGAAAAATGCGTGTTTTTGAAAACTGCATCTAGGTCCGGAGGAAAGTTCATTTTGTTCGGCTCATTCGTAGGAGTCGGGGAAAATTTACTTTAGAGATTTTGGAGTTCGTTTAGTTTAGTTTTCTCTTGTTTTCCTGTGCGCGAATCCAGTCAAAAAAAAGGGACCAAGGCCAGCCAGGCCAAAGGCCCAGCCAGCCGGCCGCCTCCCCAGCCAGCGCGCGCGCCAGGCGCAGCGCCAGGCCGCCGCCTCCCTCGCTCTAGGCCGAGTCCCAGAGGGACTCTAGGCCGGTTAGCCCCCCCTTTCCTTGTTTTGTTTTCCCTCTTTTGCTTGCCCCCTACCCCAAGTAATCCCCCCACCTATATAAATACACCCCAAACCCCCGCTCTCCTCACATCAATCCCAAGCCCCTCTCCTCCTTAGCCGCGCCCCACCCCGCGCCCTCACCCGCCGCCGCCGGCCTATAGCCACCGTCGCCGCCGTTCGCCGGAGCCTCGCCGACGTTGTCCCACGCCGCGTATCTTTTTCTCCCCTCGGTTCAGTTTTTCTTCTAAACCGTTCCAGTTCTTTCTTAACCGTTCCGGTTTTCTTTCGTTCTTTGTTTCGGTTTTCTTTTCCGAAAACCCTAGATCGGTTTTCGTTCTTCTTTCGGACCGTTCGTCTCAACGAACGTGATCACCGATTTTTCCCGGTTAACGACGCCCGTTCGTTTAACCGTTCGTCTCTTTCTTTTCGTCGGATTTATTCCGCAATCGTGATCTCAGATCCGATCTTCGTTCTAGTCTTTCTTCCCGCTCGTTTATCGGAATCGGGTGATTCAAGCGCCTGGAGTTTCATCTCGAAACCGCCGTTTTGTCTAATCAACTTGAACAAGCTTTTGCTATGGTAAAATTTGACCTAGTTTCAACTTGCTAGAACCGAGTTGTTTCTTCCGTCGTTTGTTTTCCGTTTCTTTGTTCGGTTCTTTCTTTCTTTGTAACCGGAGTTCTTAAGTTGAACTTTCTGGTTCATTCTCTTGCTCGAGTTTTACCTGTGCATTAGACGAGTACTTATTGTGTGCTTGTTGTTTGTCTGCGATAGATCACCCGGATTGCGCCGCTTGTTACTTCGAAACCCTAGGTCTCGCAGATCATCAGCAAGGCAAGTAACACTTTGATCATATCTTTTTCTACAACCCATGTTTTATTGCATTAGATCAATACTCACACATTGCATGATTAGGATCTAATTAAATTGTGGGATGGGAAGTAGATGAGGTAGTACCTATCACCTGTATTATTATGAAACCTTTGGGAGTTACTTCTACGTTTGCTTTTATGCCATGCTATGCTAGTAGACGTGGATTGGGTGAGTGATATCCATGACAGATGTGAGTATTGTTAATTAATGGTTTATCTAAGGTGGCAACTTAAATACACATCTGGGTGGATTAAGGCACCTGATGTCTATCAGGACTTGCCTGTTTTTTTGGACCGCCACCCAGGCTCAAAGGGATCATAAGATCTTTCATGCTAGAAACATCCGTGTGCAGCCACAAGCCATTATGGGCTCTGGCATAGTTGACTAAGTTGTGCGAACTCTTACAGTGGTGGACTAGCAGATGTAGGGGATGTAGGTGTACCGGTCTACCCGATCGTAAGGTGCTAGCGCTTCTGAAAGACTATGTCTCGGTCATCCGTCTTCTCAAACACCCTGTAGTGCGGGAAACCAAACGGAGGCGATCGAGTCTTGTGGGGAAAAGTGCGCAAACCTCTGCAGAGTGTACAAACTAATCATGATTAACCGTGTCCCCGGTTATGGACAACTTGAGTATCTAGTACTTGAATATCATGTGAATCTCAACATGTTACTTCTAATTAATGTTGTTGGGTTTTAATTGTTCACTTAATTGGGATCGGAATGCTGTTAACCATTCTCGATGTTTCACAACCACCATGATAGTTAAATAATTTATTCCTTTGCAGTAGGGAAAAACTGGCTTTACGCAAAACTATAACCATAGAGCTTTGCGCCAGCCATATATGCATATAGTATAGCTGTTTCATTCCATTACTCTCTATGTGTTACATTGCCAGCATATTCCATGTGCTGACCCGTTTTCGGGCTGCAACTTCTCATGTTGCAGACTTTTCAGACGACGAGTAAGGTGCTTTTAGGTCGTGGTTCTATACTCAGTGATGCCGTTGGAGTTGATGGACCCATTTATCTTCCGAGCCTTCCGCTGTTATCGACACTAGATGGCCTTAAGCCATGTTTATTGTAATAAGTTCTCTTTTGAGACAACGATGTAATAAGTGTGTGATTGCCACTCTGCTATAAATCCTTCGATGTACTGTGTGGTGTCAGCATTACTGATCCAGGGATGACACCTGAGCACAGAGTGCTTGATCCATTCGGATCGGGTCGCAACATTTAAAATGTTTAAAATGCTGTTTGATTAAATTTGCTCCTATGTCATGTTAAAATGCTTAATTCATAACTAATTAACCGTAGCTCCAAATTTAATAATCTTTATATGTAAATGGGTAGAATTTTTCCTAGTTTAACATGGTGGCATCATCTTGCATGTTTAATAACCATAAAATATGGTTTAGGGCAGAACAGTACCAAACCTAATATATGCATATGGGGATTTACCAGAATTGTTGTTCGTTGCTTCCGGCCTCATTTAAACTTGACTAGATAGGTAGTTTTACTTTGCTTCACCCTCTTGCCATGTTTAACAACATTTAATATTGTTGGGTACATAAACGAGATCGAACTAAATAATTGATGTGGTGTTCCATCAATATGCAACCCGTTGCATATTGTGCTCCACTTAATTTGTAGGTTTGCTTGTGCACTTTGCCATGCCATGCCTCTTTAAACCGGACATGCATCATACTTGATTGCGCATCGTGCCATGATTATGTGATGGTTGTTTTACTATTTTGTTTGCTTTCTTTCTGGTGTTGCTTCTTCGGGTTGGTTCCGATAAAGTTGCGTTTGTGTGGATCCATTCGACTACGTCCGTTGGTCTTCTTCATGGACTCATTCTTCTTCCCTGCGGGATTTCAGGCGAGATGATCATACCCTCGAAATCACTACTATCTTTTCTTGCTAGATGCTCGCTCTTTTGCTATGCCTATGCTGCGATACCTACCACTTGCTTATCATGCCTCCTATATTGTTGAACCAAGCCTCTAACCCACCTTGTCCTAGCAAACCGTTGTTTGGCTATGTTACCGCTTTGCTCAGCCCCTCTTATAGCGTTTGTTAGTTGCAGGTGAAGATTGAAGTTTGTTCCTTGTTGGAAAATGGAGATGTTGTTCCTTGTTGGAACATGTTTACTTGTTGGGATATCACAATATATCTTATTTAATTAATGCATCTATATACTTGGTAGAGGGTGGAAGGCTCGGCCTTATGCCTGGTGTTTTGTTCCACTCTTGCCGCCCTAGTTTCCGTCATATCGGTGTTATGTTCCCGGATTTTGCGTTCCTTACGCGGTTGGGTAATAATGGGAACCCCTTCACAGTTCGCCTTGAATAAAACTCCTCCAGCAATGCTCAACCTTGGTTTTACCATTTTCACTAACAACCTACCACCTTCCCTTGGGTTCTGCAGACTCAAGGGTCATCTTTATTCTAACCCCCCCGGGCCAGTGCTCCTCTGAGTGTTGGTCCGACCGAGCAGACTATGGGGCCACCTCGGGGCAACTTGAGGTTTGGTTTTACTCGTAGGATGTCTCATCTGAGTGTGCCCTGAGAACGAGATATGTGCAGCTCCTATCGGGATTTGTTGGCACATTCGGGTGGTGTTGTTGGATTTGTTTTAACCTGTCGAAATGTCTTGAAGAACCGGGATACCGAGTCTGATCGGAATGTCTCGGGAGGAGGTCTATTCCTTCGTTGACTATGAGAGCTTGTCATGGGCTAAGTTGGGACACCCCTGCAGGGATTTGAACTTTCGAAAGCCGTGCCCGCGGTTATGGGCATATGGGAATTTGTTAATGTCCGGTAGTAGAAAACCTGAAGTTGACCTTAATTAAAATACATCAACCGCGTGTGTAATCGTGATGGTCTCTTTCCGGCGGAGTCCGGGAAGCGAACACGGTGTTGGAGTAATGCTTGACGTAGGTTGTTCTAGGATCACTTCTTGATCATAGTTTCTCGATCGTGCTTTGCCTCCTCTTCTCGCTCTCTCTTTTGCGAATAGGTTAGCCACCATATATGCTAGTCGCTTGCTGCAGCTCCACTTCATACCTTTACCTTACCCATAAGCTTAAATAGTCTTGATCGCGAGGGTGCGAGATTGCTGAGTCCCCGTGGCTCACAGATAGTTCCAAAACCAGCTTGCAGGTGTCGATGAGTCCATGCGGATGATGCAACCAAGCTCAAGGAGGAGCTCGATGAATACCTTGTCCTTTGTGTTGTTTCGTTCTAGTTGATCAGTAGTGGAGCCCAGTTGGGACGATCGGGGATCTATGTAGCATTTGGGGTAGTCTTCTTTTATTTTGGTTCTGTAGTCGGACCTTGATTGTATTTGGATGTTGTAATGCTTTCTTCATGTATTTGTGAGAAGTGGCGATTGTAAGCCAAGTATGTATCTCTTTCCCTTATGTATTACACGGGTTGTGTGAAGATTACCTCACTTGCGACATTGCTTTCAATGCGGTTATGCCTCTAAGTCGTGCTTCAACACGTGGGAGATATAGCCGCATCGAGGGCGTTACAGCCAGACACTACTCAATAGGTATTCGGAATTTGGAGAAGAACCTGCCTTGCAATGCCGATGACAACCTGTGCGCCGGACTCATCGTCATTGAAGCCTGGTTCGGGGGCTACTGAGGGAGTCCTGGATTAGGGGGTCCTCGGACAGCCGGACTATATACTTTGGCCGGACTGTTGGACTGTGAAGATACAAGATTGAAGACTTCGTCCCGTGTCCGGGTGGGACTTTCCTTTGTGTGGAAGGCAAGCTTGGCAAATCGGATATGTAGATCTCCTCCCTTGTAACTGACTCTGTGCAACCCTAGCCCCCTCCGGTGTCTATATAAACTGGAGGGTTTAGTCCGTAGGACAACAACAATCATAATCAATGGCTAGCTTCTAGGGTTTAGCCTCTACGATCTCGTGGTAGATCAACTCTTGTAATACTCATATCATCAAGATCAATCAAGCAGGACGTAGGGTATTACCTCCATCGAGAGGGCCCGAACCTGGGTAAACATTGTGTCCCCTGCCTCATGTTACCATCCGCCTTAGACGCACAGTTTGGGTCCCCCTACCCGAGATCCGCCGGTTTTGACACCCACAGGGCCAGCAACGTGGCGTAGCTCCCGTACCGCCTCTAGACATGGCAATCGTGGTGAGCGACACGCTCATCGTTGTTTGACACGATAGGCTTCAGGGTGCCGTTAGCATTGTGGCACGACAAGCAGATCAACACCTCTCTCGTCGAGGATGCATGGGGCGCCGAAGTGCGCGCGCACCATGATGCGTCCGCGGAGTGTTCTAGCACGGCCAACTGCATCCCCAGGACCTGAGACCATGCCGGGATGTATTGATTTTTCAATGACATGTGGGGATCGCATGTGAGCAAAGGGCATCTCCAACATTGCCACGACCGTAGCTGAGTACCATGGCACACCAAAAACCCTCATCCCTCGCGCAGTCGGGTGATGCATTCGCAGCCGGCTCTAGCTGCCCACATTCATGTTGTTCGTCCATATGCCGTCATTCAGAGGCTCGGTGCCCGAGGAACCAACTCCGACGACTTAGTGACGCACCCGGATGCTTGGCCTCATCGGAATGCGCTACTTAAAGTGGCAACGCCTAGCTAAACTCCACACCATAGCGCCTCCTCCTGCTACCCGGCAACACATCCGCCATGACCGCGAGCATGAACGCTCTGCGGGAGAGCTTGTCTTCGAGGATGAAGCTCGAGGTTGCCGCCCTCGCTCAAGTCACCGCTCACAACACAATAGCGGTGTAGCCAAATGGGGATGCGACCACACAAGCAGTGGGCACGCTGGCGGCCGATGACTGGAGCACCGTCAGCCACGCGTCCTACTTGCAACCGTCCAACGTCCGGTGGCGCATGTGGCAGGTGAAGTGATGGACCATCCATGTCCATCATCATTAACCTCACGTCCACCGGCACCACCGAGGTCAAGGACTCCTCCGAGGATGAGTAGGGCATGGGAGGCGGCAAGGCATGGTGTGCCAACTGGCCGGTCCGTCTCCCGTGTTCTACTCTTCCTCGTCAGAGATCGCACCTTCACTTCACGGGTCTTGAACCCCACTCCCGTACATGGAGATCGATGATGGAGGACGTCGATCGCCGCTGTAGAATAGGTTTAGCGTTGGTTTTCTTTTATTTTTCTGTCCTATAGAAGTTTGAAATGTCATGAAAATCTGTCGTGTTTGCATGAGTCTCGTCCGGTGTGTATGAACTTTCACAATAATAGTAAGATATATTGTAGGAGTATGAAAATATATGGAATGATGATTCGTTTTTGTGTGTATAAACTTAGAAGGTTTGACCCATGACAAAGCTAACACGTGAAGTAAATAAACACATAGGGTCTACATACACAAGTTATCTTAGGCATTCACGCATTTCACATCTTTCTATATCTACGGGAACCTACGAAAGGGTTAACGTAAATTGCCTCTCTCTCCCCCTGATTTTCATGGTGGTGGGCCCCTCCCTCCCACCAAATTCATATCAACAGCCCACATGTTTCACATTACATTCATTACGTAACTGGGATTACGTAGGTGTAGCATTACTCGTCCTAAAAAAACCAACTAAGCCAACCTCACAACATATCGCGCGAGAAAAGACCCGGCCGCGCCGTTTTAGTCGAGATTACCGGATTACTAGTAGTAGTATCAATGGATAGCGTGAAGCACCAGGTTTAAAAGGAAAAAAGTCACAGTCACAGCACGCCTGTCGTAGTCGCATTACACCCCTCAGACGATCGGTCCTGCACACGGCTCACGCAAATGGAATGCGCTTCGGCTTGCCTCTATTGTGGAACGCAGTAATTTCAAAAAAATTCCTATGCACACGGAAGATCTATCTAGGTGATGCATAGCAATGAGAGGGAAGCGTGTAGTCCACGTACCCTCGTAGACCGTAAGCGGAAGCGTTATGACAACGCGGTTGATGTAGTCGTATGTCTTCACGATCCGACCGATCCTAGTACCGAAAATACGGCACCTCCGTGATCTGCACACGTTCGTCTCGGTGACGTCCCACGAACTCTCAATCTAGCTGAGTGTTGAGGGAGACCTTCGTCAGCACGAAGGCATGATGACGGTGATGATGAAGTTACGAGCGCAGGGCTTCGCCTAAGTACTACGACGATATGACCGAGGTGAGTTATGGTGGAGGGGGGCAATGCACACGGCTAAGACACTTGTCTGTTGTGTGTTCTAGGGTGCCCCCTGCCCCCGTATATAAAGGAGCAAGGGGGGAGGCCGGCCGGCCCTATGGTGCGCCAAGGATTGGAGGAATCCTCCTCCTAGTAGGAGTAGGATTCCTCCTTTCCTAGTTCTACTAGGAGGGGGAAGGAAGGAGTGGTTGAGGGGAAGGAAAGAGGGGGGGGGGGCGCCACCCCCCTCCTAGTCCAATTCAGACTCAAGGGGGAGGGGGCTCGCGGCCTGCCCTGGCAGCCCCTCTCTCTCTGTCCATTATGGCCCATCTAGGCCCACTAGTTCCCCGGGGGGAGGGGGGTTCTGGTAACCCTCCAGCACTCCGGTTTTCTCTGAAATCACCCGGAACACTTCCAGTGTCCTAATATAGCCATCCAATATATCAATCTTTATGTCTCAACCATTTCTAGACTCCTCGTCATGTCCGTGATCACATCCGGGACTCCGGAATACCTTCGGTACATCAAAACTCATAAACTCATTGTACCGATCGACACCAAACGTTAAGCATGCGGACCCTACGGGCTTGAGAACTATGTAGCCATGACCGAGACTCATCTCTAGTTAATAACCAATAGCGGAACATGGATGCTCATATTGGTTCATACATATTCTACGAAGATCTTTATCGGTCAAACCGCATAACAACATACGTTGTTCCCATTGTCATCGGTATGCTACTTGCCTGATATTCGATCATAGGTATCGTCATACCTAGTCTCTTTACTCGTTCCGTAATGCAACATCCCGTAACTAACGCATTAATCACATCGCTTGCAAGGCTTATAGTGATGTGCATTACCTAGAGGGCCCAGATATACCTCTCCGATACACGGAGTGACAAATCCTAATCTCGATCTATGCCAACTCAACAAACACCACCGGAGACACCTATGGAGCACCTTTATAGTCACCCAGTTACGTTGTGACGTTTGATAGAACACTAAGTATTCCTACGGTATTCCAGAGTTGCATAATCTCATAGTCATAGGAACATGTATAAGTTATGGAGAAAGCAATAGCAACAAACTAAACGATCATAGTGCTAAGATAATGGATGGGTCAAGTCAATCACATCATTCTCTAATGATGTGATCCCGTTTATCAAATGACAACTCTTTGTCCATGGCTAGGAAACTTAACCATCTTTGATGAACGAGCTAGTCAAGTATAGGCATACTAGTGACACTCTGTTTGTCTATATATGTATTCACACATGTACTAAGTTTTCGGTTAATACAATTCTAGCATGAATAATAAAGATTTATCATGATATAAGGAAATATAAATAACAACTTTATTATTGCCTCTAGGGCATATTTCCTTCAGCCTCTTCACAGACACGTTAGACCGCACTTGGAGAAACCGACCATGCGCCAAACTCCCCCGCCCACCGCACAAAAATTTCCCCCAAATCCCAAATTCAGCCACCCTTCGGCCAACTAGGCAATAATATTCCCCAAACCCCCTCCCCCCGACCCCCTCCACTCCATTCTCTCCGCCAAAGCCACCCTCCCCGCCGCGCCGTACATCTGCGCCGCGGTTCGTCGAGGGGACGCACGACAATCCTCTCACTCTCACAGTACGCTCTTGTAGACAGCCGTCATCTAGCCGTGCCGCCACCGCTGGCGACGTTCTTGTGGAGACGCATGGCGGTCAGCTTCTCCCACGGTATGTGCATTCCAGACTAAGGCCCCATGCATGTCGGAGTAGTGTTGAATGTTAGCTGGTAGACGTTCTTAATCTCACTGTTTGCCGAAGTAGTGTACAGTCAATATGCTCTGCTTAAGAAGCATCCTTCCCCTATTCTGCACTCAATCTTCTTAGCTGAGATGGCATGTGCTACTTATTGAGCTTGCGTTGGTTTTTCCCTTGAAGAGGAAAGGGTGATGCAGCAAAGTAGAGATAAGTATTTCCCGCAGTTAGAGAACCAAGGTATCAATCTAGTAGGAGACAACGCACAAATCACCAATACCTGCATAAACAATCAAACACTTGCACCCAACGCAATAAAGGGGTTGTCAATCCCTTCATCGTCACTTGCAAAATTGAGATCTGATAGAGATAGAATAAGCTAAACAAAAGATAAAGTAAATAATTTTGGGGTTATTGGTATATAGATCTGAAAGTAAAAAATTGCAAAATAGTAGATCAGAAACTTATATGATGGAAAATAGACCCGGGGGCCATGGGTTTCACTAGAGGCTTCTCTCAAGATAACAAATAATATAGTGGGTGAACAAATTACTGTCAAGCAACTGATAAAAAAGCACAAATTTATGACGATATCTAAGGCAATAATTATGAAATATAGGCATCACGTCCATCTCATGTAGACCGACTCTTGCCTACACCTACTACTATTACTGCACACATTGACCAACTCCTGCCTGCATCTAGAGTACTAAGTTCTTGAAGAACAGAGTAATGCATTAAGTAAGATGACATGATGTAGAGGAATAAACTCAAGCAATATGATGTAAACCCCTTCTTTTAACCATGATAGCAACAATGGAATACATGCCCCGCTACCCCTACTATCACTAGGTGAGGACACCGCAAGATTTAACCCAAAGGTAAGCACTTCTCCCATTGCAAGAAAAACCCAATCTAGTTTGCCAAACTAAATCGATAGTTCGAAGAGAATTAGAAAGATATCAAATCATGCATAAAATAATTTAGACAAGATTCAAATAATATTCATATATAAGCTGGTCATAAATCCACAATTCATTGTATCTCAACAAACACACGACAAAGAAGATTACATCGGATAGATCTCAAAGAACATCGAGGAGAACATGGTATTGAGAACCAAAGAGAGAGAAAATGCCATCTAGCTACTAGCTATGGACCCGTAGGTCTGTGGTAAACTACTCATGCTTCATCGGAAGGGTAATAGAGTTGATGTAGAGGCCCTCCGTGATCGAATCCCCCTCCGGTAGGATGCCGCAAAAGGCCCCAAGATGGGATCTCATGGGAACAGAAGGTTGCAGCGGTGGAAAAGTGTTTTCATGGATGCTTCTGGTGGTTTGGGAATATATGTGAATATATAGGAGGAAGAATTAGGTCATTGGAGTCACGAGGGGCCCACAAGGTAGGGGGTGCGCCCTACCCCACTGGGCGCACCCTCTCCCGTTGTCGCTGCCTCGTGGCTCTTCTGACTTGATCTTCAAGTCTCCGGGGTGTCTTCGGGTCCAAGAATAATCACCGCGAAGGTTTTATTCCGTTTGAAATCCGTTTGGTATTCCTTTTCTACGAAGCTCGAAAACGAGGAAAAACATAAACTCGCACTGGGCTCTAGGTTAATAGGTTAGTCCCAAAATAATATAAAATAACATATTAATGCATATAAAACATCAAAAATAGGTAATATAATAGCATGGAACAATAAAAAAATTATAGATACGTTGGAGATGTATCAAGCATCCCCAAGCTTAATTCCTGCTCGTCCCCGAGTAGGTAAATGACAAAAATAAATTTTTTGATGTGGAATGCTACCTAACATATTTATCCATGTAATTCTCTTTATTGTGGCATGAATGTTCAGATCCATAAGATTCCAAGCAATAGTTTAATATTGACATAAAATCAACATTACTTCAAGCATACTAACAATGCAATTATGTCTTCTCAAAATAACATGGCCAAAGAAAGCTTATCCCTACAAAATCGTATATTCTGGCTATGCTCCATCTTCATCACACAAAATATTCAAATCATTTACAACCCCAATGACAAGCCAAGCAATTGTTTCATGCTTTTGGTGTTGTCAAACCTTTTCAACTTTCACGCAATACATGAGTATGAGCCACAGACATATCACTATAGGCGGAATAGAATATGGTGGTTCTGGAGAAGACAAAAAGAGGGAGATAGTCTCACATCAACTAGGCATATTGACGGGCTATGGAGATGCCCGTCAATAGATATCAATGTGAGTGAGTAGGGATTTCCATGCAACGGATGCACTAGAGCTATAAGTTCATGAAAGCTCAAAACAAAACTAAGTGGGTGTGCATCCAACTTGCTTGCCTATGAAGACCTAGGGAAATTTGTGGAAGCCCATCATTGGAATATACAAGCCAAGTGCTATAATGAAAAATTCCCACTAGTATCTGAAAGTGACAATATAGGAGACTCTCTATCATGAAGATCATGGAGCTACTTTGAAGCACAAGTGTGGAAAGGGATAGTAACATTGCCCCTTCTCTCTTTCTCTATCATTTTTCTCTTTTTTTGGTGGACTTCTTTGGCCTCTTTTATTATTATTTTTTGTAAAGTCCGGAGACTCATCATGACTTGTGGGGGAATCATAGCTTCCATCATCCTTTCCTCACATGGGACAATGCTCTAATAATGATGATCATAACACTTTTATTTACTTACAACTCAAGAATTACAACTCAATACTTAGGAAAAAATATGACTCTATATGAATGCCTCTGGCGGTGTACCTGGATGTGCAATGACTCAAGAGTGACATGTATGAAACGTGGCTTTGCCACAAATACGATGTCAACTACATGATCACGCAAAGCAAAATGACAATGATGAAACATGTCATAATAAAATGGAACGGTGGAAAGTTGCACGGCAATATATCTCGGAATGGCTATGGAAATGCCATAATAGGTAGGTATGGTGGCTATTTTGAGGAAGTTAATAGGTGGGTGTATGCCACTTCATGGCATTGCATTGGTTTTTCCCCTGAAGAGGAAAGGGTGATGCAGCAAAGTAGAGATACGTACTTCCCTCAGTTTGATAACCAAGGTATCAATCCAGTAGGAGACAACGCACAAATCACCTAATACCTGAACAAACAATCAAACAACTTGCCCCCAACTCGATAAAGGGGTTGTCAATCCCTTTATAGTTACTTGGAGAAGTGAGATCTAATAGAGATAAATAAATGGTAAAGTAAATATTTTTGGTATTTTTGGTTTGTAGATCGGAAAGTAAAAGATTGCAAAAATAGTAGATCAGAAACTAAAATTGTAGATTGGAAACTTATATGATGGAAAATAGAAACTTATATGATGTAAAATAGACCCGGGGCCATAGTTTCACTAGAGGCTTCTCTCAAGATAGCAAATAATACTGTGGATGAACAAATTATTGTCGAGCAATTGATAGAAAAGCGCAAAATTATGAGGATATCTAAGGCAATGATCACGAATATAGGCATCACGTACGCGTCAAGTAGACCGAAACGATTCTGCATCTACTACTATTACTACACACATCGACCAACTCCTTCCTGCATCTAGAGTGTTAAATTCATGAACAACGGAGTAACGCATTAAGTAAGATGACATGATGTAGAGGAGTTAACTCAAGAAATATGATGAAAACCCCATCTTTTTATCCTCGATGGCAATAATACAATATGTGCCTTGCTGCCCCTACTGTCACTGGGAAAGGAGACCGCAAGATTGAAGCGAACACTAATGCAGGATGGTCCAAACGCGACACTATGATCAGAGACCCTTCGACGAAACTGTGTGCGATGCCATATCGCAAATGGTGGTGTAAAAAACCTATCAAAAAGGTGCAAAACATTTGCGATGATGGATGCATCAAGCATGGTTCTGATTTTAATTACGCGTGTGATGCAGGACATACGGTTCAGTTCAATGAACTGTTTGCGATGAGGTGGAACAAAAGAAATGGGCAGCCAGATGAAGGCATGTGCGATATACATCATATGGTTCACTCGGATGAACTGTTTGTGATGAGGAGGAACAAAAGAAACGGGCAGCCAGATGAAGGTGTGTGCGACATACAACATACGGTTCACTAGGATGAACTGTGTGTGATTAGGCAACACAATTGAAATGGTTCAACTAAACAAGATGTGTGTGATACGCGACAAACAAGTACGTAATCAGAAATGTGTGTGAAGACCAATAATAACACAGACGATTGCTGCTAATAAGCCGTGTGATTTGCTCCGTCTATAGAAGAATAACATGTATATATATAAGTGAAATAAACATCCAATTACATAAGTGACTATACAGATCATTTGCACACACCTCAATAAATAATTGCATGCGTTCTAAAGTAGGAGAAACGATCTTCTAGCCATCTACTCCTTATGACGCTCCCACCACTGCTATGTGGCTCGATCCCTTGTCTGGAGCAGGAAGATGACAGTTCCTCATGTCAACGATCTGTCTGTACATCTCATAGCTTGTATACACATCCTTGGCCGCATACTTGATGTGTTCTTCATCTAGTCTCTCATGCCAAACACTGTGACATGCGTTCTTGTCCTTCTTCCTCTCTTCCTTAATCTTCATGTAGTAGGGGTCGATGATGGCCGAGGCAAGGTCAACCAGGGAGTTCAGTTTGTTCTTGTCGCTCCCCCAGACCTTGTAGTGGTGCTGGATGTTGACAAGATCCGGGCATTTCAAGCCTGAAACCTTGAGCACTTTTAGATCGTTGGTGGTGTCCTCCGTTGCAAAACTGTAGTCGGAGCTGTTGATAAACCTGGAGAAACGCTTGCAAGGACTTGTGGCCAGGTGGTAGTGGTAGACGAGGCATGTCGCATGCACAACTGGGTGACGGCAACCTTCTGATCGTGCCCGGCATGGCCCATGGTGTACTCGAGGTCAAAGCCGACTACTTGGTACTTGTCCTCGGCAAGGAACTGCTCCATAGTTTGGATGAAGCTCTCCACCAAGACCAATTCATTCATGTACACCACCAAGAGAGCCTTCCCACTCACGTGGGTGTCCACGACATGTTGCGTGGTGAACTGCCCGCCGTGGTCATCGTCGGCCGCTAGGTGCGCCGTTGGAGCCATGGGGAGCTCCATTGGAACCGTTGGATGTCCTCTCTGTATGTGTCCTCGTGGGTGTGCTTATTGTGTCGTGTGAGACGAGAGATGAAGTTAAATGGCTGCAAGAATAAAAGGGGGCCGGGCGCCATGGATTCTCGGTGCGTCCGCATGGCAGTTTTTTTGTAGTGGGTAACTGCATCGTCGCGTCGCGCCCGGCGCAACTGCATGCACACGAGCATGCGTGATCATGCACCGGCCACAAACACTGGCAGCACGCATGGAGGGACGAGTTCAGAGCACCTTGAGGGACGCGAGAGCAGAGCGCACGCGGCAGGACGTGAGCAGAGCACGCCGTGGCCGCCTCAATCGCAAGCAACCACATGCATAGAGCCGTTGAACACGCAGGAAATGGTTGCCTATAAGCCGGCCGACAATTGCGTCGTTGCGTATAGAGCGGCCGTGTGCTACTACCTCCGTCTTGGTATATAGTCCCCTTTATATTCCATGTCATACTTTACCCTTAAATTTAACCAACAAAATGTTAATGCATGTTATAAAAATTATATAATTGGAAACTATGTTCAAATATGAATCCAACTATATAATTTTCGACAACATGCATTCGTATTTCATTAGTTAAATCCTACTTATAAACCAGGACGGGGTATAGTAGGTAATTAAACCGCAAACATTTTTTGTATTAACCGTATGTGTACGTGGCCTTTCGTCCTCCTCTCACGCGTCTTGTCACCCCGCTGTCTTAGACGGCTTATAGCGCAAGCTTGCGCAGCACACGGAGGTATTCTTCTGGCCAAACGGTGTGGCCAATGAATCATCGGTGAGCCCATTCCTGTGCAACCTCGCAGGTTCCCGCGAAAGCTTCCCACCCGACTCGGTGAAATCCCCCAAAATCCCAATGCTTACCTGCCTGCTATATAAACCCTCACAGGCAGCGAGTCCTGCGTTGGATTTTCCCCTCCCTCCCTGTAGCTTATCTCGTCTGCTTCTCCCACAATCGCCAATGGCACCGGTCCATCATCGTCACTCAGCCACTCCGCCATCATCAGTGGACAGCTCCAGCTGGGAGGCTACACTGCGGCGGCAGCGCAGTCCCCGACGTAGTGTAGTGCGCGTGGCGTCCCTATTTGGTGTGTGCGGAACACCCACCACACTCCCCGCCGTCGCTGCCCATCGGTAGCTATTGTTGGCTGCCGTTGCCGCCACACCACCGTCGAAAGCCAGGGCCATCGCCCGCTCTGCCACCGCGGCCCAAAGGTGGGAGGTGGCCGTCGTGGCCGCCACCCCACTGCCAGCCACCGTGGCCATCACCCGCTCTGCCACCGCAGCCCGAAGGCAGGAGGTGGTGGTCATGGCCGCCACGCCATCGTCGGCCACCGTGGCTGCCAGCCCACCATCGACCTATGGGGTCATCACCCGCTCTGCCACCACCGCTCGAAGGCGGGAGGCGGAGGTGCATGCCCGCACATGCGTCAGCGACCTTGCGCGCTACACCAATTTCCCACGGGAGGAGGAACGCCTCGTCGAGCATGCAAAGAGCCTTACCACAGTCGTGGCCGCAGCACAAGAATCAAGAGATCTACGAGGAGAATCACCGCTTCGAGAGGGGTCGTCTGGAGCGGCAGAGGGCGTTCGAGGTGAGCGTCATTGAAGCTATAGCAGCGGCAGGAACTGTATTGCGGTTGCCCAGCTCGTCGGTAGGCTCCTCCTCCGCCGCCTCTTATTGAGCGAGCTCGGCAGAGGAGAGGCAGCCGGAAGTAGTACAGAGCCCCTTTGCTATAGTAGTAGTATTTAGGGGCTATATTGTTTGGTTCATCTGACTATAGATGTGGTGGAACTGTACAACATACTTAAAATTAGCTAGTATACATAATTGAACTAGATATTTCAGTACGTGGTTGGCAACAATTGGGGAAAAGTTTGGTCAGTTCAGCTATCGAGTTGAACTGTTTGTATAAATTAAGAACAACTGCTTAATCTATCAATGAAATCTATGCTTAATTACTGAATTTTAGTTGCAAAAATTATATACTGCTAGTGATTTTTAGCTTCATATTTTGACAAATCGCAGTGTTACAAGGTTGACAAATGGCAATGTTACTAGATCAACAAATGTCAATCTTTCTAGTTTGAAAAATAGCAACATACCAAAATTGTTTGTAAGTGGTTGCATATGGGTCATCCAGAAGAACAGTTTGCGTTGAAGAGACGCACAAATCCTGCTCCCACTTTGCATATGGGTGTTCTATCTAAAATGTTTATGATCAAGTGCTGCACAAATCCTCCTCATCACATTTTCCCTTGGCTTCCAAGGGAACCGTCGGTTTGCATACGGGTGCTCTAACTAAAACTTTTGCGATTAGTGTTTTATTTTTAAAAACCATTGACATTTTTTCATAAGAAAAACGTTTGATAAGTCTGTACATTAAGAGAGAAAAACGCAAGTTTGCTCAAACCAAATCTTTCATTCATTCATACTACGAATTTATATTTGTATGATCGAAATATAGTATTAAACCCAAGAAAAAACTATTGCCGGCGGTGGCGGAGGCGGTGTTCTGCGCCGTCGTTGTTGTTGCCGTCCTCTGGGATGCCATTGTTGAAGTCTTGAATGCAGCACAGAATGTTCTTCACTTGTAAATCAAACATCATGTCGTCACGTGATCGACAGGCGGGGCGCGGGAGGATGGTAGCTGGTGGTGCTGAAAAGTAGCGGTCGACGGTGGCGTCCCATGCCGCTGAGGGGGGCACGCACACGGTGTCGGTGTCAAAACTGGCGGATCTCGGGTAGGGGATCCAGAACTGTGCGTCTAGGATCGATGGTAACAGGAGATGGGGGACACAATGTTTACCCAGGTTCGGGACCTCTCTATGGAGGTAATACCCTACTTCATGGTTGATTAATCTTGATGAATATGAGTATTACAAGAGTTGATCTACCACAAGATTGTAATAGCTAAACCCTAAAATCTAGCCTGACTATGATTATGAGGATCTATCTACGAACCTAGCCCTCCAGTTTATATAGACACAAGAGGGATCTAGGGTTACACAAGGTCGCTTACAGAGAAAGGAATCTTCATATTTGGTCACCAAGCTTGCCTTCCACGCCAAGCAGAGTCCCATCCGGACACGGATAGAGTCTTCGGTCTTTGTATCTCCATGACCCATCAGTCTGGCCCATATCCAATTGGTCGAACATCCGAGGACCACTTAGTCCAGGACTCCCTTAATAGCCCCTGAACCAGGATTCAATGACGAGGTGTCCGGCGCGCAGATTGTCTTCGACATTGCAAGGTGGGTTCCCCTTTCTGAATACTCCAAGATAGTCTTCGGATAAAATGAATGTGTCCGGATCTGCAACACAAGTACCACACACGACTACACAGAATATAATATTTCACGAGTCCCATCTGCTGATGACTTTTTGTAAGATGACATCACATCTGTTCGGTTGTTATTTTGAACCGTTTCCTGTTCCACGTTTCGAGGCATGGTTTTTGTTGGCACGTTCTGTCGAAGCAGAGATCATGTCCCCTTATTGTGTGTAACCCAACCATTCCACTGGAAAGATTCCTTGGGAATAGGCGGGTTTTTAGGCTTAGGAGGAGGTGTTTAATACCCGCTCCCTTTATAAAGGAACCAAGGGTCGTCCTTTTACACCAAGCCTCTCCCCAACCTTTCCAACTTCGAGTTCTAGCACCCAAGGTTCGACTTTGTTGCTTCAAGCTTCCCCATCATGTCCGGACCCAGCCCTCATGGCCGATGGGTGGATTCCTCCATCATAGAGGAGGATATTGCAAAGCTTTGGGTGGCCAGATACCTGACCGCGGAGATCCACCATAGGCTCCCTGCTGAAGGACAGGTTATTCCGATCCCCAGATCTGGTGAGAGGGTTCTATTCATCTCTCACTTCCTCTGAGGGCTAGGGTTCGCTCTCCACCCCTTTATCCGGGGGCTAATGTTTTATTACGGACTAGATTTTCACGATCTAGCTCCAAATTCTTTCCTTCATGTCTCGGCGTTTATTGTCATGTGCGAGGCCTTCCTCCGAATCCCCCAACACTTTGGCTTATGGCTCAAGACCTTTGGTATCAAGCCAAAGGTAGTCCACGGGGAACAGGTGGAGTGCGGCGGTGCTGTAGTAATGGCCAAAAGGCTCTTTCACCGAAACCTCCAATCAATGGCAGCGAGAGTGGTTTTACGTTACAGAACCCCGTAGCACCAAGTGGGCAGTTACACCCGCGTTCCATTCTGGCCCTCCGTTATAGCTTGCATCATGTGTCAATAAGTTGCTGGACTGGGCATCAGTTGATGAAGTGCGGACTCTACAGAGCCGCATTTGAACCCTCCTTGAGAGGGACATCGATCTCATCCACGTGATTCAAGTAATGTTGATCCGCCAAATCCTTCCATGCCAGCGTAGGCCTCTCCGCATGTGGGAGTTTAATCTGTAAGGGCCACGAACCCTCCAACACTTCTTCGGCGCTACACACAAAGGGATGTGGAAGATGTTTTTTGGGAAACAAAAACAATGGCCGGACACCACGGAAGACGTCGGCCTTGACAGCAACCGTCCGGATACCCCGGTAAGCACTTGTCTTTCGAACACTTTGTAGTTAAGTATATCATAATATGTTACCGAACAAACCATCTCTTTTTCAGGGCTGGATAAAGAAAGTGGAACTACTTAGGTGTTTAGCCCCCCTTCCCGAAGCCTCAGCGAATCCCATATTAACTGGGATGCTGGCCTCGACACCATACCAGATGTGTGCGAAGGAGGACAAGACGGAGAGCGGGAGGACAAAAGATATCTTAGACGCCGTGTCCGGGGAGATGAAAACCCCATCGCCCGAAGGCAAGAGTAAAGGATAAGCCAACATTCATTCCTCCTATGGTAAGAAAAGGGTCGTCTCCGAAGATTGGGAAGAAAAGGCTCCCAAGCGAGGCAAGATGCCCCTGTTGGGTGGCTCAGGCTTGAAGGACGACATTATCGCCCAGTCCTCTAGTGAGGCCAAGCCTAAATCGTAAGCGAACAAGGTTGTTTTACACATACCCCGTTCCTCTCCTGTGACCAGGGTAACATCTAAAATGTATGCTTTTTGAACTTGGCGCACAATCTTTCTCAACAATCATCTTCCTCAAGAGATCTTCTCCCAGAGATGATGGAAAGCGAGACGCCTCCACCAGTCTCCTGGCGCAATAAGGCAGATGACTTCGAGGTGTCATCCCGGAGGGTCTCTCCTGATCCGCAAGTGATGCGAGGGGTGACGAAAACACGAACCGAAGATGATACTTTGGTAGTCCTGCATCCAGGGACCAACAACAAAGGCCCCGGACTATCCGGCTTTCAGCCGGAGACAACTCCAGGTGCGAATGAACGGATCTCTTTGAAGGGGGGCCATGCTGCTACGGCTGCTTCCGGAGACCCAGAAACACCGGATATATTGACGAACATGTTGCGACATGCGTTCGTCTCCGAAGACCATTGTACCTTGATGGGTACGGTGGTTAAAAAGGTCCTATCCGCGAAAAGCGGATTGAATGAGGCCTTCACGAGCCTGCTAAGAGGTTTTGAGGTTTGTGCTGTAATGCTTTCAATTGTGTTTTATTGATAAAATACTCCTATGTATAGATAGTAGCCCCTGAGACTCTGATAGGCTTCCTAAGGGAGGCAATCAGAGGATCAAAAATATTTATCCAGGAAACAATCTGACTACTTGAAACACGACTGTTACCTCCCCTGCAACTACCCGATCCGTGGAGGTTGCGGATCTGCAGCGGAAGATTGATGAGGCGGATGATGACATCATGCTGATCAACAAGCATCTTGACGAGGCACAATGTATGTTTTCGAGTTAGGCAGTATAACATGAGCATAAAGCTGGAATTGTATACTGAGGCATGCATAACTACAGATGGTGCTACTGCGGTGGAGGGTCTTCGGGCTGAGCTTGTCCTTGCCAAGGAACAAACCCGGATGAGTAATTTGGCTGCCCATAAGGAGGCTGAAGAGTTAAAAACCGAACAGGTTGTTCGGCACCAGTGTGAGGAAAGAATTACAACCATGGCGCGCAAGCTGGAGGAGACCACCGTCTAGTGCGAATTCCTTGAGAAGGATAACAAGGCCAAAGCAGCCGATCTCGACAAGGCCTTACAAGAGGCAAAATAAGCATGGTCTGAGTCTAGAGTGGCTCGGGAAGAGATCCGTCAAGCTTGGGAGATAGCGGCTGGTAAGCCTTTCTTATTACAAGCAAAGTTTGGCGATCCAAAGTATTCCCCACTTAACCAAATGTGGAGTTCTCCGGACACCTTTTTGGACCTGTCGAAGAGTGCCCCCGATGCGTCGCAATTTTACCATGTGCAGGAAGGGTGTGCCATGGAGAAGCTTTTTTGGTCACAGTTCGGCGCGCCAAAGCATTAGTTTTTACTAAATGAATAGATGGCCTAGTGGGCCAAGGTCCATAGGATATCTGGTTCCGCCATGAAGGACGTCATAGTCCGGCTGTGGCCTACTGAGCCCATTCCGAATAGTTACTTCAATTTGGTTCAGCGGCTTGTGGATGCAGTGTTGCGTATCGACGCCGTTAAGCGTTCAATGTGCATTGAAGGTGCACGGATGGCCTTTGCCCGTGTCAAAACATATTGGGCCAAGATGAAGGCCACTGTCGTTGCAGCAAGCAGTCCCCTCAAGGGTAAGGACCATCACGCACCCGAACATTATTTCGAGGACGTCTTAGAGGGTGCCCGCTTGATAGAGGGTCGGTACTCGAAAGATATGATATTTGAATGAAATGTATTAAATTGTAAGAGACAATATGGTGATAATATTATGATTTTTGCTTAAAAGCTTTTGGTTCCTCTTGTGCAACCGTTTTCACATAATCTGAAAGTTTTCCAGTCATCGGCTTCGGCCCCCACGTGGGAAATACGGGGGTGTTCGGAAAAGCACATGATCACTCTTAACCCAACGTCTTGGTCCATGAAGGAGGTGTCAATGCGGTGAACGAGGCAATCAGACTATAGGGCGTTAACACTTTCACTTAGCCATAAGAGTTTTATGGTGGGTCTACGATATAAACCCTGGTATGTACGTTGTTATCCCAATGTGGTGCGTTTACATATATGACCTAAAGAAAGGTCCTTCGTGTAATACGGAGAGAATCGCGAAAGATTCTGATAAGTCATCGAGTGGTTGACCAGCTCTCGCTGCATCATGACAGTCAGTTTTCGGCTTTCTCTACTAAGGTGCTCGCCTGGGTAAACCAGGGCACAATTGCAGTACTTCTCCCTTTACTACCTTAGCCGATAGAGCAGAACGTAAGGTAGCAAGCACAGGAGCCGGGCAACCCAACGATTACCCCAAGACATGATTCAGATTTGATGCATATAAGGCCAAACTAGCGACGCCGAAGTATGCTATAAAGCTGTTCGGACGTATTAGCAATTTAATTTGTTCCCATATCAAGCCCCCGGCGGGACGTGTGAAATAACACAAGGAGCAAAATACAGTTTTTTAGAGAAAAGTGAATACGGGGTATAGATTATATTCACTTGAACTTGAGTGACATGCCAATCATTGTTTTGTATCTAATAACTCCACGACCCTGGCTATTTGACATGCCAAGGGTCGACGGCCGAGGTAGAAGGCACTTTACAGGCTCGCAAAATAGAGAGTATGGTCTAAAAAAGTTGTTTTGGAGCTCCTGCCGCACGTCTGCGCCGCCATTCCTCGATGAAGGGGCTCCTTAAAGGGAGCAACTTTTGGATGAATGTACAAACCGGAACTCCGATGGAGTCGGTGCGATGACCAACCTACGGGTCACTGCTACCTCTTGAGCACTGCGTTGGTTTTCCCTTAAAGAGGAAAGGGTGATGCAGCAAAGTAGCATAAATATTTCCCTCAGTTTTTGAGAACCAAGGTATCAATCCAATAGGAGGCCACACGCAAGTCCCTCGTACCTACACAAACAAATAAGAACCTTGCAACCAATGCGATAAAGGGGTTGTCAATCCCTTCACGGCCACTAGCAAAAGTGAGATCTGATAGAGATGATAAGATAATATTTTTGATATTTTTATAGTAAAGATTAAAAGTAAAGATAGAAAAATAAATGGTGCCAGAAATAACTTGTTGGCGGGAGATTAACATTATAGAGAATAGACCCCGGGCCATAGGTTTCACTAGTGGCTTCTCTCAAGATAGCATAAGTATTATGGTGGGTGAACAAATTACTGTCGAGCAACTGATAGAAAAGCGAATAATTATGAGAATATCTAGGCATGATCATGTATATAGGCATCACATCCGTGACAAGTAGACCGACTCCTGCCTGCATCTACTACTATTACTCCACACGTCGACCGCTATCTAGCATGCATCTAGAGTATTAAGTTCATAAGAATAGAGTAACGCATTAGGTAAGATGACATGATGTAGAGGGATAAACTCAAGCAATATGATATGAAACCCATCTTTTTGTCCTCGATGGCAACAATACAATACGTGTCGTTTCCCTTTCTATCACTAGGATCGAGCAACGCAAGATTGGACCCAAAGCTAAGCACTTCTCCCATTGCAAGAAAGATCAATCTAGTAGTCCAAACCAAACTGATAATTCGAAGAGACTTGCAAAGATAACAAATCATACATAAAAGAATTCAAAAGAGATTCAAATATTGTTCATAGATAATCTTGATCATAAACCCACAATTCATCAGATCTCGACAAACACACCGAAAAAGAGTTACATCGAATAGATCTCTAAGAAGATCGAGGAGAACTTTGTATTGAGGTCCAAAGAGAGAGAAGAAGCCATCTAGCTAATAACTATGGACCCAAAGGTCTGAGGTAAACTACTCACACATCATCGGAGAGGCTATAGTGTTGTTGTAGAAGCCCTCCGTGACTGATGCCCCCTCCGAAGGAGCGCCGGAAAAGGCCCCATGATGGGATCTCATGGGTACAGAAGGTTGTGGCGGTGGAAGTAGGGTTTCATGGTGCTCCTGGATGTTTTCATGGTGTATGAGTATATATAGGCGAAGTAAGTCGGTCAGGGGAGCAACGAGGGGCCCCCGAGGTCGGGGGTGCGCCTAGGGGGTAGGCGCGCCTCCCTGCCTCATGGCCTCCTCTGTTGTTTCTTGACATCCACTCCAAGTCCTCTAGATCACGTTTGTTCCAAAAATCACGCTCCTGGAGGTTTTATTCTGTTTGGACTCCATTTGATATTCCTTTTCTGTGAAACACTGAAACAGGCAAAAAATAGCAATTTGCACTTGGCCTTGGGTTAATAGGTTAGTCCCAAAATAATATAAAAGTGTATAATGAAGCCCATTAAACATCCAAAACAGAATATATAATAGCATGGAACAATAAAAAATTATAGATACGTTGGAGACGTATCAAGCATCCCCAAGATGAATTCCTGCTCGTCCTCGAGTAGGTAAATGATAAAAAACAGAATTTTTGCTGTGGAATGCTTTCTAGCATATTCTTCAGTGTAGTTTTATTTATTGTGGAATGAATGTTCAGATCCGAAAGATTCAAGATAAAAGTTTAATGTTGGCATAAAAATAATAATACTTCAAGCATGCTAACCAAGCAATTATGTCTTATCAAAATAAAATAGCCAAAGAAAGCTTATCCCTACAAAATCATATAGTTTGGCCATGCTTCATTTTCGTCACACAAAATTCTCTCATCATGCACAACCCCGATGACAAGCCAAGAAACTATTTCATACTTAGCCTTTTCAAACTCTTTCAACTTTTACGCAATACATGAGCGCGAGCCATGGACATAGCACTATGGGTGGAATAGAATATAATGATTGAGGTTGTGTGAGAAGACAAAAAAGGAGAAAGTCTCACATTGACGCGGCTAATCAATGGGCTATGGAGATGCCCACCGATTGATGTCAATGCAAGGAGTAGGGGTTTCCATGCAACAGATGCACTAGAGCAATAAATATATGAAAGCTCATCAAAGAAACTAAGTGGGTGTGCATCCAACTTGCTTTCTCACGAATACCTAGGGCATTTGAGGAAGCACATCATTGGAATATACAATCCAAGTTCTATAATGAAAAATTGCCACTAGTATATGAAAGTGACAAAATAAGAGACTCTCTATCATGAAGATCATGGTGCTACTCTGAAGCACAAGTGTGGAAAAAGGATAGTAACATTTTCCCTTCTCTCTTTTTCTCTCATTTTTTATATTTTTTATTTGGGCCTTATCTTTTTTTTCTTGGCCTCTTTTTTTTATTCGTCCGGAGTCTCATCCCGACTTGTGGTGGAATCATAGTCTCCATCATCCTTTGCTAACATGGGACAATGCTCTAATGATGATCATCACACTTTTATTTACTTACAACTCAAGAATTACAACTCGATACTTAGAACAAAATATGACTCTATGTGAATGCCTCCAGCGGTGTACTGGGATATGCGATGAATCAAGAGTGACATGCATGAAAAGTTAAGCATGGTGGCTTTGCCACAAATACGATGTCAACTACATGATCATGCAAGGCAATATGAAAATGATGATGCGTGTCATAATAAACGGAATAGTGGAAAGTTGCATGGCAATATATCTCGGAATGGCTACGGAAATGCCATAATTGGTAGGTATGGTGGCTGTTTTGAGGAAGATATAAGGAGGCTTATGTGTGATAGAGCGTATCATATCATGGGGTTTGGATGCATCGACGAAGTTTGCACCAACTCTCAAGGTGAGAAAGGGTAATGCACGGTACCGAAGAGGCTAGCAATGATGGAAGGGTGAGAGTGCGTATAATCCATGGACTCAACATTAGTCATAAAGAACTCACATACTTATTGCAAAAATCTACAAGTCATCAAAACCAAGCACTACACACATGCTCCTAGGGGATAGATTGGTAGGAAAAGACCATCGCTCGTCCCCGACCGCCACTCATAAGGAAAGCAATCAAAGAACATCTCATGTTTCAAATTTGTCACACAACGTTTACCATATGTGCATGCTACGGGACTTTGCAAACTTCAACACAATTATTTCTCAATTTCACAATTATTAAACTAGCACACCTCTAATATTACCACCTTTATATCTCAAAATAACTATCAAGTATCCAACTTCTCTTAGTATTTAATGCACTTTAAGGTTTTTATCCTGGATGCCAATCATATTAGGACTAATTTTATAACCAAAGAAAATTACCATGTTGTTATCAAGGACTCTCAAAATAATATAAGTGAAGCATGAGATATCAATTATTTCTATAAAATAGAACCACCATCGTGCTCTAAAATATATAAGCGAAGCACTAGAGCAAAAGTATCTAACTCAAAAGATATAAGTGAAGCACATAGAGTATTCTAATGAATTCCAATTCATGTGTGTCTCTCTCAAAAGGTGTGTACAGAAAGTATTATTGTGGTAAACTAAAAAGAAAAGACTCAAATCATAAAAGACGCTCCAAGAAAAACACATATCATGTGGTGAATAAACATATAGCTCCAAGTGAAGTTACCGATGGACGAAGACGAAAGAGGGATGCCTTCCGGGGCATCCCCAAGCTTAGGCTTTTGGTTTTCCTTGGATTTTACCATGGGGTGCCTTCGGCATCCCCAAGCTTAGGCTCTTTCCACTCCTTGTTCCATAATCCATCAAATCATTGCCCGAAACTTGAAAACTTCACAACACAAATTAAAACTTAAACAGAAAATCTCATGAGCTCCGTTAGTATAAGAAAACAAACCACCACTTAAGGCACTGTAACGAACTCATTATTTATTTATATTGGTGTTAAACCTACTTTATTCCAACTTCTCTATGGTTCATAACCTCCGATACTAGACATAGATTCATCAAAATAAGCAAACGACACACGAAAAACAGAATCTGTCAAAAACTGAACAGTCTGTATTAATATGTAGGTTTCTAATACTTATTTAACCCCAAAAATTCTAAAATAAGTTTCGGGACGTGAGTAATTTATCTGTTAACCATCTGCAGAAAGAATCAACCTAATCGCACTCTCCAGTAAAAAATGGCAGCAAATCTCGTGAGCGTTAAAGTTTCTGTTTTTTACAGCAAGATCACAAAGACTTTCCCCAAGTCTTCCCAAAGGTTCTACTTGGCACAAACACTAATTAAAATCATAAAAACACATATAAACAGAGGCTAGATTAATTATTTATTACTAACCAAAATCAAAAAGAAAGAAACAAAAATAAAATTGGTTGCCTCCCAACAAGCGCTATCGTTTAACGCCCCTAGCTAGGCATAAAGGCAAGGATGATCTAGGTATTACCATCTTTGGTATGCAATCCATATGTAGCTCTCATAATAGATTCATAAGATAATTTAATTTTCTTTCTAGGAAAGTGTTCCATGCCTTTCCTTAACAGAAATCGGAATCTAATATTCCCTTCTTTCATATCAATAATTGCACCAATTGTTCTAAGGAAAGGTCTACCAGGAATAATAGGACATGAAGGATTCCAATCTTATCAAGGACAATGAAATCTACCGGCACATAATTCCTATTTGCAACAATAAGAACATCATTAATTCTTCCCATAGGTTTCTTAATGGTGGAATTCACAAGATGCAAGTTTAAAGAACAATCATGTAATTCACGGAAACCTAGCAAATCACACAAGGTTTTAGGAATCGTGGAAACACTACCACCCAAATCACACAAAGCATAGCATTCATGATCTTTAATTTTAATTTTAATAGTAGGTTCCCACTCATCATAAAGTTTTCTAGGGATAGAAACTCCCAATTCAAGTTTTTCTTCATAGATTGCATTAAGGCATCAACGATATATTTAGTAAAAGCCTTATTTTGACTATAAGCATGCAGAGAATTTAGCATGGATTGCAACAAGTAAATACAATCTATTAAAGGTAAATTATCATAATTAAGTTCCTTGAAATCCAAGATAGTGGGTTCATTGCTATCTAAAGTTTTGACCTCTTCCATCCCACTTTTACCAAATTTTGCATCAAGATCTAAAAACTCCGAATCATTGGGACGCATTCTAACTAAAGTTGACTCATCTCCAGTCCAATCATTATCAAGATTCATATTGTAAAACAAAGATTTAATTGGGGACACATCAATTACATTTAGATCTTCATCCTTATTATCATCAAGTTCTTCCAGTTTAGCGGCCATCTTATTAACTAAGGTGGCCTGCTAATCCGAAATTTGGGCTATTCAGTTTTCAAGATGAGCAAACTGAGATTTCAGACCATAAAATTCTTTAGACATATCATCGAGCTCTTTATTCATGTATCCTATAAAACCTTTTTGTTCTTTAAGCTCGTTTCTAAAGAAATTATTATGCTCAAACTACAAGGACATAAAACTTCTAACGTTGTTTTCAATTTCTTCCAACCTTCTAAGGTGAGGATCAAAACTTTTTGGTAAGGCCATCACGGCAAACAATCCAACACACAAGCACACAAGAAGAGCGCGAAAAGAGACGAACTGGAAAATAGAAGGGGAACGGAAAAAGAGGGCGAATAAAATGGCAAGGGTTTAGTGGGGGAGAGGAAAACAAGAGGCAAATGGAAAATAATGTAATGCGAGGTATAAGAGTTTGTGATGGGTACTTGGTATGTCTTGACTTGTGCGTAGACTCCGCGGCAACGGCCCCAGAAATCCTTCTTGCTACCTCTTGAGCACTGCGTTGGTTTTCCCTTGAAGAGGAAAGGGTGATGCAGCAAAGTAGCGTAAGTATTTCCCTCATTTTTTGAGAACCAAGGTATCAATCCAGTAGGAGGCCACACGCAAGTCCCTCGTACCTACACAAACAAATAAGAACCTTGCAACCAACGGGGTTGTCAATCCCTTCACAACCACTTGCAAAAGTGAGATCCGATAGAGATGATAAGATAATATTTTTGATATTTTTATAATAAAGATTAAAAGTAAAGATAGCAAAATAAACGGTGCCAGAAATAACTTGTTGACGGGAGATTAATATAATGGAGAATAGACCCGGGGGCCATAGGTTTCACTAGTGGCTTCTCTCAAGATAGCATAAGTATTACGGTTGGTGAAAAAATTACTGTCGAGTAATTGATAGAAAAGCGAATAATTATGAGAATATCTAGGCATGATGATGTATATAGGCATCACGTCCGTGACAAGTAGACCGACTCCTGCCTGCATCTACTACTATTACTCCACACATCAACCGCTATCCAGCATGCATCTAGAGTATTAAGTTCATAAGAACAGAGTAACACATTAGGTCAGATGACATGATGTAGAGGGATAAACTCAAGCAATATGATAGAAACCCCATCTTTTTATCCTCGATGGCAAGAATGCAATACGTGTCATTTCCCTTTCTGTCACTAGGATCGAGCAACGCAAGATTGAACCCAAAGCTAAGAACTTCTCCCATTGCAAAGATAATTTGAAGAGACTTGAAAAGATAACAAATCATACATAAAAGAATTCAAAGGAGATTCAAATAGTTTTCATAGATAATCTTGATCATAAACCCCCAATTCATTCGATCTCGACAAACACACCACAAAAAGAGTTGCAATGAATAGATATCCAAGAAGATCGAGGAGAACTTTGTATTGAGATCCAAAGAGAGAGAAGAAGCCATGTAGCTAATAACTATGGACCCAAAGGTCTAAGGTAAGCTACTCACACATCATCGAAGAGGCTATGGTGTAGATGTAGAAGCCCTCCATGATCGATGCCCCCTCCGGCGGAGCACCGGAAATGGCCCCAAGATGGGCTCTCACGGGTACAGAATGTTGCGGCAGTGGAAATAGGGTTTCATTGTCCTCTTGGCTGTTTTCAGGGTATATGAGTATATATAGGCGAAGGAAGTCGGTCGGGAGAGCCACGAGGGGCCCACGAGGGTGGGGGGCGCGCCCAGGGGGTAGGCGCACCTCCCTGCCTCGTGGCCTCCTTAGTTGTTTCTTGACGTCCACTCCAAGTCCTCTGGATCACGTTTGTTCCAAAAATCGCGCTCCTGAAGGTTTCATTCCGTTTGGACTCCATTTGATATTCCTTTTCTGTCAAACACTAAAATAGGCAAAAAAACACAATTTGCACTGGGCCTTGGGTTAATAGGTTAGTCCCAAAAAATAATATAAAAGTGTATAATAAAGCCCATTAAACATCCAAAACAGAATATATAATAGCATGGAACAATAAAATATTATAGATACGTTGGAGACGTATCAGTCGCCTATGATAAAGGATAATGAAAAAAGAAAAAGTGGTCAGAAAAGAAGTTAAAAGAGGAGGGTTATAGAAGTACTTGTAGGTCCATCCGTATTATGCCTCCGCCGATGCCCATGGTATTTTAAGTGCATAGTTATGTATGCACGGTATAGATTGCGCAGGTGTATGAGGTGGACGGCGGAGGCCGACCTGCTATTCCAACTCCCTAATAGGTCGGTCCTGCTGAATCGAGGCCGGCAGCTTAATGGCCGACAAGGTATGTGGTTTAATAAGGCCGACGTGTACTCCAGCTGGAGGGGATGTAGTATGGTCCTCAGTCTGGAGGGAGTACGTCTCATGGTCCTCTATAGGGGCGTGTGTCATGTATACCATGTTCACCGTTTTTACCTCGGTGGGAAATTGCTTCTGACCCCCGGTATTTGGTTGGTGAATTTTTTCGTCATTGCTATCACTGGGCGGTCTTTTCCCCTTATGTTCGGTGTTGAGCTTGCCGGCTTGTTTGAAGACCCAACAGCTTTTGTTGGTGTGACTGGCTGGCTTATCAGGGTTGCCATGAATCTGGCAGGGTCGATCCAATATCTTATCTAAGGTGGATGGCTCGTCTCTGTTTTCCTTGAATGGATTTTTCCGTTGACCGGGTTTTGTTACAATCCAAAAAATTTCATTTGGTTTTTCTTCAAATTCTTTAATTAATGGGAAGGAGGTTATTTAAATTTTGCTTAAAAGCCTCTTGTAGCGACTAGACGTCAAACAGTCTGATCTCTGTGATCCGGTGTCATCCCTGGATCAGTAATGCTGACACCACACAGTACTCGGAGGATTTATAGCAGAGTAGCAATCACACACTTATTACATCGAGTGTCTCGTAAGAGAACTTATTACAATAAATATGGCTTAAGGCCATCTAATAATGATAACAGCGGAAGGCTTGGAAGATAAGTGAGTCCATCAACTCCAACGGCATCACTGAGTATAGGACCACGACCTAAAAACTCCTTAATCGTTGTCTGAAAAGTCTGCAACATTAACGTTGCAGCCTGAAAACGGGTTAGCACATGGAATATGCTGGCAAGGTAACACATAGAGAGTAATGGAATGAAACAGCTATACTACATGCATATTTGGCTGGTGGAAAGCTATATGGTTATAGTTTTGCGTAAAGCCAATTTTTCCCTACTTCAAAGGAATAAATTTATTTAACTATTAATGGTAGTTGTTAAACATTGAGAATGGTTGACAACATTCTCAATCCCAATTAAGCATCATCATTAAACATAACCCAACAAAATTAATTTAGAGTAACATGTTGAGATTCACATGAAAATTCAGGTACTAGATACTCAAGATGTCCATAACTGGGGACACGGCTAACCATGATTAGTTTATTACACTCTGCAGAGGTTTGCGCACTTTCCCCACAAGACTCGATCACCTCTGTTTGGTTTCTCGCACTACATGGTGTTTGAGAAGACGGATGACCGGGACATAGTCTTTCAAAAGCGCTAGCACCTTACGATCGGGTAGACCGTACCACCTACATCCCCTACATCTGCTAGTCTACCACTGTAAGAGTTCACACAACTTAGTCAACTATGCTAGAGCCCATAATAGCTTGTGGCTGCACACGGAAGTTTCTAGTATGAATAGTCTCATGATCCCTTTGAGCCTGGGTGGCGGTCCAAAAGAAAACAGGCAAGTCCTGGAATACCCAGGTGCCTCAATCCACCCAGATGTGTGTTTAAGTTGCCACCTTAGATAAACCATTAATTAACAATCTCACATCTGTCATGGATATCACTCACCCAATCCACGTCTACTAGCATAGCATGGCATAATAAGCAAACGTAGAAGTAACTCCCACAGGTTTGATAATAAACAGGTAATAGGTACTACCTCATCTACTTCCCATCCCACAATTTAATTAGATCCTAATCATGCAATGTGTGAGGATTGATCTAATGCAATAAAACTGGGTAGTAGAAAATGTATGATCAAAGTGTTACTTGCCTTGCTGATGATCCGCGAAACCTAATGATTCGAAGTAACAGGCGACGCACTCCGGGTACTGTATCACAAACAAACAAACAAGCATACAATAAGTACTCATCTAATGCACAGGTAAAACTCAAATAAGAGATCTAACCAGAAGGTTCAACTTAAGAACTCCGGTTGGCAAAAAGAATCAAATCGAACGAAGCAACGAAAGACAAACGGCGAAAGAAAACAACTTCGTTCTAGTAATCTGGATCTAGGGCAAATTTTACAGTAGTAAAAACTTGTTTAAGTTGGTTAAACGGATAGAGGGTTTCGAGATGAAACTCTAGGCGCTTGAATCGCCTGATTCCCATAAACGAGCAAAAAGTTAAACTAAAACGAAAATCGGATCAGGAATCGCGATCAGAAAAATCGCGGATTTAATCCGAGAAAAAGAAAAACGACGAACGCCGGCTTTTTTTCGGCACGGAAAACGAGGCATGACGAACCTCGGCGGTGAGATCCGGCAACAGCGGCAGCTTAGGGCGCTTTAGGGTTTCCCCTGGGGCCGGGCCTCGGCTTATAAAGGCCTCCCGGTCGGTGTCCAGGTCGGACACGGCCCATTAAGTCGGTTCGTTTTTTTTATTATTCCGCTCGGAAGAAAAATAAAAAGAAATACTAAACGGACTCCAAAAATTCCGAAATAAATTTTCACGGGCTTCTAAAATCAAGCCGCACAAGGTGAACATTTATTGGGGACCTAAATGCGATTTTGAAAAACGCACTTTTTTCCTAAATTCAAATAAAACACCGAAAACCTCCGAAATAAAATCTTATTTGATTTTCTTATTAAATCCTCAATATTTCTTTATTTTGGGAAAGTCATTTTATTCCCTCTCTCATATTTTTGTAATAGAAATAATTGATGATAAAATAAATAAAATCAAATGATCCTATTCTCAAAATTTGAGAAAACTCAAATATGAAAATAACGAAATCCCCAACTCTCTCCGTGGGTCATTGAGTTGCGTAGAATTTCTAGGATCAACCAAAATGCAAAATAAAATATGATATGCAATGGTGATCTAATGTATAACATTCCAAATTGAAAATTTGGGATGTTACACCTCTCCTTCTCAAAAAAAACTTTCTGACAAATATTTTATGTGTTCTTCTCAACCTTGTTTTTTGGTCTTGAGGACTTTTCATTTAGTCTTCACTCAACACAAATAATTTTGGCAAGTTTTTGCAATTCCTTCTATTAAAAAGAAACCCTATGGATTATGGATTTATTCTTTTCCCATTCAAAAATTTCTCTTTTGCCATGACACTTATTGAAATCTTTCTTCCAAACCCATCTCCCTACTTTGGGACAACCCAAGCATCCTAATCCAACAAGTTTCAACTCCCCTAAATTTTATTTCTATTTATTTTTAACCTCAAAATCTTTTCTGTCATTTATTTTGGACCTTAGAGATTTACAAAGGAACTGCCATTTTCCCTTTGAGTATTGACTCCAAATAAACTCCTCTGACTAGTCCTTAGCACCCTCAACCAAGATCCACTGATCCCCAGTTCAAATTTTTCAAAATTTGCTTGCTGCAAGTTTGGACCAGATTTGCCATTTTTGGTGAAATTCATACTTTTTCTTCTCCTAAAAATCTGAGAAAATCCAGGCAGCATCCAGATACCTCAAAAGACCACCTCACCAAAGATCAGCTCCAGAAAAAAATTTCACATGCCAAAATCATTTCATCGAATAGTTGGCATGCACTGTTTCTGTTCAAATTCAGAAAATTCAGAGTTTCAGTGTTGGGTTCAGTCGACAGCGTCGTTTTCTTCAGAGCCTCGGCGTCAATCTCACTAGTGCTCGCTCTGGCCTCTTGCTCACTGCTCCCCCTTCTTATCCAGTGCGTCGCAAGGTCATTTGGCCGGTCACGAGCGTCGGTGGCGACGTGTCTCGCCTGCGCTGGCGTCTTCCGCGATGGCAGAACCGCCCGTGGTGGCCAGCAGGGGACCAACCCTGCCATTCAGCGCCATCCAGCACCGCCAAAACCACCTGAAGCCTACGTGTGGCCGTCCTCATCCCCGGGCATGCTGCTGCACAGTCGTCGTGGCCTGAGAGGCGCAGAGCGCGCTCTCTGCCGCCGCCATGCCCGTGAGCCATTCCGTCGAGGGTTTGGAGTGTCACCCAAGTCTGGCCAGCTATGGGATGAAGCCAGTGATCCAACCTGCAGCTGCCCCGACACCTAAAACCCCCGTTCAACCACTGCCTCCCCGTAATCAATCGCCGGACTTATCCCGTCTCGGCAACCGCCTCGGACCGGCTATAAAAGGAGCCCTCGAGCTGGTTCTCGACCCAGCACCACCCCTCCACCTCACCAGAGCCGCGCCCAGCCATTAGGAGGACCTCGGGGACGTCTTCTTCCTCGACTCCGACCGCCCCGATGTGCTTCGGGCTCCGGCATGATTCCCTCTGGTGAGACCACCCCTGCCTCCCAAACCTTGCCAGTCGCATCCTAGTACACCCATTCTTCTTACCCAAGACCCAATTCGACATTTGCAGCCCTCCCTGGTGAGATCCATCACCGCCCGAACCACAGGTCCGCCGGAGTGGAGGCCGCCGTCGACGTGGTGCTCGCCGACGACCAACTCCACCACCCACTGACGCAGAAGGACTCCGTGAACCCGTAGGTACTCACCGTTTCCCCTACCTCACCGTCGATCGACATCGGCGACCACCGCGATCCTCGACGCCGGTGTGCTCTGTTTTTCCTTTCCAAAATTTTAAGCCTGACGGGTGGGACCCCCCTCGCTAGCCTCTCTTTTTCTATTCGAACTGTTTCCCTGGAAAACACCTTTGGGCAAAGTACGCTTTCCCTTTTGGTTGGTGTATTTCTTACTAAAACGTTTTCTGTTTTTATAAACAAAACCCTGGAAACTTTCTGTTTCATTACAGATAAGTCCCTGGGCTAAAACCTTTATAACTTTTTAACAGAAGATGATTTTGAATTGATTTTTTTTCTGTCATCTTTATTTTTCTGTCTAGTTTTTTTTATCATATTTATTTGAAAAAATATTGGAACAATTTTTATGCACACACGGTATTTACGTTAGTATGCGATTTCTTTATACCGTAGATACCGGAAGAGCTGACGGTACCGCGAACTTCGCCGAGCTAGACTCGGACTACTCTGAACCAGGCAAGCATGTTTGAACCTTTGATATGATAAGTGATTTTCATGTTTTCTTGAGTGGTTCCGCACGGCATGTTTTTATAAACATCGGTGAAGTTTATATTTCATGCAAAGAAAGCTGTGGTTGAGCTCCGATATTGATGTGTTCTTATGATGATGATATAACTTGATCATGTGATGGCATGATAGGTTGCAAGCTGGTATTGTTGAAGCATGCCAGTTCTATGTCAACCGTTTACTCTAGTTTTAACATGGATCAAGTCTCGATCCCGTTCGTTCCCCCTTCATGCTGCGACATGTTTTCTGCAAAGAGTGTGGTTTAGTAAGTTGCAAACCTCTTTCCTTGTACACACCAAACAGAGGGACCGCAATGAGGGTTCCGTGGCCCTGGATTAAAGCCCGTCATCTGGTCAGGGGGCATGGGTGTTTCCGGTTGGGACCGAGAGGGGGCACCCCATAGAGCGCGCGATATAAATTTGATCCCATGCTATTCGAGGTTGTGGCCTCCCCGTCTTAAAGTTTTTCTTGAACGTGGCCTAGGGTGATTCCTAGCAACGGAATGTGGAATGGGTGTGTACTAGTTAGATGTGTTTCTTCTAAAATACCGCAAACGGAACTAGTCCTTTGCGACTACTGAAATCCGTTGGCTGTGGTTAAAGAGTACAAACTCTGCATAGTCAAAACCATTCAAGTATCCATCTCCATGATCGAGGACTTGGACATCATCTCAGTGTCAGTGTCAGTCTCAGTGTCGACCTCAGTGTCAACCCTAGTGACAGTCTCCGGAGATTAAGCATGAAACTGAGAGAGTGGTAAACCCGGCTGAATGTTATTCCTATGAACGGACTAACCAGTTTATTATTATGTGCTGAGTATTTCCTTGGGATGATTTTAAATTCATAAATTATTTTAATACGAATGATGAAATATAAGCCCTTTATGTGATGTCGCTCAGACGTTCGAGTGTGGCACTCTTGTCATTTACTTTCGATATAAGCCCTTTATGTGATGTTGCTCAGACGTACGACTGTGGCACTCTTGTCGTTTACCTTCGCTATAAGCCCTTTATGTGATGTCGCTCATACGTCTGACTGTGGCACTCTTGTTATCTACTTTTGATATAAGCCCTTTATGTGATGTCGCTCAGACATCCGACTGTGGCATCCTTGTTATTTAATTTCATTATAAGCCCTTTTTGAGATGTCACTTAGACGTCCGACTGTGGCACGTTCTGTCATTTACTTTCCAATATAGACCCTTTATGTGGTGTCGCCCTGACGCCCGACTGCGGCACATTAATTTAATTTTACCTTTCGAGGCGTTGCTTCAGACACGCGATCGGTCTATAGTTATTTTCTTGGGATTTTGGGAGGACTACCGCCTGACTTCCTTTTTATTTTACATGCAGTGCAATTATCTATCTGAGTGCGCATTTCTAATCTACTCATGTGCATCATGTTTACATTTGTTATATCTTATGTTCAAACTGTCTTGCGAGTACATTCAAAGTACTCACCTGGCTTGTTGATTTGGCCAGATGTTGACGAAGGCGATCTTATGGATGAAGAGTTCGATAGCGAGTCAGACGCCTAGAGCAGTCCCAGTCAGTCCCGTGCGATCCTAGAGTTGATCACTTGTATTATATACGCTTCCGCTACCCAAATAAAATCATCGAGCCTCACTCCGACGCTTGATGAGCTGTCATGTCACCCACTTCACTGTGACATATCCACCACCACTTTTATTATGAGTCAGTAGTTATGCCACCATACCCTTGTGACATATCCGCCTTTATGTATAATATCGGCGTGCTTGTAATAAATTGTTGAGCAGCCTCAACTCAACCTTGTATAATATTTAGTACTACTGGATTTCTGTATTCAGGATTTGTCTGCCAGTAAGAAGGATTCTTCTGTGTTGGTCAATAAAAGGGTCGGCTTTTCAATAAATGTTTTATTGGAAAACCAGTCCTGACAAGTTTGGGGTCGCTGAAGCCGGTGTTGACTGCTGTGTCGCGCGTTCTTTCGTTGTCATTGCGACGTTTGTGTTTGCTGCGTCGAGGTTTGCCATTGCCATTTCGGACCTCGGAAGTGCCCGGATCATGGGCACTATTGCTTCTACGAGGGAGCCAGCTGTCTTCTCCCGCGCAAAAGCGAGTCATCAGAGTGGTAAGGGCTGGCATGGATTTTGGTTTTTCCTGACCGATGTGGCGGGCAAGCCACTTGTCCTGTATGCTGTGTTTGAAGGCTGCTAGGGCTTCCGCGTCCGGACAGTTGACGATTTGGTTCTTTTTAACTAAGAACCTAGTCCAGAGCTTCCTGGCTGATTCCCCAAGATGTTGAACTATATGGCTTAAGTAATCGACGTCTGGCGGCCGGACATATGTGCCTTGGAAGTTGTCGCGGAAGGCATCTTCCAAATCCTCCCAGCTGCCAATGGAGTTCTCGGGCAGACTGTTTAACCAGTGCCGAGCTGGACCTTTGAGTTTTAATGGGAGGTATTTGATGGCATGAAGGTCATCACCACGGGCCATATGGATATGGAGAAGGAAATTCTCAATCCATGCCATGGGATCAGTTGTCCAATCATATGATTCTATATTTATGGGTTTAAACCCTTCTGGGAATTCGTGCTCCATTACTTCGTCTGTGAAGCAAAGGGGGTGTGCGGCGCCTCTATGTTGGGACACATTGCGACATAACTACGATGGAGTCAGTCTGCGGTTTTTGGCCCGGGAGTGACTAGCCTTGTTATGTCCGACTAGAGAGCCATCGTCGTGTGTCGAGGCACGTCCCTACAATCCGTAGATCGATCTGGTATGTCATGTTCTGTTGTCCAGGTCTTGTCGAATGTCATATGGATGACCTCGAGCTATTTTAATTCTGCCTTTATGATGAGGCGGGCTGGCTGGTGTTCGTCTTGAGTTGCCGCTTTATCCTGACATCGTGGTGGTCGGTCAGCCGCATTGTGCGATGATGGTATGTGCTCCTGTGCCTCATCGTCGAACTAAGGCAGTAGTTTGCGCTTCGGGTAGCTTTTGGCTGCGCGATTGAGGCCGCGTTCTTCGGCTGCCAGGATATCAGTCCATCTGTCCTTGAGCAGATCTTGGTTAGCTTGAAGCTGCTACTACTTCTTTTATAGGCTTCTTGTCGTGGCTATTAGCCGGCGTTTAAAGCACTCTTGCTCAAGAGGTTCCTCTGGCACGATGAAATCCTTGGTGCCAAGGCTCGCCTCATCCTCGGAGAGCGGAATATAATTACTGTCCTCCGAGTCCTTGTGTGTGGCCTATTTTCCAGGGCTAACCCACCCACCTTCCCATTCGTTTTGTACAGCAGCTGCATCGACGGGGTCTTTGTTGTCTTCGACACCTTCCGAAGTGTTATTTTCCGCTGTGCCCGTATCACCGTCTATTCCATGACGCGACTTAGAGCGGCGCCGCTGACGTTGCCGTTTTGTTTGTATCACAGGAGGTTTGTCCTCAACTAGATCTTCTTTCTCGTCGTCGTTAGTTCTCTTAGGTGTATCCACCATGTATACGTGGTAGGAAGAGGTGGCTATCCGGCGTTTGGTATACGGCGGGTCTTGGACCGGTTCCTCATCGACATCGTCATCCATACCGCCGATGTCTTCGGAGCCATAGTAGAGCGTGTCGGTTAAGTCTTCGATAGTGTGTATGAAGTGGGCGGTGTGTGGGAAGCAAAATTCTCCGTTATCAATCTCTAGTTCGAACCGGATACAGTTCGGTTGTGAGCCCCCCGCTAAGGATAGTGCTCTTAACGAGTTTAGCACATCACCCAGAGGCGAATGCCGGAAGATGTCCGCGGTGCTGAATTCGGCGATCGATGCCCGATCGTGTTTGATATGCACGGACGCGCATAGTTCGGAACCTGTAGCCTGAGACAGTTCCGTAGTTCCGGTGACATAGATGTCACTTGAAGTTAAGTCTGTGTGCTGCTCCAACGCCACTGAGTCTGCGGCTTCTGCAGCGGGCTTGAGCTTCCTGTCTTTGGATGGTGTGATCTTCTCCAGATCTATGGCTAGAGCAGCTACAAGTACTATCTCCTGCGTATGGACCAATGACAGATTTAGGTCATGTTCATCGTGGTGGCGGGGAGAAGCTGTCGTGGTCTTGAATCCGTCGAAGATCAATTCTCCATGGATATCTGTGATGTAGTTCAAGCCTCCGAATCTGACCCGGTGGCCAGGGGAGTAGCTTTCGATTTGCTCTAGATAGCCAAGTGAGTTGGCCCGCAGTGCGAAGACACCGAACACGAAGATCTGTACGCGGAGGAAGAGTTCCCCTTGGACAACATCGTTGTAGATGATTGAAGGAGCCATCGAACCTTTTGGGGACAACATAGTGGAACTCTCAATGAAAGCACCAATGTAGGTGTCAAACCGGCGGACCTCGGGTAGGGGGTCCCGAACTTTGCGTCTAGGATCGATGGTAACAGGAGACGGGGGACACAATGTTTACGTAGGTTCGGGCCCTCTCTATGGAGGTAATGCCCTACTTCCTGCTTGATTAATCTTGATGAATATGAGTATTACAAGAGTTGATCTACCACGAGATCGTAATAGCTAAACCCTAAAAGTCTAGCCTGACTATGATTATGAGGATCTATCTACGGACCTAGCCCTCTGATTTATATAGACACATGAGGGATATAGGGTTACACAAGGTCAGTTATAGAGAAAGGAATCTTCATATTTGGTCACCAAGCTTGCCTTCCACGCCAAGGAGAGTCACATCCGGACACGGGTATAGTCTTTGGTCTTCGTATCTCCACGGCCCATCGGTCTGGCCCATATCCAATTGGTCGGACGTGCGAGGACCCCTTAGTCCAGGACTCCCTCACACAGGCATGGGCCCGGTAGGTGCAGCCAAACGCATGGGGACCGGCGCTACGGTGGGTGGAGGGGCGTGCACGGGAACGAGCGCTGGTGCTGGGATGTAGATGAGCTTGCGCGGGTTCGCGGAGACCTCGCTGACACCCCCGGCTTCCAGCTCTGTGATAGTGCTCAGGGACCAGCCCGTCAATGCTACGGGGATGGTTGCTGGCGTGGGCGCAGGGATGGGAGCTGGGACGGGAGCGGGGGCAACAACCATCGTGGCTAGATTGTTTTGGGCCATGTCCATGAGGCCCCATTTCTCCTTATTTTCTATCTCCTCTGGCTCGGAGTCGAATTCACCAAACTTAAGGACTAGTGGAAGATGATCCTTCTGCGCCATGGAGTTGGTGGAGGTCTGTGGGAGTGAGGGGAATGCGAGGTGAACAGTAAGGCCGCCCATATTAAGCTGCGGCTCGGGCGCCATTAATGGAGAGGAAGGCAGGTGGGCATGGAAGTGAAAGGGCTTGCTTCCAAGTGAGCTTGTGCAGCGTATAGCTTGCACGCTTCCCGGTGAGCCTACGCATTGGAGGACAGCTTGCATGCCTCCTGTTCAGTCAAGGTTAAGAAGCTGTCCACACGGCACCTCCTATAGCCATTAAAACCAAGATTCGTGGCGTCATGTGAATGGTTAACAGAACACACAAGGTTTGAATTATACAAACATTTGAGATATTAAAGTGGCAGCTATTTTTCAAAATGCCTTTGTTGGCTGTTATTCAAGTGCGCTCTCTCTCAAAATGGACACGAAAAATACCACAGCATGTCGGGTGCCATTCCATGATAGCATGCCAAGTTTCATGAATTTCAGTTGAGTTTTGGATTTACTAGAATTCGAAAACAAAGTATCTCAACGCTTTACCGCAATCAACGGTGCCCTGTTGTTTGAAATTCATTCCCATTTCTTGTGTGGGACCTAAGCATGCACCCAAGGACACATATGTGATTTTTCAACCAATTTATATGCACTGGAGCATGTGCATGTAGTTCAAATTTGAATTATGCATATAAATGCATTGAAAACTCAGTTGATGCATAAAAATATCCAAACGAACCCCGAAAAATCACAACAATTGACACAGCACTCCTGTTGTTCTAAGTTGACATGAGAAATTTTTTGAAAGCAATAAGAGGCAATGGATATCATTTCGTCCCCAATGGTTGGACGTTCCCTATCGAAACGATCATGCTTATTGTGAGAAGCTCTGGTTTGTGAGAAGCATATACCCAAACTTACCTCAAATGGGACAAAAAACTTACCACGGCATGTTGATGCCGCACCATGATAGCATGCCAAGTTTCATGAATTTAAGACGAGGTTTGGATTTACTAGAATTTAAAAACCAGGTATCTCAATGTTTGCGGCCGAGTGACAGTGGTAGGGTGTTTGACATTCATTCTCATGTCTTGCATGGGACCTAAGCATTGAACCAAGGACACAGATTTGAATTTTCAACCAATTTATATGCATTAGAGCATGTGCATGTAGTTAAAATTTGAATTATGCACATGAATGCATTGAAAACTCAGTTAATGCATAAAAATGTCCAAATGAACCCCGAAAAGTCACAAAAATTAACAAAACACTCCCGTTGTTCTACGTTGACACGAGAATATTTTTGAAAGCAATAAGAGGCAATGGATATCGTTTCGTCCCCAAAGGAGGGACATTCCCTACCGAAACCATCATGCTTGTTGTGAGAAGCTCCGGTTTGTGAGAAGCATATACCCAAGCCTGCCCCAAATGGGACAAAAAAATTACCACGGCATGTTGATGCCACTCCATGATAGCATGCCAAGTTTCACGAATTTCAGACGGGGTTTAGATTTACTAGAATTTAAAAACCATGTATCTCAATGTTTGCGGCCGAGTCACAGTGGTAAGGTGTTTGACATTCATTCTCATTTCTTCCATGGGACCTAAGCATACAACCAAGGACACATATTTGAATTTTCAACAAATTTATATGCATTAGAGCATGTGCATGTAGTTCAAATTTCAATTATGCATATGAATGCATTGAAAACTAAGTTAATGCATAAAAATGTCCGAACGAACCCCGAAAAAACATAAAAATTGACACAACACTCCTGTTGTTCTATGTTGACACGAGGATTTTTTTGAAAGCAATAAGAGGCAATAGATATCGTTTCGTCCCCAAAGGTGGGACGTTCCGTACCGAAACCATCATGCTTGTTGTGAGAAGCTTTGGTTTGTGAGAAGCATATACCCAAACCTGCCCCAAATGGGACAAAAAATTTAGCAAGGCATGTTGATGCCGCTCCATGATAGCATGCCAAGTTTCATGAATTTCAGATGAGTTTTCGATTTACTAGAATTTAAAAACAAGGTATCTCAATGTTTGCGGCCGAGTGACGGTGCCAGGTTGTTTGACATTCATTCCATTTCTTACATGGGACCTCAGCATGCAACCAAGGACACATATTTGAATTTTAACCAATTTACATGCATTAGAGCATGTGCATGTAGTTCAAATTTGAATTATGCACAAGAATGCATTGAAAACTCAATTAATGCATAAAAATGTCCAAATGAACCCTGAAAAATCACAAAAATTGACACAACACTCCTGTTGCTCTACATTGACACGAGAAATTTTTTGAAAGCAATAAGAGGCAATGGCTATCGTTTTGTCCCCAAAGGTGAAACGTTCCCTACCGAAATCATCAGGCTTGTTGTGAGAAGCTCTAGTTTCTGAGAAGCATATACCCAAACCTGCCCCAAATTGGACAAAAATTTTACGACGACATGTGGATTCCACTCCATGACAGCATGCCAAGTTTCAGGAATTTCAGATGAGTTTTGGATTTACTAGAATTTAAAAATCAAGTATCTCAATGTTTGCGGCCGAGTGACTGTGGCAGGGTGTTTGACATTCATTCCCATTTCTTGCATGGGACCTAAGCATACAACCAAGGACACATATTTGAATTTTCAACTAATGTATATGCATTAGAGCATGTGTCTGTAGTTCAAATTTGAATTATGCACATGAATGCATAGAAAACTCAGTTAATGTATAAAAAGTCCAAGCGAACCCTGAAAAATACCAAAAATTGACACAACACTCCTGTTGTTCTATGTTGACAGTAGGAAAAAATTTGAAATCGGGAAGAGGCAACGGATATCATTTTGTCCAGAAAGGTGAAACATTCCCTATCGGAACCATCACACTTGTTGTGAGACGCTCTGGTTTATGAGAAGCTTATACCCAAACCTGCCCCAAATGAGACAAAAAATATACCACGGCATGTTGATGCCGCTCCATGATAGCATGCCAAGTTTCATGAATTTCGGATGAATTTTGGATTTATTAGGATTACAAAAGCAGGTACGTTGACGTTTGCCGGAGAGCCACGGTGCCGTGGTGTTCGAATTTCATCCCCATTTCTTGCATGGGACATAAGCATAAACCCATGGACACATATATGATTTTACAACCCATGTTGGTGCACCGGAGCATCTGCATGTAGTTTAATTTTGAATTGTGCACCAGAAATGGCTAGAAAACCAATTTAATATGTAAAATGTTCAAACGAACCCTGAATAATTCCAATTCTTTTACGACACACATATAGTTGCATGTTCACTACAGATAAAAGGTCTAGCAATTCAAACACCGTCCATTGCCACTGTGACCCCATTATGTAATTCAAATCAAGATGAAAAATCAAGTAGATCCCACATAGTTTATTATCACCAACCATGTGAGATGCAGCACAAAATATCCTGGAGCACCGTCGGTGTATATTACGCCTATGGCTTATGCAAGAAGGTGCATCACTACAGTGCACAGCCGGCGTCTCAAGCACACTAGCTCGCTCCCCAAATATCATTTCACTGTTTAATCGTCACCAATGAAAGATGGGCACATGGACCCGCGTCGTGAGGGCAACTTCGGTGGTCCACTCTAGCGAGAGAGCGGCCACAGCCACCATGCGCGTGCTAACAAGGTGCATGAGTGCGGCCGCAATCTGCGATGAAGCGTCCATGGCGGCCCAAACGACCGTTGTTGCTTCTCAGGTGGCGGCAACGACATCTGCCTCAAAGATAGCAACTGGCAAGAGCGGCACAACATCTGTCTATTCCGTAGCAGTGTCCTTAGACCTGATGGAGGTGTCCCACGACCATGTCGAGGCCGCCCACGCCTAGCTCATGGCAGTCACCGCACAAATCGAACGAAGCTTCTCCGACAACGGTCGGCAACCCACGACCGAAGAGTTGGAAATTGCCGAGAGCATTCGAGTAGTCATTCGTTCCTCCGCCGCATACCTTGCGACGACGGAGCCTGTCCAAGCCCAGATCATGGGCACCCATGCCCAGCTCGTGGCGGCCTTTTCCAAAGAGATGGCGGACGAGGATGGTGAGAAGCTTGCCGAGTATGGTGTGATGGATGCCATGGAGCCCCTTCCCCAGGAGACCATCGGGCGGGAGCTGGACATGGAGGCGGCAGTGGAGATCGGCGAGAACCAGCCGCAGTAGTACTCTTTGTTTTGTTTAATTAAGAGTGCTAATCTTTAATTTTTAAAGTAATGTTTAGGTCAGCTAGCTCTGTTTAATTGCGAAACTTGCTCGATTAAGAAGTGTGAGTGTGTTGTAGTATCCTTTGTGTACCCAAATTATGCAATGATGTCGATGACCACTGTAACCAGGGAAATTCGAACCAAAATTTTTGACATTCAAACTCATCACACACGGGTTAAGCTATCTGAATCGTTTGTGATGTTCCCATATCGTACACAGTTATAACTAAGGGACCATGTCTCATGACACTTTGCGCACCAATTTTTTCGCTGAAGCGATTCAAAATTTTCGGCTTTCGCAGAAATATCTACCTCCCTGCCCGTCCCCCTTACCAAAAACCACATTTCCCCCGTTTCCCCCTTCCTTTCCAAGTTGAAACCTTCACTCCTTGCTTGCAGCGCCGCCTCCTCACCGGCGACCCTCCTTCACTGTCGGTGGCAACGACACCTATGGGAACACTGCGATCCCTTCTACGGTTGGTGGGTGCGGGGTTGTGCAAAGAGTAGGTCTAGTAGCCAGCACAAAGATTGTTTACCAAGGTTCGGGCCGCAAGGATGCATAATACCCTAGTCCTGATTTGGTGTATATTTGAGTGTTCTTGAGCTTTCGAACTAGCTGCTGTGCATGCGTAGTCTAAAAGATCTGAATCCTTCTCTAGTACGCCTCAGGCCTCCTTTTATAATCAAAAGGGGTCGCCACAGTGGCACACAAGAGGTGGAAAGGTATACAGTGAACAAGCTTATCGCCTGCCTTTATGGGGCAAGACGCATTAAATGCGCTCCTTAGGTGTCCCATTGCTTTATCGGGGGCGGAACGAGGCCTATCCCGTCCGTCGTCGTTCCGCCTCGCTCCGACACGCGTCTAGGCCAACGAGGCATGCAGCGCCACGTAAGCTGGCAGGCTGCTGAGATGGTGTGGTGGTAGGTTCTTCACTAAGATCTGCATGCCACCATGTAGGTGCTTGACTAGCTGGATCAGCATCCACGTACTGCCACGTGGGTACTGGCCTCACTTGGTGGATTGGCCGCTGTGCTATGGCGGTGATGGGGCAGCAAGGTCTTGTCGCGTTCCCACGTATATTCCCGGCAAGGGTCTTGCCGGGGTCTTGTGACCGCCCTCGTCAAGAGTCTTGCCGGGGCCATGCGAGTGTTTTCGGCAAGGAGCCTTATCGGGGCCTCGGGGGCATCCTTGGCAAGGGGGCTTGCAATTGTCTTGTCTTTTGGTCATCGTCTAGTCTTGTGGGCTCTTTGTCTTCACGAAGATTTGTATGCCACCTCGGAGGTGCCTCCCGAGCCTCGGTTCCAAAGTGGTCGATGGCGTTGGAAACCTTGGGCTCAAGGGTGGCGCGCTCTACTGGCGTTGGGCAAGTTGCCCCAGCAAGGCTCCTGCCGGGGCTGCGGAGGCCGCCCCGGCAAGGGCCTTGCCGAGGGAGTCCACCTCGCCCTCTTGCTCTTCGTGTCTCTGGTCTTGGCATTGTTCTGGTTGTCTTGTGCTTTTGCTTCCTTTTCCCTGTTAGGTATGGCTGAAAGGATCGAGATGGACCTAGAGGGGGGGTGAATAGGTTCAACTACAAATTTTAATTGTTACTTAGCAATTTTTAGGCAATAATGCAAAATGTGAAAGTGAGCCTAACAATCGCAAGTGAAGTACTAAGTACTAAGAAGGTAACACAAGTAGTAACTAGGCAAATACAAAGTGATGAAGTAAGTGCTAAGAGAAAAGTAACCACAAGTAGAGAGTTAGGGTTAGGATAACCGCAACTCCAGGAGACGAGGATGTATGCCGATGTTCACTTCCTTGGAGGGAAGCTATGTCACCGTTAGAGAGGTGGATGTTACCACGAACGCACACCAACGCCATGAAGGTTCACCCTATTCTCCCTTTGAGACAACACCACGAAGGAGTTTCTCAACAACTAGTGGTAGACCTTGGGGTTGTCTCCGACACAAACTTTTCGGGGGTAATCACAAAGATCGATTCCTCTCCGAAAGACTCCTACCACCTAGGAGTCTCCAACCTCCAAGAGTAACAAGATCGATCGGGAAAAGCTCAAGAGTTGCTCAAATCACAAATTCCTTTGGTGCAAAGATGGAGAAGGGGTGGATCTATCACTTGATTGGACAAGTTCTCTCGAATGCTCTCAAATCCCTTGGGGATCTAAGATTTGGTGTGGAGGTGTAAGAGAGAGAGTGAGATGTGTTCTAGGGTTTGTTCAAGAGTGAATGGTCAACCCTCTCCCATGGGGAAGAAGGGCTATATATAGTGTGAGCTCAAATATGGCCGTTGTAGTGCAAGTGAACGGGCAGGCCGGACATCCGGGCTAGGGGCCGGACATCCGGCCTGGCAAGCCACATGAAGAGCAAGACAGAGGCAGAGCAGGAAACAGAGGGGACGGACATCCAGGGGTCAAGCCCGGACATCCAGCATAACAGGAGAGCCCAGACATCCGGAAGATAGCCGGACATCCGGGGAGCCCAAAAGTGTTTATAGAAACATATCAGTTTTACGGCAGTAAGGGGCCGGACATCCGGGATAGGGCCCGGACATCCGGTGAGACAGGAGGGCCCGGAAATCCGGTGAACATCCGGACATCTGGCGTAAAACAGACAACCTTCTGGAAAGTAAAACGGCAAGAGTCAGATATCCGGGGCATGAGCCGGACATCTGGGGAGCAGCCCGGACATCCGGCACGAGGCCTGGACATCCGGCGCTCCCATAGACAGAAAGTATCAGAGTTAAAAAAGGATGAAAAAAGCTATAAACAGGAGTATTTTTGACTCGAGCAAGTCCGTTACGAACCCAATCGATCCCCTCTTAATAGTGCGGGATCCTATACTCAAGGAATAAAATGTAATATCATTTTAGCACTTCATCCTTGAGAGAACCCACTTCGTATGCTCTTGATCCACACGCAATTTGACGAACCAGGGACCAACACCTGAGATTCACTTGACAACCATTGTTAGTCCCCTACATGTAGATTGTCATTAACATCAAAAACATAATATAAGGGCATGATTGCACTTTCAATCTCCCCCTTTTGTTTGTTGATGACAATCATACATGTAGTATCATAAATGTAATTAATAATCTTAGCAATGACAATCATGAGAGCAAAAAGGATACAAAATAGTTACAATTTGCTTTTAGCTCCCCCTGATTGTGTGCATGCGATGAGTATATTAGTATGACCAACACAAAAATTTGTATGGTAGCATATGTAACACAAAGAGATACAAAAGTGAGAGACAAGCACATATGAAATCATCATAACTCATCAGATAGACTGAGAACATTTCATGGCCACACATTAACATAACATAGTCTCAGAAGAACAAGTACCATAGGTAGCAGCATAAAGTTGGAATAACATCTCATAGCTTGACCATATTACTAAGATACTACTTCTCCCCCTTTGATAGCAACAAGTAAAAAGGGGTGAAGAACTAAACATGCTCAATCACTCCTGGCGGATGTCATCATCATCATCAAAGAACTTGGGGTACTCAGCACGAGATGGAAAGCCGAAAGTGGACGAGGATGGAACTGTGGGAAGAGGATCATCATTACTAACGGGACTCCCACGGTCACGGAGACGATGTTTTAGCTGATTCTTGGAGATGACTAGACGCTTCTGAACATCATGATTTTGTTGGCAGCTGAAAGTGATCGCCTTCATGATAGCAGACTGAGCCTTACCCAAGAATGATGCAAACCGGCCACGAGGAGCGGTCGAGGAAGATGGAACAGAAGAACTAGTGGGCTGAGTAGGAGCAGCTGTCCTCCCACTAGCAGAACTCCGAGGCTGAGGAGAAGCAGAAGCGACCACGCGCATATGAGGAGGAGGTTTCCAAATGGAGTGCACAATTGGCTTAACCACCTCAAAGGGAGCAGTGTGATCAATCAGAGCCTGAATAAATGGAGCATGAGGGAACTGGCGCGTCTGAATGAAACTGCAAAGACGGATCTCATGCCAAATGAAGTTGGCTGTGTCCAGAGGCTCAGTGGGTTTCTCATGCATACGAACCGTCAAGTCAGTGCAATAGTTGCGATCCCTCGATCGATCTCCCTTATTAGGGTAGAGAGTGCGAAGCACACACTGATAGATGATGAAGAAAGGAGCACGGAAGATGGATACCTCATTGACTGGATATACTTTTTCTTCATTAGTGAGCTGAGAGGGGGGTTTTACAAGGGGCAAGCAAGCATCAATTCCTTTGGGCCTATACTCTGGATCCATACTGTGGATGCAATGGCCAATACCGGAGAGACCCAAAATCTGAACAAACCTGTCATAGGTGATGCTCAGTGTGGTGTCATCGGTCATCCAAGTGAGAGTGTTGTCTGGACCAAAGAAACAGGTGGCATAGAATTGTAGGATGGCAGCATCACTCCAATCACACCTGAATGTCATTGTGGGACCAAGAGTCATGTCATCAATGTTTATCATGTAGGAAGTTGAGATCCAAGTCTGAGTGAGGAGCAAGGCCACGCCCATGGACAAAACTGGAATAGAGATCCTGCTGCATACGAGTCCGGAACCGAGGATCTTCGGCATCAGCCACCATATCATATTGGTTGACATCTCGACGGAACTGAAGATATTGCCCCACCCCAACAGTTGTGAAGTCGTGAGTGGGGCGACCTCCACTGTCAGGAAGCTCCATGGAGATGCGATGACCATGGGGAATGGGCATAGCAGAACCTCGAACTTGAGGCACCGGCGCCCTCCTAGTACCGGGCTTGGACTGTCCAACAGACTGTCTTGGTGCACTGACATCCTCTTCCTCTCCAACATAGTCCGCATCATCGGGATCCGAGGCCGACAGACTGGTGGAAGGTGCCCACTTCTTCTTGGTGGTGGTTTTCTTCTTCTTAGGCCGAGCATGCTCATCGGAGTCGGTTGAGCCTTGACGGCGATCAACCCGAGAAGACACCTCGGGATGCTTGGGACCACAGTTCTTGGTGCGAGCCATGAAGAACTCCGGCGGTGAATCCCACGATACACCGGTCCCTCCCGAGCGATTCACACAACAACCCAAGAAGTGGATTGGATAGAGTCATAGATCGAGAGGAGAAGTGTCCGTGAGCAGGAGATCGGGGCCGGAGGTCGATGGAGATGGCCGGGGCAGCACCGGAGTGATGGCCCGACGGCGGCGGCTGTGAGGGGAGATGAGGAGAGGAAAGAAAGAAGTGAGGAACTGCCCCCAAATCCCACACCCCTCCCTAGGCATATGCGACTGCGGGTGACGGGCCGGACATCCGGGGTTAAGCCCGGATATCCTGCGAGTGGAAACAGAGAGCAGAAGATGCAGTGCCAATGGGCCGGACATCCGGGAGTAACCCCAGATATCTGGCGAGAGGAAATCAGCAGCATCGGTACAGGGCCCGGATGTCCGGCTGGGGCCCGGATGTCCGACCACTGTAATTGGTTGATGATCTTTTTGAGTGGCAAGGTATTTTTCCCAGGGCCCGGATGTCCGGCTGAGCTCCGGATGTCCGGCCACTGGATAGAAGACCAGGGCAAGGGAAAGATGTGAAGAAGGGGGGCAACAGGTATAATTTGATAGACTCCGCCAAGGAGTTTACATGAGACTAATAGGGGAGAAACCTGAGATATCTAAGGCCATACTAAGATGCATTAACAATCCAAACATTATTTAAGAAAGAAAGGTCCATACAAGCATTGTACAAGCGGTGACCGAGGTCACCATGTTTGAGCATATGGAACATAGTACCTCAAAGATGTAAACTTTGAGCACATGGTCACGACTCCATCATGTTAAAGTACCCTAGTTCAAAAACTATGATAACTTTGAGAGTGTTTGTTCTATTTATGCATTATATAAGGTGAGTGTGCTCATGAATTTAGTGTCTCCCCCTAAATATATGCCTACATCAAGATAAAACATAAGTTTAAGTATGAATGGGTACTAGATTTCACATAATGTTGTCAAGCTCCAAGATACCAAGTTCACGCCTAAGTTGACAAAACCTTGATTCATCCAATGGCTTGGTGAAAATATCTGCAAGTTGCATATCTGTGCCAAGATGAGCAATGTCAATATCACCCTTCTCCACATGATCTCTCAAGAAGTGGTACCTAATGTCAATGTGCTTGGTGCGGGTATGATCTTTGGGGTTCTCAGCAATATTAATGGCACTTCCATTATCACATAGAAGAGGCACATGTCTATAGGTGATACCGTAATCCTTCAAAGTTTGCCTCATCCATAATAACTGAGTTGCACAACTGGCGGATGCAATATATTCAGCTTCGGCTATGGAGAGGGCAACACAATTTTGCTTCTTCGAGGACCAACTTACCAAGGAGCGTCCAAGAAATTGACATGCACCGAAGGTGGACTTACGATCCACTTTGTCTCCAGCCCAATCCGCATCCGTGTACCCAATGAGATCAAACTTAGAATCCTTGGGGTACCATAGACCCAACTTTGGGGTGTGAACAAGGTATCTAAGAATATGCTTAACCGCCTTATGATGGCTTTCCCTAGGGGAAGCTTGAAATCTAGCACACATGCATACACTAAACATGATGTCTAGTCTAGATGCACAAAGATAAAGCAATGAACCAATCATAGAGCGGTATTTAGATGGGTCAAAAGGGATACCATTTGAGTCTTCATTGAGTACAATTTTGGTTGGCATGGGTGTCTTACATGGGCTGGCATCAGTCATGCCAAATTTTTCTAGGATATCCTTGAGGTATTTTGCTTGAGACAAGAAAATTCCTTCTTGAAATTGTTGAATTTGAAATCCGAGGAAGAACTTCAAATCCGCATTGAGTGAAATTTCAAAATTCTTGGTCATTGATGCCGCAAACTTCTTACATAAATGAATGTTAGGAGAACCAAAAATGATATCATCTACATAGATTTGGCATAAGATCAAATCACCTTTGTCCCTCTTAGTAAAAAGAGTGGGATCAATCACCCCTCTCACAAAGCCATCATCGAGTAAAAACTTCTTAAGATGATCATACCAAGCACGAGGTGCTTGTTTGAGGCCATACAATGCCTTATGAAGTTTATACACATAGTCGTTGTGATCGGGGTCAACAAACCCAGGTGGTTGTGATACATATACTTCTTCTTGTAGAGGGCCGTTAAGAAAAGAACTCTCCACATCCATTTGATGTAATGTAAAGCCATTGAAAGCAGCATAAGCAAGTAAGATGCGAATGGATTCAAGACGGGCAACGGGGGCGAAGGTCTCACCAAAGTCCAAACCTTCAACTTGTGAGTACCCTTGTGCCACTAACCTTGCCTTGTTGCGGATGATTACACCATTCTCATTTTGCTTGTTCTTGAACATCCACTTTGTACCAATGACGTTGTGTTCCGTAGTTGGCCTCTTAACTAATGACCACACTTGATTGCGCTCAAAACTATTCAACTCTTCTTGCATAGCAATGAGCCAATCGTTGTCTATCAACACATCTTGTACCTTGAGAGGCTCAACACTAGACACAAAAGAGAAGTGAGCACAAAAGTTTGTCAATTGTTTACGAGTGACTCTACCTTTCGATATGCCGGTGAGGATCTTATCAACATCAACACGACCGGCCACTCGAGGCATGATGGAGGTTAAGGTTTCGCGAGGTTCAACTTCATGTCCATCATCCACGTCCTCTACATATGGATCATTAATGTGCGGTGGAAAATCTTCTTCTTCTTGCATTTGTTGAGGTTCATTGTCAATGATTGCACTTTCTTGTTCTTGCCCTTGAGGAAGATCTTGTTCTTGATGATTATCATGAAGAGGAGCTTGATCATCATCTTGTACTTGGACTATGGGCATTGATTGAGTAATAGGGGCTTGTGGTGGTATGGGTGTTGAAGTAGTTTGATGGTGTGTGAGGCCTTCATTTTCTTCTTCATCATCATGAGGTTCTTGTTCCATTGGAAGAAGTGCACCAACACCCATCGTCAAGATATCTTGAGAAGAATCTTCTTCACCTACATCATTTAGATCAACTTTCTCCCCATGGGAGCCATTAAATTCATCAAACACCACGTCACAAGTTTCTACAACACATCCATTGGATTTGTTGTAGACTCTATAGGCGTGAGAGTTTGATCCATAGCCAACAAATATGCCCTCAATGGTTTTAGATTGAAATTTTCCTAACTGCTCTCTTTTGTTGAGGATGAAGCATTTACACCCAAATACACGAAAGTACTTGACGTTAGGCTTGTCCCGGTTAGGAGCTCATATGGAGTCTTTTCCAATATCGTGTGGAGGAAGAGCCGGTTTGATGCATGACATGTAGTGTTGACGGCCTCGGCCCAAAAACTATGTTTCGACTTGTATTCATCCAACATGGACCATGCCATCTCCACAAGAGTGCGATTCTTCCTTTCTGCAACACCATTTTGTTGGGGAGTTTATGGAGCTGAATATTGATGTTCAATCCCTTCATCACTAAGGAACTCTTCCAAGGTGTAGTTCTTGAACTCAGATCCATTATCACTTCTTATTGCCAGAATTTCTTTGTCAAACTTGCGCTGTGCTTGCTTTGCAAAGTCAATGAAGGTGATCTTTGTCTCGTCCTTGGATTTGAGGAAGAAGACCCATCTATACCTTGAGTAATCATCCACAATGACAAGTCCATATTTTTTTCCACCAAGACTATCCCACGAAGGAGGCCCAAAGAGATCCACATGAAGGAGCTCCAAAGGCCTTGAAGTATATACAATATTCTTGGGTGGGTGCTTTGATTGATGTTGCTTCCCGGCTATGCATGCACTACACACACGATTGTTCTCAAAAGAGACATTTTTTAGTCCAAGGATGTGATTACCCTTTAAGAGATCTTGAAGATTTCTCATGCCGACATGGGCTAGCCGGCGATGCCATAGCCACCCCTTGTCGGCCTTGGCCATTAGACAAGTCGCATGGAATGTGCTCTCTTTCGAGAAATCAACCGTGTAAAGGTTGCCATCCAACTCTCCAACAAAGGCCACTTCAAGAGTATCTCTCTTAAATACTTTCACATCTGTTAGTCCAAAGAGTGTATCATAACCAACAGAAGCCAATTGGCGAACAGAAAGCAAATGGTATTTGAGGGATTGGACAAGCATCACATTTGCAAGAGACATGTCATTTGTGATGGACACTTTGCCCAATCCGAGTACCTGTCCTTTTGAACCTCCACCAAACAATAATGCTCATAAATGGTTGAATAGCTTCCATGAAATCGTAGAGCAACTTGCTATCTCCGGTCATATGATTTGTACATCCACTGTCAATCACCCATTTTACTCCACCAGAGAAAGCGACCTACACACAATTATGGCTTGGTTAGAGGCACCCATTTTGCAATGGGACCTCTCAGGTTAGTCATAATGGTCTTAGGGACCAAAATAGCATAAAACCGAAATGCATTTCGAGGACCAACAAATTTAGCAAAAACTTCTCCATCCTTAGTCTTACGAAGTACATAGGATGGAGGCATAAACACTTTTGGCTTGTTGAGAGTAGGCATGCCCCTTGTGGCCTTCCCACTAACAACCTTACCTTTCTCCTTGTGCCCTTCTCGTACAAAAGTTTCTTTTAACGGAGTGGTGCACTTTTGAGAGGACGTCTTCTTCTTGCTTGTGCTTGGGTCAAACCCGAGTCCCTCTTTGGCAAACACCTCATTGTGTTGGCTCAACACCTCATCAAGGTTATTTTGCCCTTGAGCACATGTCATGAGTCCTTTCTCAATTTGAGCTTTGAGAAAGCGATTCTCCTCAAGAATAGACGCTAGATCACTACTAGAGTTAGTAGTACAAGCATCAACATTGATAATAGGAGAAGAGTAAGCCTTGGCTAGAGTTTCAAGATAAGTAAGCTTGAGTGTCTCAAAACTCTTTGTAAGGAGGGTGAGCTCTTCTTCCTTGGTCTTGAGGGACACGGATAGGAGCTCACAATCCTTAGAGAGAGAAGCATTAAACTTTACAAGCTTACTTTTATCATTCATCAACTCTTCACAAGAGTTGATAGCCTTTTTCAAGGAGGCAAGATCCCTAGTATGAACATCAATGTATGCACCAATTTTTAAGCATAGTTCATCATTGCGTGCTTCCTCATATTGGACTTTCCTCTCAAGGATTTCATATTTTTCCTTTTCCTCGGTGACGAGGGTTTCGAGTTCCTTAATGGAAATGGTGTGCTTACTCACCATCTCCATAAGCATACGAAACATAGTCAGCTTCTTTCCTTTAAGGGAGCACATGAACTTATTTAATTTAGCAAGCATAGGATCATTTATATCATCATCGTCATAACTATCCTCCGCATCAAGATACTCATCACTAGAAGTAGGAGGAGTGAAAAGAGGCGGGTTTGATCGTGGGGTTACCTTGACCTTGTCAGGAGAGTGTTGGTCCTCTCCATCTTCTACCACGGCCTTTGCCATGAGGCACTTGTGAGCGTTGCCCTTGTAATCTTTCATGTAGTTGTAGGTGACAACTTCACCACTCTTGTTGACTAGCCTCAATGTGTTTTGAGAATCTTGAGCAACCCCGGCAACACCACTAGCATCATCTGGATCAGATTCTTCTTGAGAAACCATTGCTTTCCCATGTCTCTTCTTGAGCTTGGAGTTCAAAGGATTTGGCAGCTTCTTCTTGGGAAAGGTCTTGGGAAACCTTGGTTTATCTTCTCTCTTCTCATAAGGGCACTCGTTGGAGAAGTGATTGGTTTCTTCACAGTTGTAGCATTTTCTTACTTTCTTCTTTTGAAACCTACCCTTGAATTTTCCCGCGCTAAACTTCTTGACAAAGAGAGCCATGTCTTCATATGAAGGGCCCTCATCAGATTCAACCTCATCACCATCTTCATCATCATCATCTTCTTCTTCACTTTGCTCATCTTCACATACATGCTTGGCCTTCAATGCAAGATTGATCTTCGACGATGGAGTACCATGCATGGAAAGATGTTTTGTAGCATTTTCCTTTGACTCTTTAAATAGTTGGAAAGTGGATATGATGTCATCTGTAGTCATTTCCTGGAAGGCATGGTGTTGTCTTATGTCCCATACCATCTGATGGTGATATGGAGCAAGAGCATGGAGCAACTTGTCCACAAGGAATCGCTTAGTCATCTTAAATCCATCTTGTGTCTTGTCACACTCACACGACTCAATATCAGCGGTGAGAGTCATGAGACGCTCAAGGAGTTGATTCGTAGTTTCACCTTTCTCCATACAAAAGTTTTGCAATTGTTCCTTGGCAATTTCATATTGAGCACTCCGGAGGGTGGAGTACCGGTCTTGGATCTTATAATACTTTCCCATAATTCCTTGGTACTTGTGATGTGTATGAAAGGCCTCCTTTGCTTTTCAACCATACCTCTCCTTATACACATGATTGCAGTGTCATTGAGATTCTTGTCATAAATTTCTCTTGGTGTAGGATTCTTTGGATCAAACACATGGTGACCATACTCCAAGATCTCTAGCATCTCATCGTTTCCATGTCGAAGATGATCCTACATAGCAACTCTCCACAAAGAAAAATCGGAAGTGGCATCAAGTAAAGGAGGTTTGCCTTGAGGGTATTTTGGTTTCTCAACTTGGGGTCTTGCATAAAGCCAAGGAACACTAGAGTGTTCATTGCTAGGAGGTTGTTGACCAAGTGACGGAGTAGGCACAGTTGGCCTCGAAGCCACACCACCCGAAAGTGGTGCAAGCACCATGGAGAATGTGGCTATCCACATTTGGACCAAGGCCTCGACAGAAGCATCATGCTCCTCCTTTTGCTTAGCAAGGGCCCGTTCTAGATCCTCAGAAGTAAAGGTCTTGACTTCAGAAGAAGCCTCGCCTTTATCCTTCGGATCTACAACAAGGGGAGTCCCATCGGGGTTCATCTCGCTCTAGGGCGGTTAAGCCACAAGAATAGAGCACGAGGCTCTGATACCAATTGAAAGGATCGAGATGGACCTAGAGGGGGGTGAATAGGTACAACTACAAATTTTAATTTTTACTTAACAATTTTTAGGCAATAATGCGGAATGTGAAAGTGAGCCTAACAATTGCAAGTGAAGTACTAAGTACTAAGCAGGTAACACAAGTAGTAACTAGGCAAATACAAAGTGATGAAGTAAGTGCTAAGAGACAAGTAACCACAAGTAGAGAGTTAGGGTTACGGATAACCGCAACTCCGGGAGACGAGGATGTATGCCGATGTTCACTTCCATGGAGGGAAGCTACGTCACCATTAGAGAGGTGGATGTTACCATGAAGGCACACCAACGCCACTAAGGCTCACCCTATTCTCCCTTTGAGACAACACCACGAAGGAGTTTCTCAACAACTAGTGGTAGACCTTGGGGTTGTCTCCGACACAAACTTTTCGGGGGTAATCACAAAGATCGATTCCTCTCCGAAAGACTCCTACCGCCTAGGAGTTTCCAACCTCCAAGAGTAACAATATCGATGGGGAAAAGCTCAAGACTTGCTCAAATCACAAATTCCTTTGGTGCAAAGATGGAGAAGGGGTGGATCTATCACTTGATTGGACAATTTCTCTCGAATGCTCTCAAATTCCTTGGGGATCTAAGATTTTGTGTGGAGGTGTAAGAGAGAGAGTGAGATGTGTTCTAGGGTTTGTTCAAGATTGAATGGTCAACACTCTCCCGTGGGGAAGAAGGGCTATATATAGTGTGAGCTCAAATATGGCTGTTGTAGTGCAAGTGAATGGGCAGGCCGGACATCCAGGCTAGGGGCCGGACATCCGGCCTGGCAAGCCACATGAAGAGCAAGACAGAAGCAGAGCAGGAAACAGAGGGGCCGGACATCCGGGGGTCAAGCCTGGACATCCGGCATAACAGGAGAGCCTGGACATCCGGAAGATAGCCGGACATCCGGGGAGCCCACAAGTGTTTACAGAAACATATCAGTTTTACGGCAGTAAGGGGCCAGACATCCGGGATAGGGCCCGGACATCCGGTGAGACAGGAGGGCCCGGAAATCCAGCGAACATCCGGACATCCGGCGTAAAACAGACAACCTTCTGGAAAGGAAAACGGCAAGAGTCAGATATCCGGGGCATGAGCCGGACATCTGGGGAGCAGCCCGAAGATCCGGCACAAGGCCCGGACATCCGGTGCTCCGAGAGACAGAAAGTTTCAGAGTTAAGAACGCATGAAAAAGCTATAGACAGGAGTATTTTTGACTCGAGCAAGTCTGTTATGAACCCAATCGATCCCCTCTTAATAGTGTGGGATCCTATACTCAAGGAAATAAAATGTAACATCATTTTAGCACTTCATCCTTGAGAGAACCCACTTCGTCCTTGCAATACAGGAAAGAACCCCTTCTTTGATTGATCCATATTGAACTTCTTCAATATCTTGTCAAGGTACGTACTCTGTGAAAGACCAATGAGGCATCTCGATCTATCTCTATAGATCTTGATGCCTAATATGTAAGCAGCTTGTCCAAGATCCTTCATTAAAAACACTTGTTCATGTAGGCCTTTATGCTTTCCAAGAATTCTATATCATTTCCCATCAACAGTATGTCATCCACATACAATATGAGAAATGCTACAGAGCTCCCACTCACTTTCTTGTAAATGCAGGCTTCTCCATAAGTCTGCGTAAACCCAAACGCTTTGATCATCTCATCAAAATGAATGTTCCAACTTCGATATGCTTGCACCAGCCCATAGATCGAGCGTTGGAGCTTGCACACCTTGTTAGCATTTTTGGATCGACAAAACCTTCCGGCTGCATCATATACAATTCTTCCTTAAGGAAACCATTAAGGAATGTCGTTTTGACGTCCATTTTCCATATCTCATAATCATAGAATGTGGCAATTGCTAACATGATTCGGATGGACTTCAGCTTCGCTACGGGTGAGAAAGTCTCATCATAGTCAACCACTTGAACTTGTCGATAACCCTTAGCGACAAGACGAGCTTTATAGATGGTTACATTACCATCTGCGTCTGTCTTCTTCTTAAAGATCCATTTATTTTCTATGGCTCGCCGATCATCGGGCAAGTCAGTCAAAGTTCATACTTTGTTTTCATACATGGATCCTATCTCGGATTTCATGGCTTCCAGCCATTTGTCGGAATCTGGGCTCGCCATTGCTTCTTCATAGTTCGAAGGTTCACCGTTGTCTAACAACATGATTTCCAACACAGGGTTGCCGTACCACTCTGGTGCGGAACGTGTCCTTGTGGACCTACAAAGTTCAGTAGCAACTTGATCTGAAGTTTCATGATCATCATCATTAACTTCCTCTCTTGTCGGTGTAGGCACCTCAGGAACATTTTCCTGAGTTGCACCACTTTCCGGTTCAAGAGGTAATACTTCATCAAGTTCTACTTTCCTCCCACTTACTTCTTTCGAGAGAAGCTCTTTCTCTAGAAAGGATCCATTCTTGGAAACAAAGATCTTGCCTTCGGATGTGAGGTAGAAGGTATACCCAATAGTTTCTTTATGGTATCCTATAAAGATGCATTTTTCTGATTTGGGTTCAAGCTTTTGAGGTTGAAGTTTCTTGACATAAGCATCACATCCACAAACTTTTAGAAACGACAGCTTAGGTTTCTTCCCAAACCATAATTCATATGGTGCCGTCTCAACGGAGTTCCAGGGAGCCCTATTTAAAGTGAATGCGGCAGTCTCTAAAGCATAGCCCCAAAATGACAGCGGTAGATCGGTAAGAGACATCATAGATCGCACCATATCCAATACAGTGCGATTATGATGTTCGGACACACCATTACGCTGAGGTGTTCCAGGCGGCGTGAGTTGTGAAACTATTCCACATTTCCTTAAGTGCGTGCCAAATTCGTGACTCAAGTATTCTACCCCACGATCTGATCGCAAGAACTTGATTTTCCTGTCATGTTGATTCTCAACCTCACTCTAAAATTCCTTGAACTTTTCAAAGGTCTCAGACTTGTGTTTCATTAAGTAGACATACCCATATCTACTCAAGTCATCAGTGAGGGTGAGAACATAACGATAGCCACCGCGAGCCTCAACGCTCATTGGACCGCACACATCAGTATGTATGATTTCCAATAAGTTGGTTGCTCGCTCCATTGTTCCTGAGAACGGAGTCTTGGTCATTTTACCAATGAGGCATGGTTCGCACCACTACTAGAAAAACCGCTACTAATGGTGCACCTAATTTGGCCATTAATGGCGCATCACTGGTGCGCCATTACTAGCACGCCATTAGTAATTTTTACTAATGGCGCACCAGTGGTGCGCCATTAGTATCTGGTATACTAGGCGCACCACTGGTGCGCCATTAGTATAGGCCACGGTGCGCCATTAGTATGCCTCCCAGGGGCCATGTATACCCAGGTGCTTTGGATACTAATGGCGCACCACAACTGGATGCGCCATTAGTAACCGCGGCATACTAATGGCGCACTGTCCTGTGATGCGCCATTAGTGATGCGCCATTTTGAATCTAGATAGTAATGGCGCACCATGGGTAGGTGCGCCATTAGTAAGTTTGAATTTTTTTGATTTTTTTGCCTCTCTAGATCTTAAAAGCCCCGTATCTTTTTTTCTGTTAGGTTTTTGAGGATTTTGAAAATGTTTAACGGGGTTCCCCCAGTTAAATTCGGATGTAACTTTTCGAGTAGATGATTTTTCATATAAAAAACTTTTTCATCCGAGTTAGTATGCAAAAGTTATGCCCATTTTTACAAATTCTCGCGAGATTTTGCAAATGAAGTCAAAATTCATATTTGCAAATTTTCCCAACAACTAGGCCACATATCACATGGGAAACTTATTTTCTTTTATTTTTTTGACATTTTTATCATTTTCTTTTATTTTTTTTAAACTGAAAAGGCGATCCACTTGGGGGGGGGGTGCATTCGGTGGAAGTGGTGGCCAAGGTTACTAATGGCGCACCGTGGCATGGTGCGCCATTACTAGTTTAACTAGTAATGGCGCACCACACCCACGGTGCGCCATTAGTATGTTTGGACAGGCGCACTAGTTAAAAAAATGGTACTAATGGCGCACCGTGGGCAGGGTGCGCCATTAGTAGTTTCAACACTAATGGCGCATCAGAAGGTGGTGCGCCATTAGTATATACTAATGGCGCACCACATGTCTGGTGCGCCATTAGTGTCATTTCCATCTATAGCCCTTTTCCTAGTAGTGCATGTGTCAAATGATCCGTAATCAAGAGACTCCAAAAGTCCATCCGCATGGAGCTTCTTCATGCGTTTGACAACTATGTGACCAAGGCGGCAGTGCCACAAGTATGTGGGACTATCATTATCAACCTTACATCTTTTTGTATTCACACTATGAATATGTGTAACATTACGCTCGATATTCATTAAGAATAAACCGTTCACCAGCGGGGCATGACCATAAAACATATCTCTCATATAAATAGAACAACCATTATTCTCGGATTTAAATGAGTAGCCATCTCAAATTAAATGAGATCCTGATACAATGTTCATGCTCAAAGCTGGCACTAAATAACAATTATTGAGGTTTAAAACTAATCCCGTAGGTAAATGTAGAGGTAGCGTGCCGACGGCGATCACATCGACCTTGGAACCATTCCCGACGCGCATCGTGACCTCGTCCTTCGCCAGTCTCCGCTTATTCCGCAGCTCCTGCTTTGAGTTACAAATGTGAGCAACCGCACCGGTATCAAATACCCAGGAGCTACTACGAGTGCTGGTAAGGTACACATCAATTACATGTATATCACATATACCTTTAGTGTTGCCGGCCTTCTTGTCCACTAAGTATTTGGGGCAGTTCCGCTTCCAGTGACCACTTCCCTTGCAATAAAAACACTCAGTCTCAGGCTTGGGTCCATTCTTTGAATTCTTCGTGACAGCTAGCTTACCGGGCACGACAACTCCTTTTCCATCCTTCTTGAAGTTCTTTTTACCCTTGCCTTTCTTGAACTTAGTGGTTTTATTCACCATCAACACTTGATGTACCTTTTTGATTTCCACCTCCGCTGATTTCAGCATTGAATATACCTCAGGAATGGTCTTTTCCATCCTTTGCATATTGAAGTTCATCACAAATCTCTTGTAGCTCGGTGGAAGCAACTGAAGGATTTTGTCAATGACCGCATCATCCGGGAGATTAACTCCCAGCTGAGTCTAGCGGTTATGCAACCCAGACATTTTGAGTATGTGCTCACTGATAGAACTATTTTCCTCCATCTTACAACTGAAGAACTTGTTGGAGACTTCATATCTCTCGACCCGGGCATGATCTTGGAAAACCATTTTCAGCTCTTCGAACATCTCATATGCTCCGTGTTGCTCAAAACGCTTTTGGAGCCCTGGTTCTAAGCTGTAAAGCATGTCGCACTGAACGAGGGAGTAATCATCAGCACGTGACTGCCAAGAGTTCATAACGTCTTGGTTCTCTGGGATGGGTGCGTCACCTAGCGGTGCTTCTAGGACATAATCTTTCTTGGCAGCTATGAGGATGATCCTCAGGTTCAGGACCCAGTCCATATAGTTGCTACCATCATCTTTCAGCTTGGTTTTCTCTACGAACGCGTTGAAGTTGAGGGCAACGTGGGCCATTTGATCTACAAGACATATTGTAAAGATTTTAGACTAAGTTCATGATAATTAAGTTCATCTAATCAAATTGTTCAATGAACTCCCACTCAGATAGACATCCCTCTAGTCATCTAAGTGAAACATGATCCGAGTCAACCAGGCCGTGTCCGATCATCACGTGAGACGGACTAGTCAACATCGGTGAACATCTTCATGTTGATATTATCTTCTATACGACTCATGCTCGACCTTTCGGTCTTCCGTGTTCTGAGGCCATGTCTGTACATGCTAGGCTCGTCAAGTCAACCTAAGTGTATTGCGTGTGTAAATCTGGCTTACTACCGTTGTATTCGAACGTTAGAATCTATCACACCCGATCATCACGTGGTGCTTCGAAACAACAAACCTTCGCAATGGTGCACAGTTAGGGGGAACACTTTCTTGAAATTATTACGAGGGATCACCTTATTTAAGCTACCGTCGTTCTAAGCAAATAAGATGTAAAACATGATAAACATCACATGCAATCAAATAGTGACATGGTATGGCCAATATCATTTGCTCCTTTTGATCTCCATCTTCGGGGCTCCATTATCATCGTTGTCACCGGCATGACACCATGATCTCCATCATCGTGTCTTCTTGAAGTTGTCTCGTTATATATTACTTCTACTACTATGGCTAACGCTTTAGCAATAAAGTAAAGTAATTACATGACATTTATGTTGACACGCAGGTCATAAATAAATTAAGACAACTCATATGGCTCCTGCCGGTTGTCATACTCATCGACATGCAAGTCCTGATTCCTATTACAAGAACATGATCAATCTCATACATCACATATATCATTCATCACATCCTTTTGGCCATATCACATCACAGGGCACATGCTGCAAAAACAAGTTAGACGTCCTCTAATTGTTGTTGCAAGTTTTTACGTGGCTGCTATAGGTTTCTAGCAAGAATGTTTCTTACCTACGCCAAAACCACAACGTGATATGACAATTTCTATTTACCCTTCATAAGGACCCTTTTCATCGAATCCGATCCGACTAACGTGGGAGAGACAGACACCCGCTAGCCACCTTATGCAACTAGTGCATATCAGTCGGTGGAACCAGTCTCACGTAAGCGTACATGTAAGGTCGGTCCGGGCCGCTTCATCCCATGATGCTGCCGAATCAAGATAAGACTAGTAACGGCAAGTAAATTGACAATATCGACGCCCACAACTGCTTTGTGTTCTACTCATGCATAGAAACTACGCATAGACCTAGCTCATGATGCCACTGTTGGGGAACGTAGCAAAATTTTAAAAAAAATTCTACACATCACCAAGATCAATCTATGGAGTCATCTAGCAACGAGGGAGAGGGGAGTGCATCTACATACCCTTGTAGATCGCGAGCGGAAGCGTTCAAGAGAACGGGGTTGATGGAGTCGTACTCGTCGTGATCCAAATCATCGATGACCTAGCGCCGAACGGAAGGCACCTCCGCGTTCAACACACGTACGGTTGGGAAGACGTCTCCTCCAACTTGATCCAGCAAGGGGGAAGGAGAGGTTGATGGAGATCCAGCAGCACGACGGCGTGGTGGTGGAAGCAACGGCGATCTCGGCAGGGCCTCGCCAAGCTCAGCAAGAGGGAGTGGGAGGCGCCAGGGGCTAGGGTGAGGCTGCCCACCCTCCCCCCACTATATATAGGACCCCTAGGGGGGGCGCTGGCCCTAGGAGATGTAATCTCCAAGGGGGGCGGCGGCCAAGGGGGTGGAGTGCCCCCCAAGCCAAGTGGGTTGCCCCCCACCCCTAGGGTTTCCAACCCTAGGCGCAGGGGAGGACCAAGGGGGGCGCACCAGCCCACTAGGGGCTGGTTCATCTCCCACTTCATCCCATGGGGCCCTCTGGGATAGGTGGCCCGACCCGGTGGACCCCCGGGACCCTTCCGATGTTCCTGGAACAATACTGATTACCCCCAAAACTCTCCCGATGGCCGAAACTTGACTTCCTATATATAAATCTTCACCTCCGGACCATTCTGGAACTTCTCGTGACGTCCAGGATCTCATCCGGGACTCCGAACAACTTTCGGGTTACTGTATACTAATATCTCAACAACCCTAGCGTCACCGAACCTTAAGTGTGTAGAATCTACGGGTTCGGGAGACACACAGACATGACCGAGACGACTCTCCGGTCTATAACCAACAACGGGATCTGGATACCCATGTTGGCTCCCACATGCTCCTCGATGATATCATCGGATGAACCATGATGTCGAGGATTCAATCAAACCCGTATTCAATTCCCTTTATCAATCGATACGTTACTTACCGGAGACTCGATCGTCGGTATCCCAATACCTCGTCCAATCTCGTTACCGGCAAGTCACTTTACTCGTACCGTAATGCATGATCCCGTGATCAACCACTTGGTCACATTGAGCTCATTATGATGATGCATTACCGAGTGGGCCCAGAGATACCTCTCCATCATACAGAGTGACACATCCCAGTCTCGATTCGTGCCAACCCAACAAACACTTTCGGAGATACCCGTAGTGCACCTTTATAGTCACCCAGTTACGTTGTGACGTTTGGCACACCCAAAGCACTCCTACAGTATTCGAGAGTTGCACAGTCTCATGGTCTAAGGAAATGATACTTGACATTTGGAAAAGCTCTAGCAAACGAACTACACGATCTTTAAGCTATGCTTAGGATTGGGTCTTGTCCATCACATCATTCTCCTAATGATGTGATCCCGTTATCAATGACATCCAATGTCCATAGTCAGGAAACCATGACTATCTTTTAATCAACGAGCTAGTCAACTAGAGGCTCACTAGGGACGTGTTGTGGTCTATGTATTCACACATGTATTACGATTTCCGGATAACACAATTATAGCATGAACAACAGACAATTATCATGAAGAAAGAAATATAATAATAACCATTTTATTATTGCCTCTAGGGCATATTTCCAACACTTGTTGTCTTCCCCTCGATGGTTGATGCAGTCCACCTTAGGGACAACTTGAAGCCTCTGTGGGGGGTGAAGACGACGGGGCATCCGGCTACGCGCATCAGCCGCGCCGATTTTGCCAAGGCCGGCTCGAATCGGTACCCTTTCTTCATTGACTACTTCTCCTGCGGTCTTTGCCCCCCTTTCTCCGACTTCTTCAACGATGTCATGCACACCTTTGGCATCCACCTTCTTAATTTCACGCTGAATGTCGTGGCGTGTATGGCCCTCTTCGCCCACCTCTACGAGGGCTTTGCCGGAATGCTTCCCAGCATGGCGCTTTTCCACCACTATTTCTTTCCCCACATCCAGGCGGGGGGTTCCATCTTCGGCTGCGTCTCCTGGATCCCACGAACCCAGCAGAAAGGCACGTATCTGGAGGGTGCCCAGAAGGAGAGGTGGGAGGAGTGGCAGGGCCGGTGGCTATGGATCGAGGAGGAGGATCCGCAAGAGTTCTGCCAAGTTCTTCAGAGCCCGCCAATCTGCCGCAAGGACTGGAGCGATGCCGACGCTGATCACAAGAAGCTCGGGATCGCTCCCACTAGGATCCATCTCCTCACTATGGCCGAGCTCACCCTTGAGATGATTGGGGCCGGGGCTGACGTCCCTCCGGGAACAGAGAGAAAGCGTGTCCTGCGACGGGCCAGCTCTGGTGAGCCGGTCCAGCCCGGCAGGACCGGACAGCGGTAAGAGGCCCAGGGGGAGTCCGTACGCTTGACGAGGGCCGTGGAAACGAGGAAGGTGGTGAAGGCTGCAGTGGCGAAGAAGAAAGCGACTGCCTCTTCTTCTTCCAAGCGTTACCGGACTCCATCCCCTTCCCCTCCTCCTGCAGACGTTGACACGGAGGTCGTCTACGTTCTTGGGTCTCTCAGCCCAAGGAGGAAGAGGAAGGCAATAGAAGAGGAGGTGGAGGACGAGTAAGCATCTTGCCTTTCATCATCTCCGTTCCTTCAGACCGCGCTGGTTTCCTTGACTTGTTTTTACTCTTGCACGGATATGGAGACGCTGGCCCATAGGGTGGCGAAGCGGGCCAGGTCCTCGACTGGCGGTCAGCCCCCGGTGGGAACCTTGAGTACGCCGCTGGTGGTGGAGAGCATCCCGGATAGCAGCCCCCAGCGTGCGTTCACCACTCAGCCCCCATCAATGTGTGTTGGGGTACGATCCCTTGGCACTGACCTTACCGTGGTTGCAGGAGCAGGACGGCAGCAGGAGGAGCCATAGAGGGCCACCCCCAACACGCCGCCCCGAGGGGCGTCCCCGGCAAGGGTGCCAAGCACCGAGCCAATGCGCACGGAGGAAGAGGAGGAGGAGGCGAACCGGGGCGCCGATGGCTCCATCCCGGCACCAAATATCGGCGAGGAGGGGGCCACTTCTTCCTAGCCCAACGTGGGTGAGTTAATTGCCCTCTGTCCCTGTTCTTGCTTTCTCTTTGCAAACCTTCGGCTTGGCTTCGCCATTCTCCTCCTCAGTATCCATACCCTTCCCCGGCAGACCGAGAGGTTGCTGACACCGTCATTGACGAGGTTGCCAGGGACGAGGAGGCCGAGGCCGCCAAGATTGCTACCGAGAAGGCCGCTAAGGGGCTGCTGAAGACACCGCCAAGGGGCCTGCCAGGGAGGCCTGCAGGGCCGCTGCCGAGAAGGCCAACAAGGGGCATGCTGTGGAGGCCGGCAAGGCCGCTGCCGAGGAGGGGGTGGTTGACGACCAACCTTCCTCCTCCGCTGCCTCTGGCTCGGGCAAGTACCTGAAGGTGAGCGACGGCCTATTCGTCTACCTCCCAGGGACGGCGAGCACCAGGGCGCCCATTGAGGGGGAGGTGTTTGATAATGAGGTGCTCGCCGCTGCTGGGCTTGAGGTTGTTGACGAACCAAGCGCCGGTGGTGGCGGTTCCCAGGAAGAGCGGCTCCTTCAGGCCATGTACACCAACTTCCGGAAGCTCCAAGCGCTTCACCGTGCCTGCCTGGACAAGGCCAAGTCCAGGATGGCGGCGGTTGACAAGGCAGAGGCGGATCTCGAGGAGTGCGTCACCGAGACGCGGTCTTGGTTCCGACAGGCCTGCGAGGAACTGCAATCCGCTGAAGATCTACTGGTCGAGCGCAAGCAGGAGCTTGTCCTGAAGCAGGCCGATGTCGAGAAGGCCCAGGAGGCGGCAAAAGCACAGGCCGCCAAGGACAAGGCCGCTCGGCTCCAGCATCAGGCCGTGCTGAACTCCCAGGAGGAGGATCTTGCCACTCGTGAGGAGAAGCTCGCCACGACACTCCACAGCAAGGATGAGGAGGTCGAGAACCTTGTCGTGCAGCGGACCCTGGAGATGGAGCAGAGGCACGAGGAGGCACTCAATGCTCAGGCCCAGGTCTAGGCCAGCAAGGTGAACGAGCTGGAGGTGGAGCGGGACTGGCTCAAGAAGCAGGTCCTGTAGCTAACGGAGCAGAGGGACGCGGCCAAGGGTGCTCTGGCTAACGCGCAGGCCACAGTTCTCTGCAAGGTCGAGCTGCTCTCCAAGGTCAATGACTCCATCAGGGACCTGAAGCTAAAGCTGGAGGGCCTCTAGGGGACGCTTTTAGAGGTCAGGGCCCGGGAGTAGACCCTGACCAAAGATCTGGAGGCCGAGAGGCTGCTGCAGAGGAATGACGCCGCCAACCATGTGGAATTTGTGAAGGGTGAAAACCTCTAGATCAGTCGCCTCGCCGACATCGCGGCAGGATCACCATGCAGTTGGCTACCATGGGGATGTCGAACGTGAGGTACGCCCCGGAGCCGAACGTGAATCCCAATGCCAAACTGACCCTGTTTTTCGAGGGCGTTCTTGGAGCTCTGGAGCAATTCCGCTCCAACATAGCGACCTCCCTGGCCAATGAGGCCCGGAGGCTTTGCCGGGGTGTCCTGACCAAGGTCCTCACCAAGGTGGCGTACTGGATCCCTAACCTCAACTTTGATGCCGCGCTGGAGAGCTTGTCGGAGGGTGTGGACCTCGCGGCGCTCGAAGAGCATATCGAGCCCATCATCAACCACGTCGACGGAGTTTGGAGGTTAGAGGGCCAGCGCCGGGACAAGGCACCCCATTTCTCATGGCTGCTGCAGGTTCATGACCAAGACAATTTTTATCTTCAGTTAGAACCGCAGCAACAATTGATGTAATATAACTATGCAGTACCCTAAAACGATGCATATTATTTTCCTGTTCGATCATTCTTTGTATGTGCACCCTATGCTTAACTAGATAGGCTTGCCGGCACGCAAACCCAGGCTGCAGCGTTTCGAGGACGGATCCTCGCAATCGGCCGGGTGTGCCTGCGGCCAAGTAAACCACCTTGCCGTTCTCAGCAGGGCCGCTTGAACTATTGAGCGGACTCAAAACAGAACAAGGGTGTTGCCAATATCCGGAAGGCCACCTTGTCGTTCTCGACGCGGCCGCTTGAACTGTTGAGCAAACTCGAAATAGAACAAGGGTGTTGCCAATAGCGGAAGGCCCCCATCACGTGCAGGTTTTTCATACCAAGAGCAGGATCTCCAAGGAAAACAACCTTATACAGAAAAGAATTACTCAAAGTTTCGGATGACTTAGCTTTTCGGCCTCGTCTATCAAGCAGGTAGTCCACAACCGACCCCCATCCTCCTCCTCCTTACACATCCCACATGCCCGACCACCGGTGCGACACCTTCCTCCCAAATCACCGACCCCTCCACCAAATAAGTGCCGCCCTAAGCCATGGTGCGCGTAGTATAGCCAGGATCTCAAGGAGCATTTGGCAGTGTAGAAGAAAATCGCGGCCGCATGCGTAGATGAGGTCATGATGGCTGCTATTCGTGTTAACCCCCAGATCTTGGACGAGCACCTTGCCATTGGCTAGCTATGCCGGTTAAGCATGCTCGGTTTACACGTTGCGTGTGCTACTCCTGCCTTTCCTTCACAAATTCTAGTGAATTGTGCTATCTAATTTTACCATGCAATCTGTTGCTCTAGTGTATATGTTCTATATGTCATGCAGTGTGGTGCTCACTTATTAATTGTTTTGTTAATTAGTTATCGTCGTCAGTTAACTATTTGGTTCAATTCTGCAAATGTGAAGTTCAATTCTTCAGGCTACAATTTTGTATTGTCTTCCATGTGAGATATAAATCGAATTTATCTTTACAAAATACATGAGAAACGAATACAATTGTTATATTTCCAAGTTGTCAAGCATTCTTGGTTTGGTTATACATTGTGCAATGTGGTGCTCAGTTAACGTTTGGTTCATTTGTGTTGTGGTGCTTAGTTAACTGTTTGGTTCAATTCTGCAATGCGATGTTCAATTGTTGTGGGTGCATTCTGTTATTGTATACCATGTGAGGAATAAATTGAATTTGGCTGTAGTAAATACATGAGAAACAAATACAATTGCTATATTTCCAAGTTTTTAAGCATGCTTGGTTTGGTTAACTATCTGATTTTCTATTAGGAGTATGTTATATTGTGCAATGTGGTGCTCAGTTAATGTTTGGTTCATTTGTTGTGGTGTTTAGTTAACTGCTTGGTTCAATTCTGCAATACATGAGAAACAAATACAAGTGCTATATTTCCTAGTTCTTAATCATGCTTGGTTTGGATAAATGGGTTTTCCATGTGGCTTGAATTAATCTGATGAATCTGCAATGTGCTTATTTTTCATCAACATATTTTACTGATAGCATGCAAACCCTTACTTAAACTAATGACTAAGTACCTTATATGTGTTGCAGGGAAACAATGGGAAGCACTAAGGTTTACAATCGAGGTTAGCACGTGCATGGTCCGTTGTCTAATAGCACATTATTGTGCAATTGCAGGAACCATTATAATATTTAGGTTTTTAACAATTTGGCCTTGCACATGTAGGTCCTGCTGTCAGAGGTTTTGACCCACTGTTCGACCCTTTATGGATACGGGGAAATGAGTTGTCCATGAATGTCAATCAAGTCTATAAACTCAGAAAGATTGTTAGGATAAAGAAATTAGCGACAAAAACAACAAGATCTTTGTCTGCACAATGAAGAAAACATTAGTTCACTGCAAGATGGTACTAACTATTATGCCTTGCCTTTTTTATTCCTTTGCCCCATTTCCAATATAGAGAAGATATTTATACACATCCTCGTTTTCAGGCCTTTCCAAAGTAGTTCACTGATGATTACCTCTCAAACCACCTCTATGGTCAGGAGGCGAGGAAGGTTTTCATACAACACCCGTGGTTCAATATTGAAGTGTTCCTAGAGAGGACGAAGGACGGACAGTCAATCATCCATAGGTAGTGGCCTAAAGTTGCAAAGACCTTCAACATGAATGAAGGCTCAATATTCGCCTTCCGCTTCAGCAGTTTTCCAGATGAGATGCATCTGTCGATATACCGTCTATGATGATAATTTTGAAAGGTTCTACAAGTTGCATGTGAAACTTGGTGCTGGTGCAGTTGTGTTGTTGGTGTCAAAACCGGCGGATCTCAGGTAGGGGGTCCCAAACTGTGCGTCCAAGGCGGATGGTAACAGGAGGCAGGGGACACGATGTTTACCTAGGTTCGGGCCCTCTTGATGGAGGTAATACCCTACGTCCTGCTTGATTGTTCTTGATGATATGAGTATTACAAGAGTTGATCTACCACGAGATCAGAGGTGCTAAACCCTATAAGCTAGCCTATCGTATGATTGTATGTTGTCCTACGCACTAAAACCCTCCGATCTATATAGACACCGGAGGGGGCTAGGGTTACACAAGGTCGGTTACAAAGGAGGAGATATACATATCCGTATTGCCTAGCTTTCCTTCCACGCCAAGTAAAGTCCCATCCGGACACGAGACGAAGTCTTCAATCTTGTATCTTCATAGTCCAACAGTCCGGCCAAAGGATATAGTCCGGCTGTCTGAAGACCCCCTAATCCAGGACTCCCTTAGTAGCCCCTGAACCAGGCTTCAATGACGTCAAGTCCGGCACGCAGTATTGTCTTCGGCATTGCAAGGCGGGTTCTTCTCCAAATTTGAATGTTTGTTAAGTAGTGTCCGGCCCCATAAATGTTGGACTTCCTAGCTTCTGTGCTCAATAAGGGCTATCTTCCACGCGTCGAATGAATACGAGGAGCTAGGGCGTTTTTACATTTGCCCCCCTAGCCAGATAAATAAACTGTCTATTAGAGGGATGGGGCTTCTTAGATCCAATCCATACCATCCTCCCACAGTGAGAGTCCATCGGAGCACTCTTCGGAAAAATCCACTCCAACATGGCCGACCACAGCTACTCCTCTCGCCCCCGAAGCCCTAAGCCCTATGATTGGGAGAGGTGTTCCGGCCCACACAATCGATTAGTAGAACTACAAAATCAGGGATTTCTCCCTCCAGCGTATATCGTTCATGTCCGAGCCGGGCTCGCCACCTATAATGGTGGGGAACAAGCGGAGAGCTTCCCCAGCCCCTCTACGGGGGAGCGGGTGTGCCTTGTTCCTTACTTACTAAGGGGACTCGGATTTCCAATTCATCCATTCCTCCGCGGGCTCCTGGAGTTTTAAGGCCTCCAACTGCATAATTTCACCCCTGCTTCCATATTACACATCGCCGGCTACATTGCCCTTTGCGAGTTATTCCTGGGCTGCGAGGCTCATTTCGAAATGTGGAAAAGGTTATTTTGCCTCATCCCCCGCACACAGAAGGGGTCATTTTATCAAGTGGGCGGAGCCGAAATATGGCGCATCGCCGAAATCAGATACCTGTCCAGTACTCCGAAGAAGACGTCCGAAGACTGGCCTTCGGAATGGTTTTATATGGAGGACGTCCCCCTTCTGGACCCTGTTCGGCAGGGTCTTCCTGAGTTCAACAATGCTCCTCTGAAGAAACGCTGAAGCTGGCGCCCATGGAGCCCCTAGGAGGAAGACAACGGAGAAGTCCTTTACCTGATGAACCGGATTAAAGCGCTGGCTCAATCAGGATTGATAGTAATCGAGGTTATGTCAATATGCATAATGCGGGGAGTGTAGCCACTTCAATATCGCGGGCACCCCTTGTGGTGTTTTAACGGGGAAGATGATGCCACCCGTTGCGGGCGTATGGGACCGGACTCCACTGCTGCTTTAGCAAAAATTCTTCCAAGCTGTTCAAGGGAGAGGAAGAGGAGTTCATCCATATCAAGCCACGGGATGGATTCTCCATGTACAACCCTCCAAGCTGGGTGAGTTATATCTCCTTACTCCCATTCTTCCCGCATTCTTCGTCGTAGGTACTCACCTTGCCATTTTATGGCAGGAACTGCGAAAAGCTGTAAGGGAGGTCAACAGCCCATCTCCACAACCAGAGGACCCTGACCAGGCCCTCGGTCCCGGACTCGAAGAAGATCTGGACATATTCATGGAGCTGATAGACAGGCAGTTCTATCAATTGAGATGTGATGACGCCATGGTGGCCATTATGACCGACTATCCCGGACTACTCCCTGCATCGCATGTAAGAAAAACCAAAATCCCAACTCCAATAACTATGATCCCCTTTTAGACACTTCACCTACCATACACATATGGTGTTTTACAGGGAAGGCATTTGGGATGTCGTGCCGAACCTGCAGCAACTCGCTAACAAGAGGCACCGAGGCCGGGTAGGCCAAAAAGGAAGGCGCTCAGTACAGAGACATCGGCGCAGAGGTATGACACAGAACCCCGCTCCATGGTTGTCGTCTTTCTCAAAATGTAATGACGTACATGTTTCTTTAATAGAAAAAACACTCGCCGGAATATGTCCGGAGAGGCTGCCGATCACGCTTCCACCAGTCAGGCTCTCGAGGCGGACATAGAGGCGGAAGCCGACATGGGGCAGACGCCGGATGCTCCTCCTCAATAGGATGCTGATAGACTGTCCGCTACAAATTCAAAATTGGAGAGCGCCATGAATCATAGGCGTCGCCGGGCCATACTCCATGACGCTTGCTTCTCACCAGAGGCATTTGATGCCTTCAATTCTGGAGACGCGTACCTCCGTGCTGCTCAAAATGGTCTAGCCAGAGCCACGGACCAGTATGTAAGGGATGTACGGGTAAGAAAATCTGACGATTATATGTATTAGTAGCCCCTGAGACTTGAAACAGTTGACGCAAGTTATTTAAGGATCATTATTTGTGCAGGTTCTTACAGAGAAGAATTCCCAACTGTCTCAAGAGCTGGACGAGTGCCAGGCCCTGCTGGAAGCCGCTGTTATTGCATTGAAGGAGTCCAAAAAGGGTCCCCCTGGTAACTCTTTTGTCTATTGCAAAGAATACCAGTACCAGGTAGTATGCGGCATGTATGCACACCTAACAATAGATGTTGCAGGTGGCCCCAGAGTGAATCCGTAGGCCGTCGAGGCAAATACGGCACGTTATGATCGACAGCGAAATGCTGGCGAGCGTGTGCTGACGCGAATCAGGCAGGAGAAAAATAATCTCCAAGATGCCAATATCCGGCTAGGTGTGGAACTGAAGGATGACCGAACCCAGCTTGCGGACTCCGTGAAGGAGAATAAACGGCTTCAGCGCGGCATTTTTAGTAAGTGCTTGAATGAACTTTTTTAAAGGAGTTCGGCGAAGAAGCCTGAGCTCTCACAACTACACGAACATGTTTGGCAGGTGATGTAGAGTATTGCCCAAGCCTTGTGGCCGTCCGCGTCCCCGCTAGGAGGCATGGGGGAGCTTATAGAGAAGCTCAAGGGAGCGCGGCGGTGCTTCTGATTATGGAAGATATCAGCCTGCCGACAAGGTGCACGGGAAGCCTGGGCTATGGTCAAGACACGATATACCCAGCTTGACCCAAACCACATGGCCGAGGTCGGACCTGTGGGGCCCGATGGGAAAGAGATCCCTGTCAGTTTAGTGTATGATCAAGTAGAATTAGCTGCAATGTATTCCCAATAGGATTGTAGGCTAGACAGCCTATTGGATGGTATAGAAGAAGGATTTAATCAGTCTTAGTGACTATGTACTTCAAGTGACATATGTAATGTCCCTAGCCGGATTGTAAATCATTTGTCATGGCGGACCTTTTCACTTCGACCTCTGGACCCAATAGTCCAGAGTGTATCCGAATACCCACTCGGTTATATAAAAACTGGGGTATGCATGGAAACCATGCGTAGGGGTCATAAGTGATTGAACAGACAAGTATCCAACTAGCTATCTTATATTACACGGATAGTAAGAAACATCTTCCAGGGAGAATAGTTCCATTAAGGATTCCTTTCCCTGGGTACGCATGCCCTAATGTGCATGTCCGAACTACGAGACGGAGGCTAAAAACATCTGGGGGCGTGTAGTAATTTAAATGAAAGTCTTCTTTTATTCACCGACCGGATATTCCCTTAAGAACGCTAGCTTTCGGCTTCACCTAGTCTGAGGTACACATCCGGCTGACCCGACAGTAACAATCGCAGAGGTGCTCCCCTTATGCCCTAGCAGAATTAACGGGAACGTATGGCATAAACACAAGAGCCAAGCAACCCAGCTTGGCCAAAACTTAAGTCATATTGATGCATATAATGGCGAAAAAAGGTACATGCAGAAGAATAACACATGTGCAGGGCATAAAGCCCGGGAAGATAATTAGATTAAGCTTCTGTATAGGAAGCCCCCAGGTATAATGAGCACGGTTAGCGCATCAAGATTGTGTAACCAAGACACAGGTTTAGCCCTTTAGGGCTTTTTGAAGAGAAAAGAGAGAAAGAAAGAGAGAAAAACAGATGTGCAAAAAATCATGGAGGTAAGGAGACGAAAATAGAGTCCGGCGCTAGGCGCAGAATCTTCGGAGTCTGGCTGCGTTCCATGGGTTTGGCTCGGGTCAATTATTCGATGCATCCTGCAGACGGTACGCTCCACCGGTCAGAACCTGGTCAATAATGAAGGGACCTTCCCATTTGGGCTTGAGCTTGTTCTTTTTCTTCTCTGGTAGGCGTAGAACTAGTTCACCAATGTTATAGGTTTTGGCTCGCACTTCTCTGCTTTGATACCTTTGAGCCTGTTGCTGATAGAATGCGGAACGGGCTTTTGCCACATAGTGCTCCTCCTCCAAGGCATCCAAATTGTCCTGTCGATTGAGCTCGGCCTCTCTTTGTTCGTACATGTGCACTCGAGGTGAGTCATGAATTATGTCGCAAGGCAGCACCGCCTTAGCGCCGTACACCATAAAAAACGGTGTGTAGCCGGTAGTGCGATTCGGCATGGTCTGCAGCCCCCATAGTACGGAGTCGAGCTCCTCTACCCAATGGGTGTCTGATTCCATTAAGGACCGGACTAATCTGGGTTTAATGCCACTCATGATAAGACCATTTGCTCGTTCGACTTGACCGGTAGTTTGCGGATGATAGACAGAAGCATAATCGAGCTTGATGCCCATGTTGCTACACCAAAGTTTCACCTCGTCGGCTGTAAAGTTCGTGCCGTTGTCAGAGATGATGCTGTGGGGGATGCCATAATGGTGTACAACCCCGGATATGAAGTCTATCACCGGTCCGGATTCAGCCGTTTTGACAGGTTTGGCTTCTATCCATTTGGTGAATTTGTCCACCATGACCAGTAAGTATTTTCTCTTATGGGTTCCCCCATCGAGGGGTCTGACCATATCGAGCCCCCAGACCGCAAAGGGCCAACTAATGGGGATTGTTTGGAGGGCGGTAGGTGGCATGTGGCTTTGGTTTGCAAAAAGCAGGCAACCGACACAGTGTTGTATCAGATGTTATGCATCTGCCCGGGCCGTCGGCCAATAAAAACCTGTACGGAAGGCCTTGCTTACAAGGGCCCAGGCTGCTGCGTGGTGGCCGCCGAGTCCGGCATGGATTTCTGCCAAAAGCTTCCGCCCTTCCTCTTCGGAGATGCACCTTTGAAGGACCTTGTAGGCTTTAGATCGCCGCACTATGTAGCGAGCCTCATTTTGGTCCTCGGGTAATTCCTGTCTAGTTAGGTAGGCCAGGAATGGTTTCGTCCACGGGGCGATGACGGCCATTATCACGTGGGCAGAAGGTGTTATTTCGGTGGCAGAGCCTCCAATTGTGTCAGAGTACTCGGTATCTAGGGTTGTGGCCGGGTCTGGACTATTTTTGCCGGTGTCCCCTTCCCATACCACGGATGGTTTAAACAGTCTTTCCAGGAAGATGTTCGGTGGGATAGGGTCACGTTTAGTGCCGATACGGGCTAGGATGTCCGCCACCTGGTTGTTTTCCCGAGCCACATGGTGGAATTCCAGCTCCTCGAACCGGGCTGACATTTTGAGGACGGCGTTGCGATATGCCGTCATTTTTGGATCCTTGGCATCGAAGTCTCCATTTATTTGGGATATTGCGAGGTTCGAGTCCCCACGCACCTCTAGGCGTTGGATGCCCGTGGAGACTGCCATCCGGAGGCCATGTAATAGGGCCTCATATTCGACTGCATTATTGGAGTCCGTATATAGTATTTGGAGCATGTATTGCACTGTGTCTCTGGTGGGGGACGTCAGGACGACGCCAGCCCCTAGACCAGCCAGCATTTTAGAGCCGTCGAAGTGCATGATCCAATTGGAGTATGCGTTGTACTCTTCAGGGAATTCGGCTTCTGTCCATTCGACTACGAAATCGTCCAGTACTTGTGACTTAATGGCTCATCATGGCTTATATGTTATGTCGAACGGGAGGAGTTCGATGGCCCATTTGGCAATCCGGCATGTGGCATCGCGGTTGTTTATTATGTCATTGAGTGGTACTTCGGAGGCCATCGTAATCGAACACTCTTGAAAGTAGTGTCGTAATTTCCGGGATGCCAAAAATACCACGTATGCTATCTTTTGGTAATGTGGGTACTGTGATTTGGATGGAGTGAGGATGGTGGATACATAGTATACCGGCTTTTGAAGTGGGAATTTATGTCCGTCCATCTCTCGTTCGACGACGAGCACTACACTTACAACTTGGTGAGTTGCCGCTATATATAATAGCATTGGCTCGCCAACCGTTGGCGCGGCCAGGATTGGGTTGGCAGCCAGGATGGCTTTTATTTCTTCCAGTCTCGCCGTGGCTGCGTCCATCTACTCGAAGTGTTCGGTGGGCCGAAGAAGGCGATAAAGGGGAAGTGCCTTTTCTCCTAATCGGGAGATAAAGCGGCTTAAAGCCGCCACACATCCAGTCAATTTCTGGATTTTCTTGAGGTCAGTTGGGATAGCCAACTGTGACAGAGCTCGGATTTTAGCCGGATTTGCTTCAATTACTCTACTGGAGACGATGAAGCCCAGGAGCTTTCTGGCGGGAACGCCGAAAACGCATTTTTCCGAATTGAGCTTAATGTCGTATGTTCAGAGATTGGTGAACGTGAGCCTCAAGTCATCTATTAAAGAGTCAATGTGTCTGGTTTTAATGACCACATCGTCTACATATGCCTCCACAGTCTTACCGATCTGCTTTTCCAGACATGTTTGGATCATGCGCTGATATGTTGCGTCGGCATTTTTGATCCCAAAGGGCATTGTGTTAAAGCAGAAGGGGACATATGGTGTTATAAATGCCGTTGCGGCTTCATCAGACTCTACCATCTTAATCTGGTGGTAACCGGAGTATGCATCGAGGAAGCTCAATGATTTGTGTCCTGCGGTAGCGTCAATGATTTGATCGATGCGAGGGAGTGGGAAGGGATCCTTTGGGAAAGCCTTGTTAAGGTCTTTGAAATCGACACATAGGCGACAGGATTTGTCCTTCTTTGGTACCATCACCAGGTTTGCTAGCCAATCTGGATGTTTTATTTCATTAATGAATCCGGCTTCCAGTAGCTTGACCAGCTCCTCTCCCATGGCTTGTCGCTTAGGTTTAGAGAAACGCCGAAGAGTCTGCTTGACCAACTTGAATCCTTTTAGAATATTAAGGCTATGCTCAGCCAATCTGCATGGGATTCCTGGCATGTCTGAAGGATGCCAGGCGAATATATCCCAATTCTCGCGCAGAAACTCCCGAAGTGCAGCGTCTACAGCGGGGTCTAACTGTGCCCCAGTGTATGCTGTTTTTATAGGGTCCATTGGATGGACTTGGAATTTAACTATTTTGTCCGCTGGTTTAAAGGAGGTGCACTTGGATCTTTTGTCTAGTATCACGTCGTCCCTGTCCACCGTGGCGCGCAGCACAGTTAACTCCTCCGCCACAAGGGCTTCGGATAATGCCTTGAGGGCTAGTGCGGCTATTTTGTTCTCGGCGCGTAGTGCTATGTCCGGATCACTAGCTAGAGTGATAATTCCCTTGGGTCCGGGCATTTTGAGCTTCATGTACCCGTAATGGGGTATGGATTGAAAAATCATGAATGCCTCCCGCCCTAGAAGGGCGTGGTATGCTCTACTGAACGGGGCCACTTGGAATGTAATTTCTTCGGACATGTAATTCTCCGGAATGCCAAATACCACATCAGGTGTGATTTTCCCAGCGCAACGTACCTCCCGACTAGGGATGGTTCCTCGAAAGGTCGTATTGCTTTGCTCAATATGGTTGATGTCTATGTCCATTTTTTGGAGAGTTTCCTCATAAATGAGGTTTAATCCACTGTCGCCATCCATGAGCACCTTAGTGAGCCGAAAGTCATCCACAATTGGACTGAGGACCAAAGCGGCTGGTGCTCGGGTTGTCCGGAATTTAGGTTCGTCACTGGCGTTGAAGGTGATAGCCGTATCGCTCCATGGATTTATTGCTGCCACCTGGCAGACTTCGGCAAGGCTTCGGAGTGCTCGCTTACGCCTATTATTTGAGGCGAAGGTCTCGAAGACCATTAATACTATGTTGTTATCCGTGGGAAGGTGCTCTGAGGTATTTTAGGTGAGAAGGTCCTCACCGCTTTTGGCCACCTGCCGGAGTACCCAACATGCTCTAAGGCTATGTGTTGATATGGTATCTGCTGTACTATGGATTTTACAGGGCCCGTTGAGCCATCCCTCCAATACGGTTCCACGCCCTGTAGTGGGCTTTTGCTTCTTTGTAATTGATTCGGGTGACTTATGAGAGTGCGCCCTTTTAGTTCGGACTGGGGGTTTTGTCAGAGCCAGATTATCACAAAATTGCGTTTGGGTTTTCCAGGAACTTTCCATCGCACAGTATTTCCGTACTATGGCCGCCAAGTCAGTGAAGTGTGCTACGTCACGGCGACTTATGGCATTGAGGACTCCCTTGTCCGTGCAATTGTTGCTAAAGAACGAAATTGCATCTTCCTTGCGACAGGCCTTGACCTTGTTCATTACAAGGAGGAATCTGGCCCAATAGTGATGTACTGTCTCTTGGGGTGCTTGCCTAATGTGGGAAAGATAGTTTGTATCTGGGTGGGTGGGTGGATTTATGTCCAGACCTTGACCAGTTCTGTGATCCCGAGGCAGGGGAGTTTCCGATCTTGGAAGTTCGGGCTCCGGGATGTTGCCCTGCGGGTTGGGTATGCGGCCTAATTCTGGATTCAGGGTTAGGGCGGTGTCCTCCCATGAGCGAGTATCCTGTTCGGAGAGCTCGGGAATCCGGACATAGTTCTTCCTCAGGATAGAGGGAGAATCGCCGCATTGCTCCTCCTCCACCACTATCTGATGGGTGACCAGCGGAGAGTTAATCTCCCTTTGGTCGGGTTTAAGCCCGATCCGATCGTAGTCCGTAGTGACTCCCAGAGCGGCAATGCGATCCAAGAGGTCGTTCAAAGAGGCGAGCTCCATTGGATACATCTGCTCATCAAATTTTGAGCCAATGTGGAGGCTATTTTCGATGACCCGAGAGGTCATCATCGGCGCAGCAGCTGAGCAGGCGGTGATGACGAAGCCGCCTAGTCGGAGAGTTTGGCCTATAGCCAGGGCTCCCCCAGAGGTGATGTTGTCCTTGACAACGAGGCGAGCCATCGTCCTTATGATGACGACATAGTGGAACTCTTAATGAAAGCACCAATGACGGTGTCAAAACCGGAGGATCTCGGGTAGGGGGTCCCGAGCTGTGCGTCTAAGGCAGATGGTAACAGGAGGCAGGGGACACGATGTTTACCCAGGTTTGGGCCCTCTTGATGGAGGTAATACCCTACGTCCTGCTTGATTGTTCTTGATGATATTAGTATTACAAGAGTTGATCTACCACGAGATCAGAGAGGCTAAACCCTAGAAGCTAGGCTATGGTATGATTGTATGTTGTCCTACGAACTAAAACCCTCTGGTTTATATAGACACCAGAGGGGGCTAGGGTTACACAATGTCGGTTACAAAGGAGGAGATATACATATCCGTATTGTCTAGCTTGCCTTCCACGCCAAGTAATGTCCCATCCGGACACGAGACGAAGTCTTCAATCTTGTATCTTCATAGTCCAACAATCCGGCCAAAGGATATAGTCCGGCTCTCCGGAGACCCCCTAATCCAGGACTCCCTCATGTGTAATGGGGTAGTTGAGTGCTGAAGCTATATCATGTTGTACTCAGATGTATTTCAATTATGAAATCTTTCTTCCTTAATATGGAAATGAAATATATTATGTGCTTAATATGAATGTTAATTAGATTAATAAATGGATTCTTAATAATAGGACAATTAGCCTGCTAATGGCGAACTAGCCTGCTAATTGGGTTTTGCTATTGCAAACGGTTATTCAGAAAATACCGTGGGCAATGACCTCAGGCAACGCATATAGTTTCTAGGAATAAACCGTGTTAGATTAATAACAATCACACACGACCTTCTCTTGAAAACTATTTGCATTAGGCCACCTTGCGCAAACGTTTACCACATAAAAACTGTGTGTGATGGACAACCTTTGCCACACAGTTTCTTCTACGCACCGTGTGTGATGCATTCAAGAACGCAAACGATCAAATTGTTAATATCGTGTGCAATGGCAATGCTATCACAAACGATTTAATGGGGAAAATTGTGTGTGATGTACTTGTGAACGGAAACGTTTTCCTTGGAGCGACTGTGTGATGTACATACGAACAGAAATGTTTAGCGGGGACTGATTGTGTGGGATGTACTCGTGACCGGAAACAATTTCGACTGTATAAGTATTTTTAGATCTACTATACGTATTTCTGTATTTGACTACTCGCCGGTCGCACACGAACTCGTTTTGCTGAGCATGTGTGCCAGGAGGGCATATCCCCGACGGTTTCTGGGTCATGTGGGAAGGACCCTCCCTATCGCCGTCACTCACTAGGCGACGGTTCCAAATGCCGTCGCGGAAAGGGGTTAAAAACCATTTGAATAGCACCGATGTGTACCAGTGCAAAGCTAAGCACTTCTCCCATTGCAAGAAAAATCAATCTAGTTGGCCAAATCAAACCGATAGTTCAAAGAGAATTACATACATATCAAATCATGCATAAAAGAATTCAGAGAAGATTCAAATAATATTCATAAATAAGCTGATAATAAATCCACAATTCATCGGATCTCAAGAAACACACCGCAAAAAATTATTACATTGGATAGATCTCCAAGAACATCAAGGAGAACATGGTATTAAGAATCAAAGAGAGAGAGAGAGAGAGAGAGAGAGAGAGAGAGAATAAGCCACCTAGCTACTATCTATGGACTCGTAGGTCTGAGGTAAATAGCATGCTTCATCGAAAGGGCAATAGAGTTGATGTAGAAGCCCTCCATGATCAAATCCCCCTCCGACAGGGTCCGGAAAAGGTCCCTAGATGGGATCTCACAGGTACAGAAGGTTGCGGCGGTGGAGAAGTCTTTCCTGGATGCCTATGGTGGTTTGGGGATATTTGGGAATATATAGGTGAAAGAATTAGGTCAGGAAGGTCACCGGCGGGGGGCACAAGGGTGGGGGCGCGCCCTCCGTCCTTGTGGCCTCCTCGTGCCTCCTCCGACTTGATTTCCAAGTCTCTGGTGTGTCTTCCGGTCCAAGAAAAATCACCGCGAAGGTTTCATTCCGTTTGGACTCTATTTGGTACTCCTTTTCTGCGAAACTCTAAAATAAGGAAAAATAGAAACTGGCACTGGGCTCTAGGTTAATAGGTTAATCCCAAAAATAATATAAAGTAGCATATTAATGCATATGAAACATCCAAAACAGATAATATAATAGCATGGAACAATCAAAAATTATAGATACGTTGGAGACGTATCAAGCATCCCCAATCTTAATTCCTGGTCGTCCCCAAGCTACGTAACATATTTATCTGTGTATTTTTATTTATTGTGGCATGAATGTTGATATCCATAAGATTCAAAAAAAAAGTTTAATATTGACATAAAAACAATAATACTTCAAGTATTCTAACAAGGCAATTATGTCTTCTCAAAATAACATGGCCAAAGAAAGCTTATCCCTACAAAATCGTATAGTTTGGCTATGCTCCATCTTCATCACACAAAATTCAAATCATGCACAACCCCGATGACAAGCCAAGCAATTGTTTCATACTTTTGACGTTCTCAAACTTTTTCAACTTTCACGCGATACATGAGCATGAGCCATGGACATAGCACTATAGGTGTAATAGAATATAGTGGTTGTGGAGAAGACAAAAAGAGGGAGATAGTCTCACATAAACTAGGTGTAACAAAACGCTATGGAGATGCCCATCAATAGATATCAATGTGAGTGAGTAGGGATTGCCATGCAACAGATGCACTAGAGCTATAAGTGTATGAATGTTCAAAAACTAAGTGGGTGTGCATCCAACTTGCTTGCTCATGAAGACCTAGGGCAATTGGAAGAAGCCCATCGTTTGAATGTACGATCCAAGTTCTATAATGGAAAATTCCCACTAGCATATGAAAGTGACAACATAGGAGACTCTCTATCATCAAGATCATGGTGCTACTTTGAAGCACAAGTGTGGAAAAAGGATAGCAACATTGCCCCTTATCTCTTTTTCTCTCATTTTTTGTATTCTCCTTTCTCTTTTTTTGGAGACCCTTTTCTCTTTTTTTGGAGAGTCTTTTGGCCTCCTTTCTTTATTTCCTCACATGGGACAATTTTTCTAATAATGACATCACACTTCTATTTACTTACATCTCAAGAATTACAACTCGATACTAGAACAAAATATGACTCTACATGAATGCCTTCGGAGGTGTACCGGGATGTGCAATGACTCAAGAGCGACATGTACAAAAATGATGAAAGGTGGCTTTGCCACAAATATGATGTCAACTACATGATCATGCAAAGGAATATGACAACGATGGAACGTGTCATGATAAACGGAATGGTGGAAAGTTGCATGGCAATGTATCTCAGAATGGCTATGGAAATTCCATAATAGGTAGGTATGAGGGCTGTTTTGAGGAAGGTATATGGTGGGTTTAAGGTACTGGCAAAAGTTGCGCGGCACTAGAGTGGCTAGCAATGGTGGAAGGGTGAGAGTGTGTCTAATCCATGGACTCAGCATTAGTCATAAAGAACTCACATACTTATTGCAAAAATCTATTAGTCATCAAAACAAAGTACTACACGCGTGCTCCAGGGGGGATAGATTGGTAGGAAAAGACCATCGCTCGTCCCCGACTACCACTCATAAGGAAGACAATCAAAAAATATCTCAGACTACAACTTCGTTACATAACGGTTCACCATACGTGCATGCTACCAGACTCACATACCTTAACACTAGTATTTCTCAAATTCACAATTACTCACAAGCATGACTCTAATATCACCATCTCTATATCTCAAAACAATCATAAGGAATCAAACTTCTCATAGTACTCAATGCACTTTATATGATAGCTTTTATTACATCCCTCTTGGGGGGCTATCATATTAGGACTAAATTTATAACCAAAGAAAATTACCATGATGTTTAAAGACTCTCAAAATAATATAAGTGAAGCATGAGAATTCAATAATTTCTACAAAATAAAGCCGCCGCCGTGCTTTTAAAAGATATAAGTGAAGCACTAGAGCAAAATTGCCTAGCTCAAAACATATAAGTGAAGCACCTAGAGTATTCGAATAAATCGCGATTCATGTGTGTCCCTCTCAAAAGGTCTCTACAACAAGGATTATTGTGTCAAACTAAAAAAACAAAGACTCAAATCATACAAGATGCTCCAAGCAAAACACATATCATGTGGTGAATAAAAATAGAGCAACAAGTAAAGTTACCGATAGACGAAGACGAAAGAGGGGATGCCTTCCGGGGCATCCCCAAGCTTAGGGTCTTGGTTGTCCTTGAATATTACCTTGGGGTGCCTCGGGGATCCCCAAGCTTAGGCTCTTGCCACTCCTTATTCCATAGTCCATCAATTCCTTACCCAAAACTTGAAAACTTCACAACACAAAACTCAACAGAAAATATCATAAGCTCCGTTATTATAAGAAAATAAATCACCACTTTTCGTACTGTTGTGAACTCATTCTTTATTTATATTGGTGTAATATATATTGTATTCCAACTTTTCCATGGTTCATACCCCTCGATACTACCCATAGAATCATCAGAATAAGCAAACAACACATAAAAAATAGAAACTATCAAAAACAGAATAGTCTATAGCAATCTGTAACTCTCGGATACTTCTGTAACTCCAAAAATTATGAAAAATTAGGACAACCTAAGAAATTTGTTTACTAATCTTCTGCAAAAATAATCAATATTTTATCACGCTTCTGTTAAAAATGAGAATTTTTTCCTGAGTGCAAAAATTTCTGTTTTTCAGCAAGATCAAATCAACTATCACCGTAGGCCATCCTAAAGGTCTTACTTGGCACAAACACTAATTAAAACACAAAAACCACATCTAACCAGAGGCTAGATGAATTATTTATTCAAAAATAGGAATAAAAATATTGGTTTGTCTCCCAACAAGCGCTTTTCTTTAAAGCCTTTTAGCTAGGCATTGAGATTTCAATGATGCTCACATGAAAGACAAGAATTGAAGCACAAAGAGATCATCATAAAACACATGACAAACACATATAAGTCTAACATACTTCCTATGCATAGGCATTATATAAGCAAACAAATCAAGACAAGCAAAAACTACCATATGCAAGGAAGAAGAAAGAAACAACAGCAATATCAACGTAACAAGAGGTAATTTTGTAACATAAAAATTTATACAACCATATTTTTCTCTCTCATAATAAAGGATCATAATCAAATTCAACAATATAGATATCATATAAAACATTATCCACATTATCCACATGCATGCAAAGTTGACACTCTTCCAAAATAATGGGGTCATCATCAAATAAAGTCATGACCTCTCCAAACCCACTTTTATCAAGAAAAAAATCATAAGATTTATCAATCTCCAAAGTAGTGGGATCATTATTACCTAGAGTTGACACTCTTCCAAACCCACTTTAAATATTATAGCAAACATATTCATCATGAGGCTTAAATAAATTTTCAAGATCATAAGAAGCATTATCACACCAATCATGATAATTGCAATAAGTAGAGAACATGGCAAAAATAGCATCCCCAGGCTTAGGGTTTTGCATATCATTAACACAATTAACATTAATAGAATTTATAATAATATCATTGCAATCATGCTTTTAATTCAAGGAGCTATTATGAATCACTTCATAAATTTCTTCTTTGAGCACATCATCACAATTTTCAGATTCATGAATTTCAAGCAAAACGGCATAAAGATAATATAGTTCACTCAACTCACTAGCAATTGGTTCATCATAATGGGATCTTTTAAAAAGATTAGCAAGTGATGAGAATCCATAAAATATTTTCTTCTAATTTTCAATAAACACACAATTATACCAAGCAAACGAGCAAACAAACCAAGTAAGACATAAGGGCAAACGAAAAGACAAACGAAAGAAGGGCACATAAAAAGGGTAAATCTTTTCGAAAATCATTTTAGAAGTGGGGAGAGGAAAATGAGAGGCAAATGGAGAATAATGTAATGCAAGAGATGGGATTTTATGATGGGTACTTGGTATGTCTTGACTTGGCGCAGATCTCCCCAGTAACAGCGCCAGAAATTCTTCCTGCTACTTCTTGAGTTTGTGTTGGTTTTCCCTTGAAGAGGAAAGGGTGATGCAGCAAAGTAGAGATAAGTATTTCCCTTAGTTTGAGAACCAAGGTATCAATCCAGTAGGAGACAGCGCACAAGTCACCTAATACCTACACAAACAATCAAACAACATGCACCCAACACGATAAAGGGGTTGTCAATCCCTTCGCGGCTACTTGCAAAAGTGAGATCTAATAGAGATAAATAAACGGTAAAGTAAATATTTTTGGTATTTATGGTTTGTAGATCGGAAAGTAAAAGATTGCAAAAAAAAGTAGATCGGAAACTTATATGATGGAAAATAGACCCGGGGGCTATAGGTTTCACTAGAGGCTTCTCTCAAGATAGCAAATAATACGGTGGATGAACAAATTACTGCCTATCAATTGATAGAAAAGCACAAAGTTATGATGATATCTAAGGCAATGATCATGAATATAGGCATTACGTATGTGTCAAGTAGACCGAAACGATTCTGCATCTACCACTATTACTCCACACATCGACCGACTCCTGCCTGCATCTAGAGTATTAAGTTCATGAAGAACAGAGTAACGCATTAAGTAAGATGACATGATGTAGAGGAATTAACTCAAGCAATATGATGAAAACCCCATCATTTTATCCTCGGTGGCAACAATACAATACGTGCCTTGCTGCCCCTACTGTCACTAGGAAAGGACACCGCAAAATTGAATGCAAAGCTAAGCACTTCTCCCATTGCAAGAAAAACCAATCTAGTTGGCCAAACCAAACCAATAGTTCGAAGAGAATTACAAAGATATCAAATCATGCATAAAAGAATTCAGAGAAGATTCAAATAATATTCATAGATAAGTTGATCATAAATCCACAATTCATTGGATCTCGGCGAACACACCGCGAAAAAGTATTACATCGGATAGATCTCCAAGAAGCCATATAGATACTAGTTATGGACCCGTAAGTCTTATGAAACTACACACGCTTCATCAGAAGGGCAATAAAGTTGATGTAGAAGCCCTTGGTGATTGAATCCCCCTCCTACAGGGTGCCGAAAAAGGTCACTAGATGGGATCTCACGGGTACAGAAGGTTGTGGCGATGGAAAGTCTTTTCTTGGATGCCTCTGGTTGTTTGGGGATATTTGGGAATATATAGGTGAAAGAATTAGGTCAGGATGGTCACGGGGGGCACAAGGGTGGGGGCGCGCCCTCCGTCCTTCTGGCCGCCTCGTGGCTCCTCCGACTTAATCTCCAAGTCTGTGGTGTGTGTCTTCTGTTCCAAGAAAAATCATTGTGAAGGTGTCAGTCCGTTTGGCCTCCGTTTGGTATCCGTTTTCTACGGAACTCTACAACAAGGAAAAACAGAAAGTGGCACTGGGATCTAGGTCAATAGGTTAGTCCCAAAAATAATATAAAATAGCATATTAATGCATATAAAACATCCAAAACAGATAATATAATAACATGGAACAATAAAAAATTATAGATACGTTGGAGACGTATCAGTGTAAGGCACCGATGAAAGTTGCGCGGTACTAGAGAGGCTAGCAATGTTGGAAGGGTGAGAGTGCGTATAATCCATGGACTCAACATTAGTCATAAAGAACTCACATAATTATTGCAAAAATCTATTAGTCATTGAAACAAAGTAGTACACGCATGCTCCTAGAGGGAAAGATTGGTAGGAAAAGACCATCGCTCGTCCCCGACCGCCACTTATAAGGAAGACAATCAATAAATAAATCATGCTCTGACTTCATCACATAACGGTTCACCATGCGTGCATGCTACGGGAATCACAAACCTTAACATAAGTATTTTTCCAATTCACAATTACTCACTAGCATGACTCTAATATCACCATCTCTATATCTCATAACAATCATAAGGAATCAAATTTCTCATATTATTCAATGCACTTTATATGAAAGTTTTTATTATATCCCTTTTGGATGCCTATCATATTAGGACTAAATTCATAACCAAAGCAAAGTACTATTTTATTTAAAAATACTCTCAAAATAATATAAGTGAAGCATGAGAGTTCAACCATTTCTATAAAATAAGCCACCGCCGTGCTCTAAAAAGATATAAGTGAAGCACTAGAGCAAAATTGCCTAGCTCAAAAGATATAAGTGAAGAACATAGAGTATTCTAATAAATCATGATACATGCATGTTCCTCTCAAAAGGTGTTTATAGCAAGGATGATTGTGGCAAACTAAAAAGTAAAGACTCATATCATACAAGAGGCTCCAAGGAAAACATATATCATGTGGTGAATAACGAAAGCGAAAGAGGGGATGCCTTCCGGGGCACCCCCAAGCTTAGGCTCTTGGTTAACCTTGAATATTACCTTGGAGTGCCTTGGGCATCCCCAAGCTAAGGCTCTTTCCACTACTTATTTCATAGTCCATCAAATCCTTACCCAAAACTTGAAAACTTCACAACACAAAACTCAACAGAAAATCTCATAAGCTCTGTTAGTGTAAGAAAATAAATCACCACTATTCGTACTGTTGTGAACTCATTCTTTATTTATATTGGTGTAATATATACTGTATTCCAACTTTTCCATGGTTCATACCCCTCGATACTACCCATAGAATCATCAAAATAAGCAAACAACACATAGAAAACAGAATCTGTCAAAAACAGAATAGTCTGTAGTAATCTGTAACTCTCGAGTAGTTCTGAAACTCCAAAAATTCTGAAAATTTAGGACAACCTGGGAAATTTGGTTACCAATCTTATACAAAAGAATCAGTATTTATCGCGGTTCTGTTAAAAATGGGAATTGTTTTGCTGAGCACAAAAGTTTCTATTTTTCAGCAAGATCAAACCAACTATCACCGTTAGCCATCCCAAAGGTCTTACTTGGCACAAACATTAATTAAAACACCAAAACACATCTAACTAGAGGCTAGATGAATTATTTGATGAAAAACAGAACCAAAAAGCAAAGAGCAAAAATAAAATTGGGTTTCCTCCCAACAAGCGCTATTGTTTGACGCCCTTAGCTAGGCATAAAAACACATACATAGATTTAGGTATTGTCATCTTTGGTATGCAATTCTTTTCTCATCAACTCCTCCAAAACACATTTTAAAAAATCTATCATTTCCTTTATTTCCCTCCTAGTATATGAACTTAAATCATGAAAAGGACTTTGATTGGTAATTTTAACATTCATAAACCCATAGTCGGGATCATCACCATATATATCATTATATAAAACACGTATCTCGATTCTAACGGGTTCGTTCATCATCATTTTCGTCCAATCCCTATTAAATCCTACATAAATTCCCCTAGTAATCCAACCAAACTCCTCATAAGCCTTAAGGTACAAATCTTGAGAGGTTTCTGAATAAGGAACTCTCCTCCTAAGATTTTCACTATAAGATTGATAATCCCTAGATTCCAAACTACGCATAGTTTCTTTATCATGAAGTATATCTTCAATCGGAGGGTGTTCAACATTTTTTTATGGAAATCAAAGATATCCCTAGCTTCTTGTATTATAAAATCAAATTCCCGCATAAGGATAGTGGTGGCAATATTTTTAGTTATTGGATGATTAATATTGGGAAAATCATAAAATGTCTTCTGCAAAGCAGGATGAGTATGCACAAATTTTCTTTCTAATTTCTCAACGAGCATAACAATGGCATCCGCATAGCAATTTGTATCGAGAAGAATAGATCTTTTACTAATAGGCATAGATCCCGTACAATTAAAGAATTCTTGAATAACACTTTTACAAATAATATTACCATCCCCAACATGAAAAGTTTTTGCTTTGTAATTGGGAGGAGTTTCAATTTCATGATACAAAGAACAAGATCCAAGTTTTTCCTCAAGATTTTCAACTATAACTTCCCCAGATTCAGACATGGTGGCAACAAATCAATCTAGCAACGAGCAAACCAAAAAGCAACGTAGAGGACGAATGGAAGAAGGGCGAAAGAAAAGGCAAATATTTTCGAAAATCATTTTAGAAGTGGGGGAGAGGAAAACAAGGCAACTGGTGAATAATGTAATGCAAGAGATAATAGTTTTATGATGGGTACTTGGTATGTCTTGACTTGGCGTAGATATCCCCCGCAACGGCGCCAGACATTCTTCCTGCTACTTCTTGAGCTTGCGTTGATTTTTTTCCTTGAAGAGGAAAGGGTGATGTAGCAAAGTAGAGATGAGTATTTCCCTCCATTAGAGAACCAATGTATCAATCCAGTAGGAGACAATGCACAAATCACCAATACCCGCACAAACAATCAAACACTTGCACCCAACACGATAAAGGGGTTGTCTCCTACTTGTGCGTTGTCTCCTACTAGATTTACACGTTGGTTCTCTAACTGAGGGAAATACTTATCCCTACTTTGCTGCATCACCCTTTCCTCTTCATGGGAAAAACCAACACAAGCTCAAGAAGTAGCACCCACCAGCTATATCCTCACACGGAAGGAAGTGCCTCCTTATTACGCACAAAAAATGAATATCCCCCATGCTATCTGGGACCCACCATAGTTGGAGGCTGACTTGTGGGCCCACTAACGCGGACGGAGGGCTTTGTCAACTTAGTCAATATGAATGATTCTAGCTCCAGTGACCATACGATGTCCATCCAACGGCCGTAGTGCTTCTTCAACCTCTAGTCTTCTTGCTCCAGCCACCCAAACCAGCGCCGGTTGTGGCGCCTGCTCCTGCCTCTTGTGGCCGGCTCTACTATGGCACAGGCCTCACCACCCCACCTTACTCACATCGCTGGTATGGCCATCCCTGTACTCACCTAGACCTGTTGTTATTCTCCAGCGACGGCAGCCTTACACTGCAGCCCAACTAGTAAACTCTCGTATGCCCCTTTGTGCGGGAAACAACTACCGAGTCTTCCCCGGCTCTAGGTCGTTCCCTTCCTAGGCCTTGTCATCGTCCACCGCATTGGTGCTCTTGGTGCAGTGTGGTCAACATGGTAAAGGAACGAATTACGTCAGAAGATAAATGTACGTGGAGAGGTTGACTGGTGGGTCCACGGCCGCAGCAAGGAAGTGCCTCCTTATTACGTGCAAAATAATGATTCCTCCACCTGACAGCAGGGACCTAGTGGAAGGGCATCTGTATTTTGGCTTAGTTGTATTGTGCAAAAAAATGTTTCCCCTCTGACAGATGGGACGCACCAGCTATATCTTCGGACGCAAGGAAAGTGCATCCATATTAGGCACGAAAAAAATGAATCCTCCCCCTGACAGCTCGGACCCACCATCAATAACTTCGCACGCAGGGAAGTCCTCCTTATCCTCCCTGATAGCCAGGACCCATGTAACACCCACAATGCGGCTATATCTCCCACATGCCGAGGCACGACTTAGATGCATAGCCGCATGGTAGGCTTGTCGCAAGAGGGGTAATCTTCACACTATTCCATGTACTGAATAAGAATGGGATAAAGAGTTGGCTTACATTCGCCACTTCACACAAATACAAGTTAAACATACATCATCCAAAATACAATCAAGGTCCGACTACAGAACCAAAATAAAAAAAGACAACCCCAAATGCTAGATCCCCAATCGCCCCAACTGGGCTCCACTACTGATCAACTGGAAACGAAACAAAAATAACAAACAAGATCTTCATCAAGCTCCCATCTGAGCTGGGTTGCATCACCTGCACCGGTATCATCGGCACTTGCAACTGTTTGGAAGTATCTGTGAGTCACGAGGACTCAACAATCTCACACCCGCGAGATCAAGACTATTTAAGCTTATGGGTAGGAAAGGTGTAGTGAGGTGGAGATGTAGCAAGCACTAAGCATGTATGGTGGCTAACATACGCAAATAAGAGCGAGAAGAAAAGCAACGCAGTGGTCGAGAAACTAGAAGTGATCAAGAAGTGATCCTTAAATCTACTTACATTCAAGCATAACACCAAACCGTGTTCACTTCCCGGACTTCGCCGAAAAGAGACCATCATGGCTACACACGCGGTTGATTCATTTTAGTTAAGTTAAGTGTCAAGTTCTCTACAACTAGATATTAACAAATTCCCATCTTCCCATAACCATGGGAACAACTTTCGAAAGTTCAAAACCCTGCAGGGGTGTCCCAACTTAGCCCATCACAAGCTCTCACGGTCAACGAAGGATATTCCTTCTCCCAGGAAGACCCGGTCAGACTCGGAATCCCGATTACAAGACATTTCGACAATGGTAAAACAAGACTAGCAAGACCGCCCAATGCGCCGACATCCCGATAGGAGCTGCACATATCTCATTCTCAGGGCAACACCGGATGAGACATCCTATGAGTAAAATCAAACCTCAAGTTTCCCCGAGGAGGCCCCGCGGTCTACTCGGTTCGGACCAACACTTAGACAAGAGCTGGCCCGGGTGGGTTAAAATAAAGATGACCCTCGGGAGAGCGACACCCAATGGAAAAGTAGGGGGTGGTGAGGCAAAAGGTAAAACCAAGGTTGGGCATTGCTGGAGGAGTTTTATTCAAAGCGATCTGTCAAGGGGTTCCCATAACACCCAACCGCGTAAGGAACACAAAATCAAGGAACATAACACCGGTATGATGGAAACTAGGGCGGCAAGAGTGGAACAAAACACCAGGCATAAGGCCGAGCCTTCCACCCTTTACCAAGTATATAGATGCATTAATCAAAATAAGAGATATTGTGATATCCCAACATATCCATGTTCCAAACATGGAACAAACTTCATCTTGACCTGCAACTAGCAACGTTATAAGAGGGCCTGAGCAAAAGCGGTAACATAGCCAAACAACGGTTTGCTAGGAAAGATGGGTCAGAGGCTTGACATGGCAATATGGGAGGCATGATATAGCAAGTGGTAGGTAGCGCTGCATAGCGATAGAGCGAACAACTAGAAAGTAAAGATAGAAGTGATTTCGAGGGTATGGTCATCTTACCTGCAAAGTTCTCAGAGTTGTCGAATGCTTGATCCTTGTAAGTGTACTCAACAGGTTCCTCGTTCACGTACTCGTCTCCCAGCTCTACCCAAATCAAGAACACAAGCAAAGGACCAACAATCAATCACGGCACAATGCACAAGCAACATGATGCAATACATGGCATGAAGTGCAAGATATGATATGCAATGCATATGCGTGCTCCGGAAGGGAAAGAATGAACAAGGAATCAACTTGGAAAACCAAGTATGCCGCTGGAAAGATGAGATGATTTTGGTTGAAACCGATATAAAGATCACCGGAAACGGATGCACCGTTTGCAAATGGCAAGCATCACAAGAATGACGCAAAACTGCGATTAACAGCACGATGCCATCTAGAATGCAACAAGAAACTAAGCTACTGCACTCCAACATAACAACAAAGCATATGGAAGCGATGTACAAGAGATGCTTAACAAAACATGAACACTGAGCTATGGCTAAAACACACTAGAACAGGTTCAAACAAGCATGGCAAAAGTGCAAAAGATATCAGCATCCCAGACTTAGAGAAATTACTATGTCAAAAACAACATCAGGAAGCAATGTTTGGAGCAAGAAAACATCATTCTATAGGAACATATCATATCAAATCAAGGCATGGCATGATTCCACTAAATGCATAGAACAAAAGTCCCTTACTGAACATCAGCCAAAAATGCATAGAAGATATGATGGCACCTATGTAAACATAGCAAGTTTTATTAACAGTTTCAGACTTAGCAGAAAAATAGAGCATGTTATAAACAAAATTATGATAGCAACTTTGTGAGCTCATGCCACTCACCACAAAGCATTTCATGACAATATAAGCATATCAACAGCAAGATGACATGTTCGTGAAGCTAACCATGGCAAGGGGAAGTTCATAGGATGCATGTATCACTAGCAACAACCATGACAATATTGATTAACATGTTAACATTCTTCCAGGAACATTCTAAAGCAAAAGTACAACAAGAACAAGACATGCTAGAGTACTCCATAATTGCAAACAGGGGCACGGATGGATAGAGCATAACCACATGTTCAAAACATCCTTAATGAAGTATCTCAAAATAAGCATGGATCTCACTGTAGCATGAAGTTTACATGGCATCAAAATAACAGCAGGAAAAAGACAGCAAAATCCTAAGTCCCTGAAAACAGCAACATCACGAAGCCTAGTTTGCATGCTTGTTCTAGTCGCCACATATATCACAAAATTACAAGACAATCACCTCTGTAAAGATGGCATGATGTAGTTCAAGACACATGTAGACTTCATGCTCATATGATGCACACATCAAATGCAACAAAAATGACAAAACCTCATAAACTGATAAGTACCAGCAGCTAACATTTTATAGCACTCTTGCATCAATGAAAAAGCCATCATAACATACAGTAAAACGCATTGAAATGCTACTGGCATGAAGAGCTCAATGAGATGAACAATTATACATATCATATGCATGATTTCGATCAACGGGCATGGAGATATGATAGGTCAAAGATGCTCATGTGATGCTGAAACAGAAAAGCACTTAGCCGATTTCACATGAGCGCAGGTTAGCTAAAGATGCTCAGGGCGAGGAGTAGAAGTGGGCTACTCACATTGGGCCCAACAAGCCGGTAGGTGGTGGTTCGGAGGAAAACCGGCGCGGTTCGAGCGTGGGCCGGGTGTAACACCCCAAGTCCAATGCGCCAGGTGTCTTCCAGTTATTCGCTGTTGTTGCCTTGTCATTCTCTTGCATGTTGCATCTTGCCATGTCATCATGTGCATTGCATCATCATGTTTTCAAAACTTGCATCCGTCCCGGTCTCCCTGTTCCTTCCGTTGTCCGTTCTGAGCTCAGACACACTTGCACGCGTCCGCGACATGTCCGAAATAATATTTCATAAGTGGCCGAAAAATGTTCTCGGAATGGGTTGAAAGTTGGCATGTGGTGTTGTTATAGTGTAGATAGGCCACCTGCCAAGTTTCATCGCATTCGGAATCCGTTTGACGCCCCAACGGATAACTATAGTGACAATATAGTCGGTCAAATCGTCGGACGTTTTCGGTCTCCGAAAACTGTTGCCGGGCTTTCCCTCTCTTTCCTCCCTAGACCATCTACACAGTTCACTACCAACTGCTAGACCACCTAACCCCTCCTTGCGCTGTGCATTGACCCCTCACGCGCATCCGACAACTGTCCCGAACCCGACCCGGGCAGTCGTCACCGTTGGTTCCAGATCATCCCCAAACGTCCCTAAAACATCACCGTTTTCTTATTTTGACTCCCTAGCCTATTTTTCTAGACCGCCCAATTTCGATCGGAGGGTCCAAACCTACTCCTTTTTGTCCCTATAAATAGTCCACCTCTATCCAAATCAGACCAAGACCTAATTTCTAGGGATCCTGCCCTGTCCAATCCCCGCTGCCGCCACTCTCCTTGTTTTCAGCGCCGAACCAACCAGCCTCCTTCCTCCTCGGATCAGCCGCCATGAACGGACCTTGATGAAGTTATGTACCTAGGGTAGGGTCATGGACCTGTCCAAACTACCCTACCCAAGGACATCCTTGGAAGAAATCACCTTTCAATCGACTTGGAAGGTGATCTACTCGACGAACTTGAAGACACTCGACCGTGAAGCCTACTACTCGACCAAGATCCACCCACTCGATGACCAGGAGATCTAAAGACGCTCCATGCGCTAACGGTCGGACATTAAGCAGCCTTTATGATCTTTATAACACTTTATTAGTGGCGTTACTAGTAACGCCCGACCTTAATGTACTTTAAACCCTGCATAACTGAGGGCTAGAGGGGTCTGGCGACCTCTATATAAGCCACCCCCCTCCTCAGTGTAAAGGGTTCGCACTTCCTCCGAGAAGGGCCTGAACTCGTAAACCTTGTGTCCTTAAAACTACTCCATAGCTAGGATTTTGCCTCTCCATTACTACCCCCCTACACTACTGTCAGACTTAGAACCACGACAGTTGGCGCCCACCGTGGGGCAGGTGTCTTAGCGACTTGTTGGATAAGTTGCAATTTTTCCGATCCAAATCGTCATGGTTTCAGGTGGAGTTTTGGTGGAGGGCCGCGAGATCCGTCTCGGCGCACTCACGTTCATCGCCGACGACTCCGCTTGGCTTCAGGAGGCTTCGCTAGATGTCGACATGCTCCCTATCCGCGGGGCAACACACTTTCGCGCGTGCGTCCGCGGAGTCCTCTTGCGTCAACCGTCGACCCATTATTGGTTGACCCCTGTGTTGTCCTCCCTCCATGTTTCCCGCCGGTGCAAGCGCTCCGGTCGGTCGAGACTTCAGCGGTGGGTGAGACACGCGGTGGCACGCTAGTCGGCCACCCCTCAAGTCGTGGCGATCGATCCCGACGAATACCTCTACGGCCTGTTCGACCTGTAGACTGACTCCGCGGAGACTGCATCCGAGTGCAACAGCAGTGATCCAGCAGCGGAGGTTCTGATGGTCGATGGGCCGCGCAGTCCTCCCGGTTTTCCCCACGCCGACGGAGGCGCCGGTGGGGGCGACCCGTCGCATCCCCATGAGGAATATCTCCCCGAGCCTCTCACGTCGCTGCAGATAGAAGAACTTCGCCGCCGGAACATGGATGAGCTGCATACTCCTATCGTTGGAGAAACCCCTGAGGCTCGTTCCTTGGAGGACGCGCGTTTGGCCAACTTGGCTGAACGCACTCGACTGGAGAACCTCCAGCGAGCACTCAATGAGCGTGCGTGACAGCGGGTTCCAGAATCCAGTCGACGTCAGCTCTTTCCGCCCCCGCAGGTATATCGAATCCCGATTCAGAATTTAGCATCTGTGGCCTGTATAGCAGAGTCGATTCAGCCTTCCCAGTCAGAGGCTGGCAGAGGCTTGTTGCAGATCAGAGCATTACTCCAGGCAGCAGGAGACCAGAACTCAGCTGTTTCACAGTCGCGGAATAGGATCCACAGCAGTTCCGTGGCTGCAGATATAGGAACCGTGAGCAGTATGATCACCGATTCGATCGTGATGACCGACATCGAGCGCCCACCCCTCCCCCGAGAAGTGAGTTGTATGTGCCTCGACAGCAGGATGATAGACGCCCTCACAGTGTTGGGCGAAGGATTCCAGTCGACCACAGGGAGCCAGGCTTTGATGCGAGATCCATTCTTGTTCAAGGTTAGGTCGACAAGAATAGAGCTCACCGAGAAGGTCGTGACAGAGAGGCACCTACCAGCAGCAGAGTGCACGTTTCATGGCCAGAGTGCTTTAGTAGAGCCATCAGGGCCGCGGTGATTCCACCCAACTTCAGGTTGGCGACTGGAGTCAGTAAGTTCGCTGGTGAGTCCAAGCCCGATACATGGCTTGAGGACTACTGAGTGGCTGTCCAGATTGGTGGTGGAAATGATGAAGTGGCCATGAAGCACCTGCCTCTCATGATGGAGGGCTCAGCCAGAGCATGGCTGAATCAGTTAGCACCCAATAGCATTTACAATTGGGAAGATCTCGCCCGAGTGTTTGTCACAACATTTGAAGGAACATGCAAGCGACCGGTAGGGCTGACGGAACTGCGGTCTTGTGTGCAGAAGCCGAATGAAACTTTGAGGGATTACATCCAGAGATGGATCACGTTGCATCACACAGTGGAGAATGTATCTAACCACCAAGCAGTTTGTGCCTTCAAGGAAGGCGTCAAATACAGAGAGCTGAATCTGAAATTCCGTCGAACCGGAGACATGTCTCTGAGTCGAATGATGGATATTTCTACAAAGTACGCTAATGGTGAAGATGAGGATCGACTCCGGAGTGGCAAGCTCAACTCAGTCGCCCATGAAACCGGAGGATGAAATTCCAATCGGAAGCAGAAGCGGAAAGCTGAGCCAGCTGCTCCTAGAGAAGCCTTGGCTGCGACTCAAGGAAAGTTTAAGGGGAAACCCAAAGGGCCTTAGAACCCTAAGAAAGTTAAAGACCAAGATGGAAATGATGTGTTGGATCTGCCATGCCACATTCACACAAAGAAAGATGAAGAGGGTAAACTCATTTACCCGAAGCATACCACTCAACAGTGTCGGCTCTTGATCCAGCAGTTCCAAGGGAAGAAGCCCAAAGACAAGGAAAAGGAGTCGGATAAAGTTGAGGACAAGGAAGATAGTGATGATGGATACCCCCAGGTCAATTCCACTCTGATGATTTTTGCTGACGTAGAAAGCAAAAGTCGACTGAAAGTTATCAACCGAGAAGTAAATATGGTTGCTCCGGCGACACCCAGTTATCTGAAATGGTCTCAGACTGCCATCACATTCGACTAGTCTGACAACCCAACGCACATTGCCACCCCTGGGAGGCAAGCTTTGGTGGTCGACCCAGTTGTCTAAGGCACTCAACTGACCAAAGTCTTGATGGATGGTGGTAGTGTCTTGAATATCCTGTACGCAGAAACATTGAAAGGGATGGGCATTCCGATGTCCAAACTCAGTACTAGCAACATGAGTTTCCATGGAGTCATTCCTGGGAAGAAGGCTCAGTCACTCGGCCAAATTGCTCTTGATGTGGTTTTCGGTGATTCCAAGAATTACTTCAAAGAAAAGTTGACTTTTGAAGTGGTGGATTTCCAGAGTGCTTACCACGCTATTTTGGGCAGGCCAGCTTATGCACGTTTCATGGCTGGACCATGTTATGTGTACCTCAAATTGAAAATGCATGGTCCCAAAGGTGTGATCACTGTTACGGGCAATCGGAAGAAGGCAGAAGAGTGTTTTCAGAAAGGCTCAAAGATCGCTGATGCTCAGATGGTAGTGGTAGAGTTGCAGGAGTACCAGAAGGCTGCAGACCCGAGTGATTTGTTGCGAGCCAAGAAGCCCGCTACGGAATCAGCATTTCAGTCGTCCGGTGAGACGAAGCCGATTCACATTCACCCGACCGATCCCAATGCTGCTCGGACTCATATCTCAACCACACTCGACTCCAAATAGGAAGAAGCGCTCATCCAGTTCCTCTGTGAGAACTGGGACATCTTCGCATGGAAGCCTTCTGACATGTTTGGTGTTCCCAGGGAGCTGGCTGAGCACCGTTTACGAGCCAACCCAAAAGCAAAACCTGTCAAAGAACATCTCCGACGGTCCGCCGTCCAGAAGAGAAAAGCTATTGGTGAGGAGGTGGCTCGGCTCTTAGCAGCGGAGTTCATCCGAGAGATTTACCACTCCGAGTGGCTCGCCAATGTTGTCATGGTCCCCAAGAAGGACAAGTCACTTCGCATGTGCATTGACTTTAAACATATCAATCGGGCCTGCCCGAATGATCATTTTCATCTCCCCCGCATCGACCAGATAGTCGACTCGACTGCGGGATGTGAGCGACTGTCTTTTTTAGATGCCTATTTCGGGTATCATCAGATCCGTCTATATGGACCTGACAAGATCAAAACAGCTTTTATCACTCCATTTGGGTGCTTTTGTTATGTTACCATGCCGTTCGGCCTCAAGAACGCCAGAGCCACGTTCATGAGGATGATTCAGAAGGGTTTGCTCACTCAAATCAGTCGGAATGTGGAAGCATACATGGATGATATTGTGGTCAAGTCGCTGAAGGGTTCCGACCTGGTGACTGACCTTGCTGAAACCTTCGCCAACCTCAGGAGGTATGATATCAAGCTTAATCCATCAAAGTGCACATTCGGAGTTCCTGGCGGAAAGTTACTCGGATTTCTCATTTCTGAACGAGGAATCGACGCCAACCCAGAAAAAGTTAGTACTATACTCCGGATGAAACATCCTGTGCGTGTACACAACGTCCAGAAGCTTACTGGTTGCTTGGCCGCTTTAAGTCGATTCATCTCTCGTCTCGGTGAAAAGGCATTGCCTCTTTACCGACTAATGAAGAAGTCAGACAAGTTCGAGTGGACTCCAGAAGCTGATGCAACGTTTGCAGAGCTCAAAGCTCTGCTCTCCACCCAGCCGGTGCTTGCTGCCCCAATAAGCAAAGACCCTTTGCTGCTTTACATTGCAGCCACGGGACAAGTCATCAGTATAGTACTTACGGTCGAGCGGGAAGAAGAAGGAAAAGCCTTTAAAGTTTAGCGCCCAGTATATTATGTTTCTGAAGTTTTGACTCCATCAAAGCAAAGATATCCTCATTACCAGAAGCTTGTATATGGGATTTACATGACCATGAAGAAGGTTGCACATTAATTCTCTGACCATTCCATTACAGTCGTCAACGACACTCCATTGTCAGAGATTCTGCACAAAAAAGACGCAACTGGTTGAGTGGCAAAATGGGCGATTGAACTCCTTTCCCTAGATTTCGTTGCCGAGTGGATTGAACAGCAGCTACCGACTCAAGTTCACTCGGAGCACTAGACCATGTTCTTCGATGGGTCTAAGATGCTGAATGGTTCCGGTGCTGGGGTAGTATTGGTTTCCCTCCGAGGAGATAAGCTCAGATATGTTCTCCAGATTCACTTTGATTCCTCCAATAACGAAGCGGAATATGAAGCACTTTTGTATGGGTTACGCATGGCCATTTCACTTGGCGTCCGTCGCCTCATGGTCTATAGCGATTGAGATTTGGTGGTTAATCATGTGATGAAGGAGTGGGACATCAGAAGTCCGTCTATGACCGGTTATTGCAATGCAATGAGAAAGCTAGAGAAGAAATTTGAGGGGTTAGAGCTGCATCATATACCCCGACTGAAAAATCAAGCAGTTGATGATTTAGCAAAAATAGGTTCCAAGAGAGAAGCCATTCCTAGCAATGTGTTTCTGGAGCACATCCACACACCATCAGTTCAAGAGGATCCTTTCACTGAAGAAGCCCCGCAGCCAAAAAGTGCCACGGATCCGACTGAAGTCGAGGTCCCAGCTGTGGTCGATCTAATCATGGAAGTTTTGGTCATCACTCCCGACTGGACAGTGCCGTACATCGCGTACATCCTAAGGAAAGAGCTCCCAGAGGACGAAGAAGAGGCTCGACAGATCGTCCGTCGATCCAAGGCCTTTACAGTCATAAAAGGGACAGTTGTATAGAGAACGCGTGACTGGAGTCTGTCAGAAGTGTATAACACCAGACGAAGGTCAGATAATCCTTGATGATATCCACTCGGGGACCTATGGTCATCATGCATCCTCTTGAACCATTGTGGCCAAAGCATACCGAGCGGGATTCTACTGACCAAGAGCAAATGAAATGGCGAAAGAGATAGTCGACAAATGCGAAGGATGTCAGTTCTACTCCAACATGTCCCACAAACCCGCGTCAGCCCTGAAGACCATTCCACTCATCTGGCCCTTCGTTGTTTGGGGAGTGGATATGGTTGGACCACTGAGAACAGGCAGGAGCGGATTCACTCATGTGCTAGTGGCAGTCGACAAGTTTACCAAATGGATTGAAGCTAAGCCTATCAAGAATCTTGATGCCTGCACTGGTATCAGTTTCATCAGAGAGTTGATATTCAGATATGGAGTTCCGCATAGCATCATCACTGACAATGGGTCAAACTTCGATTCGGACAAGTTTAGAGCTTTTTGCGCCTCTCAAGGCACACGGGTCGACTACGCTTCAGTAGCTCATCCCCAGTCGAATGGACAAGCGGAAAGAGCAAACGGTATAATTCTCAAAGGGCTGAAACCCCGACTGATGCGCGATCTCAAGCACGCAGTAGGTGCATGGGTCGACGAGCTTCCATCAGTTATTTGGGGATTGAGGACCACCCCGAACCGGTCGACTGGAAGAACCCCATTCTTTCTGGTCTACGGAGCTGAAGCAGTTTTGCCGAGTGACCTGCTTCACAATGCACCCCAAGGCGAGCTCTACTCTGAAGATGAAGCAGAACAAGCCCGGCAGGACGCAGTCGACCTCCTGGAAGAATAAAGAGAAATGGCCATGATCCGATCGACCATCTATCAGCAAGACTTGCATCGATTCCATGCCAGAAATGTGAAGAGTCGAGCCTTCCAAGAAGGAGACTTGGTCCTCCGAGTGGATCAACAGAAACCACACAAGCTCGCTCCTACTTGGGAAGGTCCCTTCATCGTCACCAGAGTCTTCCACAATGGAGCATACCACCTTTACAATGTCGATCGCCAGATTGATGAGCCACGAGCCTGGAACGCGGAGCTGCTCCGCCCCTTTTACACTTGAATTCTCACTCGGATGAGATGTAATAAGAAAAACTTCTGTAGTTTATTTATCAAAGACAAGAGTGTTATAATTTTCCTAGTGATTGTTGTTGCTTTTCTTTATGTAAGAAATCCCCCAGTGGGTAACTTAGCTGCGAATCCGCTTCACCTAAGTTTGTAAAAAAATCCTACCGAATGGTGAGCCAGCCTCCCACTTGGGGGCTTAGCTGTAGTCTAGTACTCGCCTAAGTTTGAAAAATCCTACCGAGTGGTGAGCCAGCCTCCCACTCGGGGGCTTAGCTGCAGTCCAGTACTCGCCTAAGTATTTAAAAAATCCTACTGAGTGGTGAGCAATCCTCCCACTTGAGAGGCTTAGCTGCAGTCCAGTACTCGCCTAAGTGTTTGAAAATCCTACCGAGTGGTGAGCCAGCCTCCCACTCGGGGGCTTAGCAGCAGTCCAGTACTCGCCTAAGTATTTCAAAAATCCTACGGAGTGGTGAGCAATCCTCCCACTCGGGAGGCTTAGCTGCAGTATAGTACTCGCCTAAGTGTTTGAAAATCCTACCGAGTGGTGAGCCAGCCTCCCAGTCGGGGGCTTAGCTGCAGTCCAGTACTCGCCTAAGTTTGAAAAATCCTGCCGAGTGGTGAGCTAGCCTCCCACTGGGGGCTTAGCTGCAGTCCAGTACTTGCCTAAGTATTTCAAAAATCCTACCGAGTGGTGAGCAATCCTCCCACTCGGGAGGCTTAGCTGCAGTCCAGTACTCGCCTAAGTGTTTGAAAATCCTACCGAGTGGTGAGCCAGCCTCCCACTCGGGGGCTTAGCTGCAGTCCAGTACTCGCCTAAGTTTGAAAAATCCTACCGAGTGGTGAGCCAGCCTCCCACTCGGGGGCTTAGCTGCAGTCCAGTACTCGCCTAAGTATTTCAAAAATCCTACCGAGTGGTGAGCAATCCTCCCACTCAGGAGGCTTAGCTGCAGTCCATTACTCGCCTAAGTGTTTAAAAAATCCTACCTAGTGGCGAGCAACCCTCCCACTCGGGGGCTTAGCTGCAGTCCAGTACTCGCCTAAGTTTGAAAAATCCTACCGAGTGGTGAGCCAGCCTCCCACTCGTGGGGCTTAGCTGTAGTCCAGTACTCGCCTAATTATTTAAAAAATCCTACCGAGTGGTGAGCAATCCTCCCACTCAGAGGCTTAGTTGCAGTCCAGTACTCGCCTAAGTGTTTGAAAATCCTACCGAGTGGCGAGTAACCCTCCCACTCGGGGGCTTAGCTGCAGTCCAGTACACGCTTAAGTTTGAAAAATCCTACCGAGTGGTGAGCAATCCTCCCACTCGGAGGCTTAGCTGCAGTCCCAGTACTCGCCTAAGTTTACAAAATCCTACCGACTGGTGAGCAATCCTCCCACTCGGGGGCTTAGCTGCAGTCCAGTACTCGCCTAAGTTTACAAAATCCTACCGAGTGGTGAGCAATCCTCCCACTCGGGGGCTTAGCTGCAGTCCAGTACTCGCCTAAGTTTACAAAATCCTACCAAGTGGTGAGCAATCCTCCTACTCAGGGGCTTAGCTGCAGTCCCAGTACTCGCCTAAGTTCAAAAAATCTTACTGAGTGGTGAGCGATCCTCCCACTCGGGAGGCTTAGCTGCAGTCCAGTACTCGCCTAAGCTTTCTCCACCTCAGAGCTACGTTCCAAGCACAACGAGTATTCCAAGTAAAAGCAAGTTCCAGTCGAAAGGAAAACACCAGCATATTCAAAAACAAACCAAGTTCAGATAAATCCTAGGGTTCCAAACGGCAGATCAAAAGTATTCGAGCATCAAGCCCAAAGAAGTTTAACGGTTACACCATCACTCGGCATTCCGAGGCAAATTTAAAGCGAAGCATAGAAGTTTTACTCCTCAGGTGGAGGACTGGAGGGCGCGACAAACTGGTCCAGGTCAATCCCGTCAGCAATCCGAGTGGCAGCAGCAATGAAGGTCTCCATGAAAGACTAAAAGTTGTGCTTCCTGGTATTGGCAACTTGGAGATCCGCCAGCTTTTCCTCTCGCGCCTCCTTGCAGTGAACACGGACCAAGGACAAAGCAACGTCAGCGCCACACCTAGCAGAAGACTTCTTCCATTCCTGCACTCGACCTGGAACTTCATTCAGTCGAGTCATCAGCGACTCGAGGTCATTTTGAAGCGTCGTCCCAGGCCAGAGCGCCGTGTCGATCCGCAACGCCGCAACCTTCAGTCGAGCAAGGTAGCCAACCACTCCAGCAATACGAGACTCCAGTCGGAGCACGTTCGTAGCAGCCTCATCCTTCACCGGAGAATGAATGGGGTCCAAGTTCGTCTCCACTCTACTGGTCTCCTCCTCGAAGTTCTGGCAGAATTCTGTAAACACAACTCAAAGATAAGTCAGTGGCTCTACAATTGATTGATGGCAACAAGTCAGTCGGGTAGGAGTGATTACAATCAAGCATGACGAATAACTTCTTGGCGAGCTCACCCAGATAAGCCTCCAGATCGTTCCTCTTCCCCGCCAGTTCACTTGCCTTGTCATACGGAGGTATGTTGTCATTCTTCAGACGGCTGGCCTCTTTGTTGGCTGCGTCAAGAGCAGCTTTCAGCTTGGAGTTCTTCTCTTCGAGACTACCGACTGAAGCCAGCTTTTCTTCCGCAAGCCTCGTTTTGTCCAAAGCCGCCTTCTGCACCTCGGCAAGGTCATGGTCCTTCTTCTTGAGAGCCTCCTCCATTTTATCTAGAAAAACATCAACGGGACCAGCATCAGGAATGGGAAGAAAAGTAAGACAGTCGTCAAGTTCTCACCAGCCATACCTTGTGCTTCGTCCTGCGCCTTCTACAAGTTCTCCTGGGCAAGCTTCAAGTCAAGGTTGAGCTGGATCTATTTGTTTTCCAAATCAGTATAGCGAGCCACAAGCTCGCAGGATTTCTGCGAAGAGCCAGTCGACAGACGTCAAAGATAGGTCGAATCAAAAATCATAACATTTCTAAGTCTACAGTCAAATCAAAAATATCCGATAGTAGTCTCGGGGACCACACCCAGTGGGTGCACTCAGCGTGCCCCCACTGGTTTGACTGACTCGGCTCGACCAGTCGACCGAAAGAGACTAAGAGGTTATGATCTCATCATGATCAGCAAAAAAAGGGGGTTCTTCAGACCTCAGTCGCCAGTAGTCGACCATGGTCTCGGGTACTACACCCAGTGGGTGCACTCAGCGTGCCCCCACTGGTTCCAAGATTCTATTCGAAATGGCCTGACCAGATCGAGTGAAGAAATTCGAGTGAAGCAACACAATATAAAGACTACAGTCGACTGCCAGCAGTCCACCATAGTTTCGGGGACTACACCCAGTGGGTGCACTCAGCGTGCCCCCACTAGTCCAAAAAATCCAATCGACACACCCAGTGGGTGTACAGATGCAAAGATCTTCGGAAAAGAAAGTCTTCAGATAGCACATCCTAACACAACAAGCGGTGGTCAACTAACCTGGACATTGCTTTGAAGAGCTGAACTGGCATCATAGGCCGCTTGGCTGGCTTCCTGGACCACCTTCACCTGCTCCATCATGATCCCCGCCTGACGTATAGCCTCTTTAGCAGCACCCACTTGGTCCTCTGGGACGTGGTGTGTGGAAAAAAGGGAGGGCGGATCAGCAGTCGACGATGAAGGCCGAACACTAGTCAGCGGCACAGCGAAGGACACAGAAGTCCGAGTGGTATCACCACCCTCCTGAACTACTGTCTCAGGCGCTGATGCAGTTTGCAGTGTCTTGCCAACTGACGCCTTTCTATTCTTCCTCGCCCTCAGCGGCACTTCGTCATCATCATCAGGAAGATCAATGACATGAGGAGGAGCTATAAGAAAAATCCAAAGTTAAGGATGAAAATCCGATCGACCTGAGGAGACCGTCAATCGACTAAGAGTGAAACATTAGAAACTATACCAAGGTTGGAGGTAACAGCGTCTTCCATTTCCTGGTCATCGTTCTTGGTAGAGATCTCGGAGGTAGCAGCACTGCAGATTTCAGAAACCCGTTGGTTTAGTCAATGAGCCGACCAAGAGTCCGCCCATGTTCAACGAAAAAAAAGAAGCAAGTTCTGCTGTTACCCGGAAATGGTGGGAACGGTCATCTTCATCTTGGGCAGGGCCTTCGGCGGCTTTGACAATGCCGCTCGCGGATGCTTCGGCGCTTTTTCAGTCGGCGCTAGGGAAGACGTCCGAGGGCGTTTTGACGACTGCCCAACAGGCACAGTCGCCTTGCCTCGTTCGCGCGCAGGGTCGTGTGTGAGCTTGGATCGCCTTTCCGTGCGGGGAGGATCGACTTCTTCCTCCTCCTCTCCACCGGAGCCGTCGTCATCATCCTCCTCCCCTTCACCATCAGATTGCCACTCTTCCCCACTTTCGCCTCCGCTCGCCTCCCCCTCCTCGGCCTGCTCTTGCGCCCCATTGGGCATCGAGTACATATCTGCAATGATCTAGAAGACAACAAACAAGACACAAGTCAGTCGACTGTTTTTAAGCGAACAGAATGAAGAAAGCAAGGTCACAGTCAAAGATGCAGAATTGGACCTGGTCTACTTCGTACGTCTAGTCGAGTGGAGGGATCCTCCTGGCTCCTCGGGGGTTGTCCTTGTTCCCTGTGATACTCGACAACCACCCATCCAACGTCGCGTCCTCGACCTCCTCCGGATGAATCCGAGTGGTGTCATAAAGACCCGAATATATCCACATCGGATGGTCATGAGCTTGGAGCGGTTGGATGCGCCTCCGGAGGAAGATCTCTAATAAATCCATACCAGTCACCCCGTCGTGGACGAGCTGAACCACTCGACCGACCAGCACTTTGACTTGCGCCTTTTCTTCCGGTGTCACTCTCAGAGAGGAAGGTTTTTCTGCTCGGTTCAGAGAAAAAGGGGGAAGGCCTGTAGCCTATCCTGGAGTCGCCTGGTCTTTGTAGTAGAACCAGGTCGACTGCCACCCGCGGACTGACTCGGGAAGAGTCATAGCTGGAAAGGAACTTTTGCTTCTCATTTGGATCCCGAGACCCCCACACATCTGAATCACTTGCGTGCTTTCGTCACTCGACTTGGCTTTCTTAACCGACTAAGAACGACAAGTGAAAATGTGCTTGAAGAGGCCCCAATGGGGACGGCAACCCAAGAAATTCTCGCATAGAGATACAAAGGCAGCAAAATACACAATGGAATTTGGAGTAAAGTGATGGAGCTGCGCTCCAAAAAAGTTCAAGAAGCTCTGGAAGAAAGAATGAGGAGGCAGAGAAAATCTGCGGTCGACATGAGTGGTGAGGAGGACACACTGACCCTCGCAAGGCTGAGGTTCGATCTCGTTCCCCGGGAGACGCGTAGATTCATGGGGAATGAACCCCCCCCTTTGATCAGATCATCGATGTCTTCTTGCTGAATCGTCGAAGGCATCCAATCGGCCTGGATCCAGTCCTTCGGCAGAGCGGACCTCGAAGAAGATCCGCCACGACCGGACTTCCTCGCCTTCGCCTGAGCCGTCGCTTTCTTCGCACGCTCCAGGGCCGCCATCTTTTCCTTCACCATCGCCACGGACGAAGGTCGAACAGGCCGGCAGCGCTGAGACGAGAGCAGAGGTGGTGGAGGAATTCGAGAAGGAAGGGGAAAAGTGAAGGCACACTATTCAAAGGCCCTGGGCTGGCAGCTTATATGGGGTCGCTTCCGAGTGACTGGCCTGTAGGCCCAGGCGATCCTGTCAAACCCCGCGATACGTGGCGAAAAAGGTGGTGTAGAGATCGTGGAGGCTCCGTTCTATCCCATCCGATTACTGCGGCTTCCCCCGTCCCACGCGCTTCCCGAAATTCGAATCCCGTGAAATTCGCGGGCAGCAGAACGACCCGTCAGACGGAGGATCTCCCCCACGCAACCACTAGGGAATCTACAAGTAATGAAATTCACTCGACTAAAGAAAATTATGAATGGATCAAGGCGACCGGAAAAGAAGTTGGTAACGACGCCTAGGTTCGTTGATCCAAAACAAGATATACTCATGACACGAAGGATGGGTCGGAAGAATGCTCAACTCCTTCCCCACTCAAACCTCGATCCATTCGGGGGCTAATGATGAAGTTATGTACCTAGGGTAGGGTCATGGACCTGTCCAAACTACCCTACCCAAGGACATCCCTGGAAGAAATCACCTTTCAATCGACTTGGAAGGTGATCCACTCGACGAACTTGAAGACACTCGACCGTGAAGCCTACTACTCGACCAAGATCCACCCACTCGACGGCCAGGAGATCTAAAGACGCTCCGTGCGCTAACGGTCGGACATTAAGTAGCCTTTATGATCTTTATAACACTTTATTAGTGGCGTTGCCAGTAACGCCCGACCTTAATGTACTTTAAACCCTGCATAACTGAGGGCCGGAGGGGTCTGGCAAACTCTATATAAGCCACCCCCTCCTCAGTGTAAAGGGTTCGCACCCCTGTAATTCATACGCACATAATCCAGTCGACCGCCTCCATGCTCCGAGATGTAGGTCTGTTACTTCCTCCGAGAAGGGCCTGAACTTGTAAACCTTGTGTCCTTACAACTACTCCATAGCTAGGATCTTGCCTCTCCATTACTACCCACCTACACTACTGTCAGACTTAGAACCACGACAGACCCTGCCCCGTATCTGCCACCTCCGTCGGTTCCCTTCTCCTCCCGCATGCCCGACGTCTCTCTCTGTTTTCCTCCCCTGTTTCCTCTCTGAATCCACTCTCTGTCTTTTCTTTCTTCCGGCAACAACAGCGGCTAGTGCCCTCCATGGACCTCCGCCATTGCCCATGGAGCTTCTAGGTCTCCACCGACCGGGTCTCGCGACCCTACTCTCGTCCTAGGTCTCCCTCGCGCCGCCATGAACGCTCGGACTGGCTGGATCTGCCGCGCCCGTTGGTCCCCTGCCCTTGCATCATGCCTCTGGCCATCTTCTGCATCGCCATGAATTGCTGCTGCTGCCTCTGTTGGTGTGGATCAACAGGATCTCCCTCGTCCCGAGCGGCCGCACCACCCTCCCTCTCACTCGCATCGTGTGGGCCTTCTCAAGGCCCAACAAGGCACTGCAGCCCAACCGCTTCCCCTACCGGCCACCCTCTTCGCTAGCTAGGCTTGGCCCATGGGTGAGCTGCCCTGCGCCCCTCCTTTTTTTCCTCCTGCTGGGCTAGCATGGCTGTTTCGGCCAATAGACGTTTTTTCGTTCTGCAAATTTATCTATTTTCCTGTGCGTGCATAATTACAGAAAATGCCCTTGTTTCAAATTGTTAATAACTAAATAACCGTGCATCGGATTAAAGTGAACTATATATGTAAAATGATTAGAATTGCATCTAGTTTCATGACATGCAACTTTCAACCATGTTTAAAATGTTTAAAATGATGTTTGCCTATAATTTGCCTATTACCTTGTTCAAATGATTTATTTCATAACTAAATAACCGTAGCTACAAACTTAACAAACTTTATATGTAAATGGGGTAGAAAATGCATAGTTTAACATGGTTTACTTACTTTGCATGTTTAACAAATCTAAAACAGGGTTTAGGGCAGAACAATACCAACTTGGAAATATGCATATGGGGATTTACCGGAATTGTTGTTCGTTGCTTCCGGCCTCATTTAAACTTGCCTAAATAGGTAGTTTTGTTGTGCTTAACCGCTTGCCATGTTAAGAACATTTAATATTGTTGGATACATAAACGAGAGAGATCTAAATAAGTGACGTGGTGTTTATTCAATATGCAAAGGAGTTGCATATTGAGCTCCACTTAATTTGTAGGATTGTTGGTGCATTTTGCCATGCCATGCCTCATTAAACTGGACATGCATCATACTTGGTTGTGCATCATGCCATGATTATGTGATGGTTGTTTACTATGTTGTTTGCTTCTTTCCGGTGTTTCTTCTTTGGGTTAGTTCTGATAACGTCACGGTTGTGAGGATTCATTCGACTTCGTCCGTTTGTCTTCTTCATGGACTCGTTCTTCTTTCTTGCGGGATTTCAGGCAAGATGACCATACCCTTGAAATCAGTTCTATCTTTGCTTGCTAGTTGTTCGCTCTATTGCTATGCCGCGATACCTACCACTTGCTATATCATGCCTCCCATATTGCCATGTCAAGCCTCTAACCCACCTTTCCTAGAGAACCGTTGTTTGGCTATGTTACCGCTTTTACTCAACCCCTCTTATAGCATTGCTAGTTGCAGGTGAAGATGAAGTTTGTTCCATGTTTGGAAAATGGATATGTTGGGATATCACAATATCTCTTATTTTAATTAATGCATCTATATACTTGGTAAAGGGTGGAAGGCTCGGCCTTATGCCTGGTGTTTTGTTCCACTATTGCCACCCTAGTTTCCTTCATACCAGTGTTATGTTCCTTGATTTTGCGTTCCTTATGCGGTTGGGTGTTACGTGAACCCCTTGACAATTCGCTTTGAATAAAACTCCTCTAGCAATGCCCAACCTTGGTTTTACCTTTTGCCTCACCACCACCTACTTTTCCCTTGGGAGTCGCGCTCCTGAGGGTCATCTTTATTTTAACCCCCCCGGGCCAGTGCTTGTCTAAGTGTTGGTCCGAACCGAGTAGACTGCGGGGCCACCTCGGGGAAACTTGAGGTTTGGTTTTACTCGTAGGATGTCTCATCCGGTGTTGCCCTGAGAATGAGATATGTGCAGCTCCTATTGGGATGTCGGCACATCAGGCGGTCTTGCTGGTCTTGTTTTACCATTGCCGAAATGTCTTGTAACCGGGATTCCGAGTCTGATCGGGTCATCCTGGGAGAAGGAATATCCTTCGTTGACCGTGAGATCTTGTGATGGGCTAAGTTGGGACACCCCTGTAGGGTTTTGAACTTTCGAAAGTTGTGCCCGCGGTTATGGGCAGATGGGAATTTGTTAATATCTGGTTGTAGAGAACTTCAGACTTAACTTAATTAAAATGAATCAACCGCGTGTGTAGCCGTGATGGTCTCTTTTCGGCGAAGTCCTGGAAGTGAACACGGTCTAGTGTTATGCCTGAACGTAACTAGTTTTAAGGATCACTTCTTGATCACTTCTAGTTTCTCGACCGCCGCGTTGCTTCTCTTCAAGCTCTTATTTGCGTATGTTAGCCACCATACATGCTTAGTGCTTGCTACAGCTCCACCTCACTACCCCTTTCCTACCCATAAGCTTAAATAGTCTTGATCTCGCGGGTGTGAGATTGTTGAGTCCTCGTGACTCACAGATACTTCCAAACAGTTTTAAGTGCCGATGATAACGGTGCAGGTGATGCAACCCAGCTCAAATGGGAGCTTGATGAAGATCTTGTTTGTTATTTTTGTTTCGTTTCCAGTTGATCAGTAGTGGAGCCCAGTTGGGGCGATCGGGGATCTAGCATTTGGGGTTGTCTTCTCTTATTTTGGTTCCGTAGTTGAACCTTGATTGTATTTTGGATGATGTATGTTTAACTTGTATTTGTGTGAAGTGGCGATTGTAAGCCAACTCTTTATCCCATTCTTATTCAGTACATGGGATTGTGTGAAGATTACCCCTCTTGTGACAAGCCTACCATGCGTCTATGCCTCTAAGTCGTGCCCCGACACGTGGGAGATATAGCCGCATTGTGGGTGTTACAAGTTGGTAATCAGAGCCATCCCCGACTTAGGAGCCCCCTGCTTGATCGAATCGCTGACATTGTTGAGTCTAGAACAAAATGTTTTGAGTCTTAGGATTATATATATTGGAGAGTAGGATTCTTTTTACTCCTCGGTCCCTTCATCGCTCTGGTGAGGCCTCCTGACGTAGAGTTTTGACTCTTCTCTCCTCAAATTTCACGAAAAAACAATTTAGGATCACGCGGGTATCTTGGAATCATTCCGATGGTTTTGTGACATTTAGGGTTGTGGTAGTGTCCTGAGGAGTTGAGCTCCGACGTGTTGTCGTCACAATTTTATCGTTGCAGTTGTGGAATACCTGAGTTCGCTGACATCGAAAATCTCTTTTATGCAGTTGTTGGTGAGATAACCTCGACGCCACCCAATACTGGGCGGGAGTTCGGGAGTGTTGCCATAACTCGTATAACAGATGCTTTTCGAAGGTTGAGGTAGACGATTTCCAAAGGTTTCTTGGTTATGTGTTGAAGGATGGATACAGCTGGATGTAGGATTTGCTAGTTTTGGGTGAGATATTATGCTTCCCCTGTATCCCCGACACCTGATTGCATAACCGGAATGTTTCGGGAGTTTATAAGTGGGAATTCAAGTAGCTCGTAGGAATTCTTCCAACAGACACATGATACGATATGGGATCTATCATATGTTTCTTCCGGCTTATTCTACGAGCCAATCCTTTGTTTGTTTTGAGTTGTGGTATTCGAGTTGCTTCGAAGTCAAATGTTGATTCCATACCTTTCCTAAGCAGTGTTCTCATGTTCCTATGTGTGTTCTAATCCTTCCTGATCATCGAGATTGTCATCTAAATTTCTTCTCTACCGGTGTGTCTCTCTTCAAGTGGATCCGATCACTTCTACATTTGCAAGATCCAATCTTAGTTCTTCTCAACGGTGTTTGTTTCATCCGTCTCCAAGTTTCCTTTGTTTTCCCTCCCTCCCACCCTTTTCTTCAAGGAACCAGATTTCTTATTCAAGTATCATTTTATTGTGTGAAGCCTCTCCATTCCTTTTCCGTCAATGTTCTTATCCGGTGATTCTCATGAAGATTCTAACGGAGCCTCAAGTTCATCATTCTTCATTCTTTTCTTCTCCGGTGGATTCAAGTCAAGATTTGTCGCTTATATCCCCTATGCTCATTTCAAATACCTTCTCTTGACGGTGCTCCTCATATTCATTCATTTCTCGCTATACAATTGTTCCGGAGTGCTCAAGATATCTCGAAGATTCGTGTTTCCACTCTGCATTCATTCAAGATCTTTCGAGGATGTTCTCTCATTCATGTCTTTTAATTCAACCGGTGCAATCTATCTTCCAAGCGACCTTTTCAACAGTGTTTCTTTGAGTGGGCCCTAACCCACAGGTCTTTTTCCAGGATCTTACCTGACTCTTCTAATTCTCCCGGAGATATCCGTAAATTCTTTTCGAAGTTTTGATGTAAGAATGAATTTTCATCAGTCAAGTGCTTTTATCCAAGATCTTTCAAATTCTTTTCATTGTTGGTTCAACCTTTCTAGTCTTCATCCCGGAGTATCTCAACAATCCATGGTGGTCTTTATCATCGTCATTCTCAGCAGTTGAAGACCGAAGAAGATTTTTCTCTCAATCCTACTCCATTCTCTTCAAGATTCGTGATTCTAGCTTGTTGCCATCCTCTCATAATTGTTTTCGATTGTGAGAACTCTTTTCACCCCATCCGGAGCTATTCAGGATTCTTTTCAGTTTGATTATCCAGAGTCCATCAAATTCAGGTTTATTCATTCTCAGCTTTTAGTTATCATTCTCTAAATCTTACCGGTGCACCGATCAAATATCCTCTAATCAGTTCGTGATCCATTCGTTCTCATGTATCTGGATTGTCTCAAGTATGATCATTCGTTCTCCATTTCTTACCGGTGATTCATCCCTTTTCTTCGTTCATTTCCAATTCTTACGGTGGTTCGTTCAAGATTTCTATTCCTTCATTATCATATCAATGTATTCGTTGGTTAAATCCTACCGGTGGTCTATTGAGTTTGTGCTATATCTCTCTTAATCTTTTCCACGAGAATAAGTAATACGCCAAATCCATTGTTTGTCATCAATTTAATTGATGAAGGATAAGCATAATGTAATTCTTATTCTTGTTTCATCGAGTAAACTCAATTCCCTATTCCGGAGGCTCATCAAATTCCTGATCTCAATTATTCATCTTTTCTTTTCCGGAGTTCCCAGATTTTTCCCCATTATCTCGTCGCGAAGCTCCTTCTAAATCATCGCAAGGATTCACCTTGTGCTTTCAACTTATCATTCCTTTTTTTTATCATCCTTCTATTACCGGAGTTCCTCATGGTGGTTCGTCAAGGATTTCTTTTCATTCTTCAATTGTTCTTCAAGATATCTCTCGAAGCTATGATCCGCCAAGATATACTTCAAGCATTCTTCTTCTTGCTATCCGGAGTGCATTTCTTTCTACCTTATCATTGGAGGTGGTATTATGTCATTCTTGATAATTTGAGTTCATGTTTCATGATTCACATGTTGTTAAGAATGAGATATTTTAAATCCATCAACCTCTTCGTTCGAATTATCTTGTGTCATTTTTCACCTAAAGCCTTCCCTAAGGTTTGTTGCTATTTATGGTGCTTATAAATGATCCAAGTTCTTCTTTTATTCTCGCAGCGAAATATTTTCTCGACTCCTTGTTCATATCAATCCAATTCTTTTTCCCGTTAGTGGCAAGTTGTCACCTCATAATTTTGAGATGTTTTCCATAAGTCCACAACAAGCTTACTCTTTTCGTTGTTGGTTTTCCAACAACTCCGTTAGACCCTTCTCCTAAAGATGATTTTTACAAGCTCTTTTGTGACAGAAATTGTCCTTTCCTTCTCCATTCTTTTATTTCAATTATCTATCTTCTATCCTTTTGTTCCGGAGGCAACGTGTTGTTGCTCTGTTCAAACCTTCTTCTTGTTCTTGTCAGGACCTTGTTATTTTCATGCCTATCCATCTAACCAGAGTGTTGTGTCATCTCTTCTAGTTCTTTTTGCCTTACCAGGCCTTGCATATCGTCTCATCTTACCAAGTTCTTATTCAATTCCTTTTCTTTTCAATCGGAGTGTCGCCTGAAGTTGTTCTCCCGTCTTCCTCTTTCTAACGGAGTGCTTTCAACTTCGTTCATCTCCGTTGTATTCTTCTTTCCATTTGTGCAACCTCGCAAGGTTCTTTAGTTTCACTCGTTTTGTCAAAGGAGCAACTTAGTTTTACCTCTTCTTTTTCTCCTCTGTTTTTCCCTCTGGTGCCATTCTAGATCTCGGGGCGAGAGCCTCTCATAGTGGTGGAGTGTTGTGACGCCCCGAGACCGATGTGCCATGTGTCTTCCAGTTATTTGTTGTTGTTGCCTTGTCATTGCTTGCGTGTCATGCTTTGCATATCATGTCATCATGTGCATTTCATTTGCATACATGTTTGCCTCATGCATCTGAGCATTTTCCCCGTTGTCCGTTTTGCAATCCGGCGCTCCTATGTCACCGGGTGTCCCTTTCTACCTCTTTTCGTGTGCGGGTGTTAAACATTTCCGGATTGGACCGAGACTTGTCATGCGGCCTTGGTTTACTAACAGTAGACCGCCTGTCAAGTTTCGTACCTTTTGGACTTCGTTTGATACTCCAACGGTTAACCGAGGGACCGAAAAGGCCTCGTGTGTGTTGCAGACCAACACCCTTCCAAAGTGGCCCAAAACCCACCTAAACCCTCTCCATCATCTAGAGCGTTCGATCACGTCCGCGTGGCCGAAAACCGCACCTCATTTGGACTCTCCTAGCTCCCTCTACCTATAAATATGTGTCCCTCCCGGAATTTGCGCGCAAATGAAACCCTAACCTCCTCCTCCGCGCGCCGCCGGACAATTCCTCCCGTGCCGGCTGGACATGTCCGCTGCGCCCCTCACCTCACTCCGGCCAATGAGGGCCTGCCACATCACCCGCCGCCGCCTCCCGCGCCAATCGCGCCGCGCCACCTCAGCCGCGCCTCCCACCACCCGCCGAAGCCCGCTGGGGCCCGGGCGAGGCCCTCCCAGCCCATCTCGCCGCCGCCGCACTTTGCGGGCACCCCGCCCGAACCCCGCCGGGCCCGCTCCGCCGCCGTATGCCGGCGCCGCCACTCCGAGTCTCCGCCGCCGACCGCCGCAGCTCCGCCACCCTCGTCTTCCGCCGGAGTCCCGCAGCACCGCCTTCCTTCCGGTGAGCCCGCGTCGCCCCGCGCCTAGCTCGCCGACGTCGACCTCCTCCGCCGACTTGCCTTCACGCCGCCGTCCGGCCACCTCCAGCCTCCCGCGCCACCTCCACCTCCGGAGCTCGAGGAGTTCGCCGGAGCTCGTCCCGCGCCAGATCCGAGGAAGATGGATGAGATCCACCAATCCCGCCATCCAAACACCGTCTCTGTCCTGGATTTCTTCGTCCGGCTTCTCACCGTCCCGCGTTGACTTTCGCGGAGGTAAAATTCCACTAAGTCCCCGAAATTTCCAGATTCATGTGCCTCTATTCATCGCATCGTAACTCTGCATCCGTAGCTTCGATTCGCGCGTGTAGCATATCAAAGTGTGCGTCTCAGAGAGTACATAATTTCATCTCATTTCATCATTTTCATTGGAGCTCACATTGATGCCCGAAATGCTGTTGGAAGAGAGCTATATGAGTTAATTGTGAGATCTGTTTCATCAAATAGATATTTGTCATTTTTTGCCATGATTAATGTGTGCATGATATGCTCCTGAGTTCTACATGAGTTTTGTTATATGCCATGCCATCTTTACAGAGGTGCTTACCATGCATTTTTGTGATATGTGTGGTGACTAGCACAAGCATGCAAAGTAGCGTAATCGGTAATGCTGATTTCAGAGACTTAGAATTTCTCAAAGTCCTTGTCCTGATTTTGTCATCATGCCATATGTTCATGTTGTTTCCTAGTGATCCGTGCCTCTTTTGAGGATGATCAGTAAGGATGTTTTGTTAACCTTGTGGTGCTCTATCCATCCATGTCTTTGTTTGCATTTATGGAGAACCCTAGCTTGAGTCAATTGATCTCTACTTTTGCTATATCGTGTTCCTGGCAGATTGTTAACTTGTTTAGCGATTTTGCCGAGGATGTTGCTATTGATCCGTGCATGCTATGTTGTTGTTATTGCCATGCCTAGATCCTATGCCATGTCTTAGTGATGGGTGTATGCTTAGTTTGTCATTCCATGCTCTGTAGTGATTGCATCGAGCTCGTAAACATGCCTACTCGTTAACAGATTTGCATGCTCCAGTTTTTCACTAAGTCTGTAATCTGTTTATGTTTTTGCCATGTTCACATGCTTGCAATTGTATTCTCTGATCCCTTTTGGCTCAAGGTCACTAAGGGACTTTTGTTAAGTGCTTTGAGTAGCTTCATGCCATGCCTTGATTTTCCATGTTAAGTTCTTGTAGCATATAGTTTTCATGCTCTAAAGTGTGCTACCTGATCTGAAATTACAGACTTGTGTTAATTTCACTAAGTCTGAAACCTGTTATCGTTTGCATTTTTGCCATGCTTGTGTGAACCCGTTAATGGATGAATTGGCCGTAGCTCAGTGTTCATCTTTTGTCAAGCATCTTGAGTGGATCCCTGTAATGCATTTTGTTGTCATTTTTGAGTGATGTAGCATACTTAACTTGATGCATTTAGATGGCTACTTTCTGTTTATCGCAGACCAGTGCCATATTTGTTTTGCTTGCCATTTCCAAACCGTGCATCCGATTCCGGTGTTCTTTATATCGATTTCAACTGAAATCACCTCACCTTTCCAGCGGAACTCTTGGATTTCCATGTTGAGGCCATGTTCAATCTTTCCTTGTCAAATCTTGCATATGCATCGCATACCGCATCCCGCATATCATGCCTTGTTCATGTGTTGGTTGTTTACTATGTTGTGTGTTTCTTTCCGGTGTTGCTTCTTCGGGTTGGTTCCGGTAACGTCACGTTTGTTAGGACCCGTTCGTCTACGTCTGTTTGTCTTCTTCATGGACTCATTCTTCTTCCTTGCGGGATTTCAGGCAAGATGATCATACCCTCGAAATGACTTCTATCTTTGCTTGCTAGTTGCTCGCTCTTTTGCTATGACTATGCTGTGATACCTACCACTTGCCTATCATGCCTCCCATATTGTTGAACCAAGCCTCTAACCACCTTGTCCTACCAAACCGTTGTTTGGCTATGTTACCGCTTTGCTCAGACCCTCTTATAGCGTTGTTAGTTGCAGGTGAAGATTGAAGTTTGTTCCTTGTTGGAACATGGAGATGTTGTTCCTTGTTGGAACATGTTTACTTGTTGAGATATCACAATATATCTTAGTTAAATAATGCATCTATATACTTGGTAAAGGGTGGAAGGCTCGGCCTTATGCCTGGTGTTTTGTTCCACTCTTGCCGCCCTAGTTTCCGTCATATTGGTGTTATGTTCCCGGATTTTGCATTCCTTATGAGGTTGGGTTATAATGGGAACCCCTTGACAGTTCGCCTTGAATAAAACTCCTCCAGCAATGCCCAACATTGGATTTACCAATCGCCACCTAGCCTCTTTTTCCCTTGGGTTTCGCGGACTCAAGGGTCATCTTTATTTTAACCCCCCCCCCCCACGGGGGCCAGTGTTCCTCTGAGCGTTGGTCCGAACTGAGCTGTCTGCGGGGCCACCTCGGAGCAACTTGAGGATTGGTTTTACTCATAGCTAGTCTCATATGAGTGTGCCCTGAGAACGAGATATGTGCAGCTCCTATCGGGATTTGTCGGCACATTCGGGCGGTGTTGCTGGACTTGTTTTACCATTGTCGAGATGTATTGTAACTGGGATTCTGAGTCTAATCGGGCCTTCCCGCTAGAAGGAATATCCTTCGTTGACCATGAGAGCTTGTGATGGGCTAAGTTGGGACACCCCTGCAGGGATTTGAACTTTCGAAAGCCGTGCCCGCGGTTATGGGCAGATGTGAATTTGTTAATGTCTAGTTGTAGAAAACCTGAAGTTGACCTTAACTAAAATACATCAACTGCGTGTGTTACCGTGATGGTCTCTTTCCGGCGGAGTCCGGGAAGTGAACATGGTGTTGGAGTTATGCTTGACGTAAGTAGTTTTGGATCACTTCTTGATCATAGATTCTCGAACGTGCTTTGCCTTCTCTTCTCGCTCTCATTTGGGTATGTTAGCCACCATATATGCTAGTCGCTTGCTGCAGCTCCACCTCATACCTTTTACCCTTCCTATAAGCTTAAATAGTCTTGATCGCGAGGGTGCGAGATTGCTGAGTCCCCGTGGCTCACAGATTATTTCCAAAACCAGTTTCCAGGTGCCGTTGAACCAAGCAGGTGACGCAACCAAGCTCAGGAGGAGCTCGATGAAGATCTTGTCCTTTGTGTTGTTTCGTTCTAGTTGATCAGTAGTGGAGCCCGGTTGGGTTCGATCGGGGACCTTGTCGCATTTGGGGTTCTTCTTTTATTTTGCTTCTGTAGTCGGAACTTGATTGTATTTGGATGTTGTAATGCTTTATTCATGTAATTGTGTGAAGTGGCGATTGTAAGCCAATTATGTATCCCTTTCCCTTATGTATTACATGGGTTGTGTAAAGATTACCTCACTTGCGACATTGCTTTCAATGCGGTTATGCCTCTAAGTTGTGCTTCGACACGTGGGAGATATAGCCGCATCAAGGGCGTTATACTCCCACCCTTTTGTTTTTCTTCAAGGACTCGGATTTCTTAATCAAGTATCCATTTTATTGGTGGAAAGCCTCTCCATTCTTTTCCGCCAATGTTCTTATCTGGTGATTCTCAGGAAGATACTAACGGAGCTTCAAGTGTTTTATTCTTCATTCTTTTCTTCTCCGGTGGATTCAAGTCAAACTTTGTTGATCATATCCTTTCTTGTTTCAATGCTTTCTCATATTGGTGCACCTTTTTATCATCCACTTCTCGCTATTCATTTGTTCCATTGTGTTGAAGATATCTCGAAAGATTTGCGTTGCCATTCTCAATCGTTCAAGATATCTCGAGGTTGTTATCTCATTCAAGCCATTTAATTCAACCAGGGCAATCTCTCTTCAAATCATTTCAACGGCGTTTCTCTTGAGTGGGCCCTAACCCACAGGACTTTTCCCAGGATCTTACCTAACTTTTTTAATTTTCCTGGAGTTACTCTGAAATTCTTCTCCAAGTTTGAGGTAATAATGAATTATCATCAATCAAATGCCTTCTCCAAAATCTTTCAAATTCTTTTCATCATTGGTTCAACCTTTCTATTTTTTCATTTGGGAGTGCCTCAACAAATTCTTGATGGTGTTTCTCTCGTCATTCTCAGATTTGAAGACCGAAGTAGAGTTTTCCTCCAAATCATATCCGTTCTCTTGAAGATTCATGGTTCTAGCTTGATGCCATCCTCTCATAATTGTTTTTGATTGTGAGAATTATTTTCACCCATCTGAGGCATTTCATGTGTTGTTTCCATTTCTTTCCTCCGAAGGCCATCTTTTCGAACATTACTCATTCTCAACTTTCAGCTCTCATTCTCCAAATCTTACCGGTGCATCGTTCAAGTTTTCTCTAATCAGATCGTGATCTCTTCGTTCTCATGTGTCTAAATTCCCTCAAGCATCTTCATTCATTTTCCAATTCTTCCAGATGAATGGTGCCTTTGCTACTTTCATTTTCAATTCTTACGACAGTTTGTACAAGATTCCTCCTTCTATGTTCTCACAATAATTCTTTTGTTCTTCTCAAACTGGACCGGCGGTTCGTTGAAGACCTTCCCAAGTTTACGCTATATCTCTCCTTTATCATTTCCAATCAGAATGAGTAGTATGCCAATCCATTTCTTGTCATCAATTTTATCGATGAAGGATAAGCATAATGTAATTCTTATTCTTGTTTTCATCCAAGTGATTAATTCTTTATTCCGAAGGTTCATCAAAATTCTTGATTTCTTTTGTTCATCTTTCTTTTCTGGAGTTCCAAGTTTTTTCCGCATTATATCATCGCGAAGCTCCATCTAAATCATCGCAAAGCTTTCACCTTGTGTTTTCAGCTTCTCTTTCTCTTATCATCCTTATTACCGGAGTTCTTGATGGAGGCTCTACATGGTGGTTCGTCAAGGATTCTTTTCATTCTTCGATTGTTCTTCAAGTTTTCTCTCGAAGCTAGATCCGCCAAGCTATAATCTCAAATAAACATGGTGCTCAACACATGTCTTGTTTTGAGGAGTTCAAGCATTCTTCATCTTGCATTCCGAAATTCAACTCTTTCTATCTATCTGTTGAGGTGGTGTTATGTCATTCTTGACAATTTCCCTTCATGCTTCATGATTCACAAGTTGTCCAGAATGACATGTTTTAAACCCATCATTTTCAATTCGGTCATGAGAATTTTTGCAACCCATCAATCTCTTCTTTGGAGTTATCTTAGGTTATATTTCACCTAATGCCTTCCCTAAGGAATGTTGCTTTTGTGGTGCTTATCAATGATCCAAGTTATCTCTATCACCTCGGTGGAAGAAGATTTCTATCTTTTCTAGTTCTCAATCAAATCTTTTTCCCGTGAGTGGCAGGTTGACACCTCATTATTTTGAGATGTTCTCCATAAACCCACTAGAAGCTTGTTATTTTCGTGGTTGACTTTTTTTCAACAACACTGTTATAACCTTCTTTCTAAGGATGCCTTCAAATTCAATTGTGGTAGAAGATATCATTTTCTTCTCAATTCTTTTCTTTCCAACGGTCCAACTTCTATTCCTTCGTTCCGGAGGCATTGTGATGTTGCTCTCTGCACTCATCATCTCGGATTGTGAGGATCGTGTTCTTTTCGTGCTTATCCATTTAACCGGAGTGTCATGCCCTCTTTTCAAGTCCTTCCCATTTTGTCAAGTTTTACCTCCCTTCTCTACCGGAGTGCTGTCTGAAATCTTTCTTTACCCCTTGTGCCATTCTTTCAATAGTTCTGGAGTTGGTGTGTTGTTGATTCCAGCAAGTGTCTTCTCACCTTGTCAAGTTCATGATTCTAATTCCTTCCATTTACAGTTGGAGTGCTGTCCAAATTATATCATTCTTAGTACTTCTCTATCTTGTTTAACCGGAGTGCTTGCATGTACTTCTTGGCCATTTCAACCTTTTTTCTTATGTCTTTCAACCTACAAGGTTCTAGTAAAGTTCCTTGTTCCTCTTTTCTAACGGAGTGTTTTCAACTTTGTTCATCTTCGTTGTATTCTTTCTTTCAATTTGTTCAACCTCTCAAGGTTCGTGGTTTCACTCATTTGTCCAAGAAGCAACTTAGTTTTACTTCTTCTCTTCATCTTCCATCTCCCTCCAGTGCCATCCTAGATCTCGGGACGAGATCCTCTTGTAGTGGTGGAGTGTTGTAATGCCCCGAGATCGATGCGCCAGGTGTCTTCCAGTTATTCGCTGTTGTTGCCTTGTCATTCTCTTGCGTGTTGCATATTGCCATGTCATCATGTGCATTGCATCATCATGTTTTCAAAACTTGCATCCGTCCCGGTCTCCCTGTTCCTTCTGTTGTCCGTTCTGAGCTCAGACACACTTGCACACACCCGCGGCACGTCCGAAATAATATTTTATAAGTGGCTGAAAAATGTTCTTGGAATGGGTTGAAAGTTGGCATGTGGTGTTGTTATAGTGTAGATAGGCCGCCTGCCAAGTTTCATCACATTCCGAGTCCATTTGATGCCCCAACGGATAACTATAGCGACAATATAGTC